>NC_051422.1:7587689-7595189 GCF_015228065.2 Penaeus monodon
AACCGGTCATAATGCTTTATGCTACAGCTTTCAGGGCGTTGAGAATTAATTAACTCAGTCATGTCCTCTTTAAAGGAAGCTTTAATATTGTATAAAATCCTGGAAATAGGTACCCCAAGATCTATATCCACACTTTGCTTGTCACATGCTGACTTTGCCAGGCGATCAGCATGATCATGCCTGGGGATTCCAACATGCGATGGAATCCACACAAAACGTATATCATGGCCTCGTTCTTTTGCACGATACACGTTTATCCTGATGTCATTTGCGATATTAACTGCACCTTTGTCTAGAGTGTTCAGAGCCTGGAGAGCACTCTGTGAATCACAGAATATTACCCCCGAGCCTTGATTCAATAGAAATTCGGTGGCCATGAGTATTCCTGCCAACTCAGTTTGCGTAGTACTAGCCCAGTCATGAACCCTCCTACAATCCTGGTGCTTCAAGATATTGTTTTTATATACAACAAAAGCACATCCTGCTCTACTCCCAGACTGCAAGGACCCGTCAGTGTAGCATTCATATGCATTTGATAGAGTTTCAAGATGCTCATTTATAATTGCAAGTGCATACTGCTTAAGTATAGCAGGGGGGACACTGTCTTTTTTGGGGGCAGTCGTATAATATATACTTAGGTCCGACATTTTCCACGGGGGTACAGAACGTCCATGTAGGGTCTTAGTTATGGGTATGTTCAGCTGAGCTAATTGTTTACATGTTACTTGTGTCCATGGATTTGAGTAAGAATCGGTGTTGTCATGCAAAGGTAGCTCCTCTAATCGTTTGAAGTTGACGGAGGATCAGGCAAGAGATTGCTGAAATGAAAAAAAGCATCAGGCAAGAGATTGCTGAATTGAAAAAAATGATAATGGAGAACAAAAGTGAGCGTGTAGACAGGGAAAATGTGCGTTCTGATGATGTTAGTGATGTTGAAAATACGAATGAGGTCTCTGATATTATTATTACGCACGTGCGTTCTGATGATGTTAGTGATGTTAGTGATGCTGACAATACGAATGAGGTCTCTGATATTATTATTACGCACGGCGGACCATCTGAAAACAGTGACGACAGTGACCGTAAAAATGACGCTGACGAAGATGCGAAGGAAACGGCTGATCTGTGGGACATCACTCAGAAAATGCTATCAGGTACGGATTATGCGTATAGTATCAATACGCGGAAAGCGCGCAAACAGATAAATAAAGAAGATACAACACAAATACGTAATGCAGTACAAGAAATATGCAGACTAAAGAGTTTCATCAAACAGAAATTTGACCAATCAGTTAAACATAGGGTGTGATGGGGGACAAGAAAACAATTACTTTTCTTTCATGGAATATACGTGATGTCAACCGTAGAATTAATGACTTGCTTTACTATATTCATAACAATAATTTTGACGTTATCTGTTTACAAGAGCCCTTCACATCAGTCACTAAATAAAAACCGCCCCTAGAATTAGAGGCTACCACTCCTATACGAACACAGGAATGACAGGCCTATTGACTTATGTCAGTGACACCATACCGCATAAGTTGGTGCAGAAATCTAATGACAATAATGTGCAGTATCAGCATTTACATATTCGAACAGCCTCTGGGTTTTTCTCTCTGTACAATGTATACGCAAGGTGTAGAAAGTTTCAGACTGATTCACTGCCCAACTTTCAGAATCACGGCACAATATGCATGGGAGATTTTAATGCTAGACATTATACATTTGGAGATAGTCAATGCAATGAAAATGGCGAAGAGTTCCGACATTTTGTGAACAACAGATCTATGACAGTATATGATACAGACAGGCAAACTCACGTGGCGGGGGGCAGGCTAGATTATGTAATAGGAAGGGATCTTGTGCATGGAAACGTCAGAAGCATGCTTGCAACAGAGCTAATCAGTGACCACTTTGCAATAGTAACGAGATACGCTGTTGATAATACTCAGTCACCAAAAACAAATAGGGTCAAAATTTCTATCCCCCCTTACCTTGAGCATCACTTTAAATCACGTATCTATGACTGGTACAATGATTACACAGTAACAAGTGTTGATAAATTTTCCATGGACATGACAACAGTGGTCACTGATTACTACAACACTTGGGTCTGTCCAAAGAAAACCTTCAAGAACAGCAACTCACAACGCTGCAAACAACCTAAGTGGGTCGGTGACCCTACATTATTAAGGGAACAAAAGCGAGTTCAGGAGCTTTATGATATCTACAAGCAGGATAATACCCGTGACAACCTTATTGAATTTCTTAAAGCAAACAAAAACCTACGGGAATTAAAAACTCATTTCAGAAATGAACACTTTGAACAGTTCCTACAAAGCATTAACAATAACACCTCAATGTCGGAGGTCTGGAAAAAAATTAATCGAATTTCAGGCAAACCAACTAACACCCCGCAGTTCCATAGTCCTCTTGCACAAGCAGATATGCTCCTTCGTCAATGGGCTGGAGCGTCCAAATTGAGCTCACTTCCCACAAATATTCAGGATCACCTTAGTCAATCTAAAATTGCACGCAAATTTGCCATTGAGATTGGATGTTCTGATACTGACCCTCTGACTTTGCTGAGATCACTGAGTGGGAACTGAACAATGCACTGATCAAAGGAAAGCGTCCGCCCCAGGTGAGGATGGAATTACCTATAGTGTCCTCCGCCTTATAGCTCAGGTACCTGGTAATCCCCTTTTGCACCTATACAGGTTAAGTTTGTCACAAGGTATTCTGCCTGGCTCCTGGACACGCAGTCTAATCATCCCTATACCGAAATCAAACACTGATAAATACCGACCAATTTCATTAACCTCATGTGTATGCAAAGTTCTAGAAAGGATAATTTTGAACAGACTCAGGTACAGGTTACAAGGTAAATTATCTCACAGACTGTACGGATTTCTATCGGGACGTAGCACACAACATTGCTTTGCAGAGTACTTTTCACACTCTAATCCAGGGAAGCACACTGTTTTTCTTGACCTTAAGTCAGCTTTTGACATTGCAAACAGAGAAGTTATCCTAGAACAATTAGTAAGCTTTGGCATCCGGGGTAAAATATTGAACTGGATTAGAATGTATCTCTCGAACAGATCTGCAAGTGTCCTGTTCAGGGGAGTGAGAAGTTCCACTTCACAGTCTTTTGAACTTGGGACGCCACAGGGAGGAGTTCTCAGCTCTATGCTGTTCAATGTCCTCATGCACAAGCTGGTGGCAGATATCCCACTTGGGGATGGCGAATCCATTATATGCTATGCTGATGACATATGCGTCAGAGCATCATCACAAGTGAGGATGCAAATAATTCTCGACAGAATCACAGCAAAGGCACATGAGTGTGGATTAGTCATTTCCGCTGAGAAAACAATGGCTCTAAACCCATGTATCATACCCCACCCACTTTTCGCATAGGTGACCAGGAGCTTGACATATGCCACAAGTATAAATATCTCGGGGTGAATGTAAATGATGCAGACCTGGTCCTCTCTCTAAAGAAGAGACTCTGGGAGAGATTGAAACCTTTGAAAGTTCTTGTCGGAAGAGAACATGGCATCAATGTTAAGCTCGCTAGACTGTTTTACTTGGCTTTTATAAGGTCAGTTGTAGACTACCATGCACTGCACTTGTTGCAGTGTAAGGAATCAGAAATAGGTAGTTTGGAGGTAGTGCAAAATGAAGCTATGAGGATTATCCTCGGCGCCCCGAGAACAGCAAGGATAGTAAACATGAGATCAGAATTAAACTTACCATCCATTTCTGATAGAATAATATTTATTTCCACCATATTTGGGGTCAAAGCTCTGAGGGAACCCTCGTATCTCTCAGATTTCCAAAAACAACTGCAACATAAAATCACGCAAGTAGACGTGACAAATCACACACACGCGCGCCCTCTGATACACAAAATCTCCATGAACATTATAAAACTCAATGTTCCAATTAGTAAAATACCAAAAGGTCGCTCCATTCCACCATGGAAAAATTCAACATTGATCGTGCACCTTACATGTCTACCACAAAAAAACAGGGTGCATAACTGTGTGTTGAAACAAATTGCGCTAGCAACGGTAACGGAACACACAGAATCTATGGGTGATGATGCATATGAGTGTTACGCCGACGGATCCGTACAGTCTGGATACAAAGCTGGTTGTGCTTGCGCTGTATACAAAAATGGCTTACTACAACATCAAGTTAATATGAGAATACAAAACTGGGCCAGCACTACACAAACGGAGCTGGCAGGTATACTCCTCGCAACGGAATTCTTAATGTCTAGGGCTCTGGAGTAGTTTTCTGTGACTCTCAAAGTGCTCTTCGGACGCTAAATTCTTTCAAAGCAGGTGGCGATGAAGAAATTGTGAGTTGCATTAAGCGTAACGTAACCTATGCAACAGAGCGTAATTTCAACATTCAGTTTGTATGGATACCATCTCATGTTGGCATACGCAAGCACGACCACGTAGACAAATTGGCGAAAGAAGCCTGCAGCAAGGATATTGTGAACATAGATCTTGGGATGCCTCTTGCTAGGGTTGCACATATATTGAAAAGTTCTCATAAGGAAGAACTAGTAGATCTGATTAACACTCAAAGGCCTGAAAGCTGTACCATAAGGCACTACGATCAGTATAGGGATGGCAAGCCTTCCTATGGGTGGCACCGAAGTCAAACCAGACATTGTGACGTGGTTATTGCCAGAATACGTTTAGGTTACAGAATGTACTGGCAACTGCACGGTGCAAGAAGTGCAGATGAATCTAGATGTAGACTGTGTAACGAAGAAAACAAACGAACGCTTGAGCACTATATCTCGGAATGTCATGTGATACAGCCTTTCAGACCACCTAACATGAGGTATAAAGAACTATGTGAATATTTCATTTCATCTGATACATTGGAAGATATACTCGTACTATACCCTAAATTTACTATGTGATAACTCCCGTATGCAAATAACAGTGTTATTCAAACACAGTGGCAAAAGCATATGTAAGTAATAATTTTTGTATGATGTATGATTTATATTTATATTTTACCTTGTACAACTACAGTAGTTACAGACTACTGTACAATGTCAGACATATGTAAAACTGTAATCATGATTGCCCACGCCTGAGCAGATAGCCAGGGTGGTAAATAAACTTACTTAACTTAACTTTGACTATATTTAGTCAAAGTTAAGTTAAGTTAAGTAAGTTTATTTACCACCCTGGCTATCTGCTCAGGCGTGGGCAATCATGATTACAGTTTTACATATGTCTGACATTGTACAGTAGTCTGTAACTACTGTAGTTGTACAAGGTAAAATATAAATATAAATCATACATCATACAAAAATTATTACTTACATATGCTTTTGCCACTGTGTTTGAATAACACTGTTATTTGCATACGGGAGTTATCACATAGTAAATTTAGGGTATAGTACGAGTATATCTTCCAATGTATCAGATGAAATGAAATATTCACATAGTTCTTTATACCTCATGTTAGGTGGTCTGAAAGGCTGTATCACATGACATTCCGAGATATAGTGCTCAAGCGTTCGTTTGTTTTCTTCGTTACACAGTCTACATCTAGATTCATCTGCACTTCTTGCACCGTGCAGTTGCCAATACATTCTGTAACCTAAACGTATTCTGGCAATAACCACGTCACAATGTCTGGTTTGACTTCGGTGCCACCCATAGGAAGGCTTGCCATCCCTATACTGATCGTAGTGCCTTATGGTACAGCTTTCAGGCCTTTGAGTGTTAATCAGATCTACTAGTTCTTCCTTATGAGAACATTTCAATATATGTGCAACCCTAGCAAGAGGCATCCCAAGATCTATGTTCACAATATCCTTGCTGCAGGCTTCTTTCGCCAATTTGTCTACGTGGTCGTGCTTGCGTATGCCAACATGAGATGGTATCCATACAAACTGAATGTTGAAATTACGCTCTGTTGCATAGGTTACGTTACGCTTAATGCAACTCACAATTTCTTCATCGCCACCTGCTTTGAAAGAATTTAGCGTCCGAAGAGCACTTTGAGAGTCACAGAAAACTACTCCAGAGCCCCTAGACATTAAGAATTCCGTTGCGAGGAGTATACCTGCCAGTTCCGTTTGTGTAGTGCTGGCCCAGTTTTGTATTCTCATATTAACTTGATGTTGTAGTAAGCCATTTTTGTATACAGCGCAAGCACAACCAGCTTTGTATCCAGACTGTACGGATCCGTCGGCGTAACACTCATATGCATCATCACCCATAGATTCTGTGTGTTCCGTTACCGTTGCTAGCGCAATTTGTTTCAACACACAGTTATGCACCCTGTTTTTTTGTGGTAGACATGTAAGGTGCACGATCAATGTTGAATTTTTCCATGGTGGAATGGAGCGACCTTTTGGTATTTTACTAATTGGAACATTGAGTTTTATAATGTTCATGGAGATTTTGTGTATCAGAGGGCGCGCGTGTGTGTGATTTGTCACGTCTACTTGCGTGATTTTATGTTGCAGTTGTTTTTGGAAATCTGAGAGATACGAGGGTTCCCTCAGAGCTTTGACCCCAAATATGGTGGAAATAAATATTATTCTATCAGAAATGGATGGTAAGTTTAATTCTGATCTCATGTTTACTATCCTTGCTGTTCTCGGGGCGCCGAGGATAATCCTCATAGCTTCATTTTGCACTACCTCCAAACTACCTATTTCTGATTCCTTACACTGCAACAAGTGCAGTGCATGGTAGTCTACAACTGACCTTATAAAAGCCAAGTAAAACAGTCTAGCGAGCTTAACATTGATGCCATGTTCTCTTCCGACAAGAACTTTCAAAGGTTTCAATCTCTCCCAGAGTCTCTTCTTTAGAGAGAGGACCAGGTCTGCATCATTTACATTCACCCCGAGATATTTATACTTGTGGCATATGTCAAGCTCCTGGTCACCTATGCGAAAAGTGGGTGGGGGTATGATACATGGGTTTAGAGCCATTGTTTTCTCAGCGGAAATGACTAATCCACACTCATGTGCCTTTGCTGTGATTCTGTCGAGAATTATTTGCATCCTCACTTGTGATGATGCTCTGACGCATATGTCATCAGCATAGCATATAATGGATTCACCATCCCCAAGTGGGATATCTGCCACCAGCTTGTGCATGAGGACATTGAACAGCATAGGGCTGAGAACTCCTCCCTGTGGCGTCCCAAGTTCAAAAGACTGTGAAGTGGAACTTCTCACTCCCCTGAACAGGACACTTGCAGATCTGTTCGAGAGATACATTCTAATCCAGTTCAATATTTTACCCCGGATGCCAAAGCTTACTAATTGTTCTAGGATAACTTCTCTGTTTGCAATGTCAAAAGCTGACTTAAGGTCAAGAAAAACAGTGTGCTTCCCTGGATTAGAGTGTGAAAAGTACTCTGCAAAGCAATGTTGTGTGCTACGTCCCGATAGAAATCCGTACAGTCTGTGAGATAATTTACCTTGTAACCTGT
>NC_051422.1:7625189-7632689 GCF_015228065.2 Penaeus monodon
ATTTTTACCTTCGTTGTTTTTGTTTTGTTTTTGTTTTCTGTCTTATTTAATTTGTTTTTCTTCTGTTCGGTTTTTCTTTTTTTCAGCTTTTCATCAATTTTTTTATTGTAGATTTGCATGTATATATATTTAGTATCATAATTCAGATTTTATCAGATATTATTTCTTTTCTAATACGATTAGGAAGAAGAAAATTTAGAACAGTAATGTTCAACTTGCAATATCATCATTATCATTGCTGTGATTTAAGTTCTCAGAACAGTTATTGCAATTATGACATCATAATAGCAATGCCAATAGCAGTAATGATAAGCCTCCAAGGCATTAGCGTGCTGTGTGTTGTGTATGTCTGTGTGTTTGTGTTTGTATATCTGCGTCCGTTTGTGTGACTTTTTATTTATATATATATATATATATATATATATATATATATATATATATATATATATATATATATATATATATATATATATATATATATATATATATATATATATATATATATGTGTTGTGTGTGTGTGTGTGTGTGTGAGTGTGTGTGCGTGTGTGTGTGTGTGTGTGTGTGTGTGATGTGTGTGTGTGTGTGTGTGTGTGTGTGTGTGTGTGTGTGTGTGTGTGTGTGTGTGTGTGTGTGTGTGTGTGTGTGTGTGTGTGTGTGTGTGTGTGTTTGTTTGTTTATGCATGAGTACATCATCTTCAACCAATATGTTCTTATTAGCGTACAATCTACACACCGCCCATAAATACGAGAGAAAACAACAACAACAACAACAAATACACCTCTATCACCATCACGAACACCACCCATTACATTTTCCGTCTTTTATTCAGCACGTGGCGTTTCCGAGAAAGAGAGAAACTGCAAGCACAAAATCAGCCCTCTGTCTGCTTGGCTCCCGCACGCTCGAGGGGATTAAGGAGACGCCGAGTGCATGACACAGCGGAGAATTAAAGCGGAAGATGTCACGTTTTAGTCGAGGCAAAAGAAGCGAGCGGGGATGTCCTTCGCTGCAGTCCCGCTTCGTCTGATGAATATGGAATGGAGGGAGAGCTAACAGGCGATTGAAATTGGAAAGCTAACGACATATTGGCAGGATATCTACCAGAAAGTATGAAGAGTAAACAACAAAACATCTGGATAATATCTAGTAAAACATTTATAGAATGATTGACATAGCATTTAGAGAATATTTACCAAAACACTTAAAGAATAATTAATAAAACGTTTAGAGAGTGACTAACAAAACATTTACAGAATAACTAACAAACATATGAAGAAAAAATAGCAAACGTTTTAAAGGCAACCATTTGGAGAAATATTAACGAAACAAAACTATGCATTTAATTATCAACTAGCAAAACTTCTGAAGACTAACAAACAAAACATTTAAAGAATATCTAACATAGACAAAAACATTTGCCTCGCCTAATAAGTATGAACTGGACGAACAAATATGAAATTATGTTTTCACCATTGCCACAGAGCAACTGAATAACCAATAAAGTATCTAAAAAACAAAGCATTTAAAAATCAACTCGGAAAGCACTAAAAAAAAAAAAACATAAACAAAACAAAACATTTAAAAGACTAGTTAAACTTTTAATGAATGATTAATGATTAATGAAAGAAATAATGATTATCTAGTGAATGTACAATGAGAACAAGGAAACTGAGTAAAAAAAAGAAGGAATATGTGTAATTGGTCTGGGTTTTCTAAGAAAGCTAATTAGCCCATCAAAATGTATATCAAATTGCAAAAATACATGGTAAAGATGTAGCAATTGATCATATTATTTTTTTAAGTGTCTTCGTAAAAATAAGAATCGATATCTCTCATGTGGATATATTTGACTGTTTTCAGCTTAATATCAAAAGTATAACGTTGAGATCGAGACATCAGACAATGCTTATTATTCCTCATGATTATGATATTACCTTAGTTTCATCTTTCTTCGCCATCATTTCTATAATGATATAATCTTTGAGGGAAAACAAAAACGTCAACTGGAAGCAACTCCATTACTTTCTTACACATTTCGCTCAAGTTCCCTCGTTTTCAGAGGCAAAAAAGAAAACAAAGATATGAACTTCAGGCATATCAGTTAACGTTGTAAGTGCGCATGTATTCTCTAGGACAAGCGCAGTTCACATTATCATAGCAAATGCAAACAGTGAGTTAAACGTCACTGTATTTAGATGAAGGAATGGAAAAGAAAATTCGAGAAATAAATTACGAGGAAGAGTCATTCTTCCATAAATATGTGATGTTGATTTTGAATAGGTATACATATTATTAATATGTTAATCTATGTGTGTATGTTTGTGTTTCTGTGCAGGTGTCTTCATGTGTGTGTGTTGTCATTGTTATTGTTGTTGTTGTTGTTGTGTGTATGTGTGTGTGTGTGTGTGTGTGTGTCTGTCTGTCTGTGTGTCTGTGTGTCTGTGTGTCTGTGTGTCTGTGTGTATGTGCATGATTGTGTGTGTGTGAGCGCGCGTGTGCACGTGTAAAGCAGCGTCTCCTTCGAGTAACATCTCACGAGAGATCAGAAAGCTTAACGATATTATAGTTGTAGACAGTAAGGATCTGGAACCTAAAATAGATTCAGTTTCTTTTTTCTTCTTCTTTTGGTTAATTTTTTGCGTTTTTATTTATGTTTTTCCATATTTTGTTTTGCTCTATTCGCTTTATTATCTACTTTGTTGCACAGTACAGATCAGAATCGTAGGACTGTTCACATTTAAAAAAAAAAAAGTATCTTGGAATTTCCTATTAACAAAGAAACGTGTATGTCTTTCTGTCACTCTTTCTTTCTTTCTTTTGTCTCTCTCTCTCTCTCTCTCTCTCTCTCTCTCTCTCTCTCTCTCTCTCTCTCTCTCTCTCTCTCTCTCTCTCTCTCTCTCTCTCTCTCTCTCTCTCTCTCTCTCTCTCTCTCTCTCTCTCTCTCTCTCTCTCTCTCTCTCTCTCTCTCTCTCTCTCTCTTTCTTTCTTCTTGAACAAAGGAATAATTCGGTCAACTTTAATGCAATAATTAGACTCAAAAATGTCCCGATAAAAGACCGTCTTCGGAGTCTTTTTCCTTTCCTTTTTTGTCAGCCTCTTCGCAAGCCCTTTGGGAACGTACTCTTTGTAGTTTAATGCTAAGAAAATTAACTACACGTTACTGTCTACGGAACGAGCGGTATGCTTGAAATATGTGTATTTATTTACGTTCTTTTTTTCTCTCTCTTTTTCTTTTTTCTTATTTGAGCGGGATCGTGTACTTTAAGTTTTCATTTTTGTAGAAAGGGAAGGAAGTGGAAAATAATTGGACTTTCAGCTTTGAAAAATGCTCAGGCAGGTACAGCGCGTTATGAAGTGAGATTTTTATTAGTTATCAGAGAATTTCCATCAAGTGGATTCTACATGCAGTGTTTGTGAAAGAGAATTTTTTTAAGGAGGATTAGGGAGAGAGAGAAGGTGGAAGAGAGAAAGAGGTGGAGGAGAAGTGAAAGAGAAGGTGGAGGAAAAGGGAAAGAAAGGTGGATGAGGAGAGAAAGAGAAGGTGGAGGTAGAGGATAAGATAAGAAAGAGAAATTGGAGCATGAAGGAAAGAGAGGATGGAGGAGTGAAGGAGGGTGAAAAGAAAAAGAGAAATGTAGAAACTAGAAGATGGCGGGTGAGAGAAAGAGAAGATGGATGATGATGGAAAGAGAAGGAGAAAGATAAAAGAAAGGTGGAATATGAAGGAAAAAGAAGGATGAGCATTGGGTGAAGAGAAGGAGGTGGAGGAGCAGGGAAAGAAAAGGTGGAAGATGAAAGAAAAAGAATGTGAAGTTAAGGAAAAAGAAAAATTAGGAAAAGAGAAAGAGATGAGTGAGAATGAGGGGAAGAGAAGATGGAGGATGAAGGAAAGACACGATGGAGGAGGAGAGAAGGAAGAGGATGAAGAAAGAGAGAGAGAGAGAGAGAGAGAATAAGAATAAATAGGAAAAGGCAATTAACTTGTATCTTGAACACGTTACAGCTTGATTCTCTTAGAGGCACACTGGTTCCTAATTTTTTTCCACCTTTTTAGTGGCTCCTTCCAACACTATAGATTAAATTTCACCTTTTTTTTCTTTCTTTCTTTCTTTCTTTTTGTCAGAGGGACACAGCTTCTTTTTCTAATCAGTATTTCATGGCTAGGATAATAGGATTTAATACAAAAAGTGGCATATGGTAACTATTTGATGATCATTTTATAGCTGATTTTCCTCTAATATCCCCCTCTGACATAAAAGACTCTTTTGTATCACATCTTACTCTCCTCTAATCCCTCTTCTGTCTCCTTCTCTCTCCTCTTCTCCTACGCTTCACCCTCCTCCTCTCTCTCTCTCTCTCGCCAGTCGTCTTCTTTATTTTTGCTTTATATCCTCTTATTACTCCTAGTCTTCCTCCTGCTCTTCCTCTTCCTCCTCCTCCTCTTCGTCCTCTTCCGCTTCTTCCTCCTCTTCCTCCCTCCCTGCACCCCCTCTCTCTCTCTCCTTCTGGGTCTCCTCTTTATATTCCTCCTCCTCCTCTTCCTCTTCCTCCTCTTCCTCTTCCTCTTCCTCCTCTTCGTCCTCCTCCGCCTCTTCCTCCTCTTCCTCCTCCTCCTCCCCTCTCTCTTCCCCTCCTTCTGCGTCTCCTCTTGATTTTCCGCCTCTTCCTCATTCTCCTCCTCTCCTTCCTCTTATGATGTTCTTCTTCCTTTTTCTCCCATTTCTTCTTATCCATTTCTTCTTATTCCTCTTCCATCTCTTCTTCTCCTCCTCCTCCTCCTCCTCCTCCTCTTCGCATCTCCACTCTTCTCCCAGTTTATATACAAAACATACCGGATTATAGCATTGTTTGCCTTTCGCAAAACAAGTAATCACTTCTAATCACATCAAATAAATAAAGACGCGAATAAATAGCGGAATAAATAAATAAGGGAAGAGGGGAGGAGGAGAGGAGGGGAGATAGATAGATAAAGAGATGGATGAATAGATAAATAGATAAAGTGATGGATGAAGAGAAAGATCGATAAATAGATGAACAAACAGATTGACAAATAAAAAGATAAACAGACAGACAGATAAAGAAAGGGATGAATAAGTAGACAGATAAATCTTAAAATATCAATATATAGACAGATGAACGAGCAAATAGAAAAATAAATAAAAAGAAATCGCTATGTTTGTTGCTTTCTTGTTTATGTGAATCTGGTAAGATAAGCGTGACGTACATTAACCCGTTTTTTCGCTCTACGCATATCAGATAATGTTATCTGTGCATGCAGCTGAAGCTTCAGTCTGTCTGTGTTTGTTTTTTTCGTATATTTGTTTAAGTGTTCTTGGTAAAATATATGTGTCTAAAAAGAAAGAGAGGGCGGAAGGGAAGAGGGATGGAGAGAGAAAGAGCGAGAGAGAGACAGAGACAGACAGACAGACAGACAGACAGACAGAAAGACAGAGAGACAGACAGACAAGCAAACACACACAATCAGAGAAGAGAGAGAGAGGGAGAGAGAGCGAGAGACAGACACACACACACACACACACACACACACACACACACACACACACACACACACACACACACACACACACAAACAGCGGAGAGAGAAACACACAAACAGACGGACAGACAGACAAACAGACAAACATACAGACAGGCAAACAGACAGACAGACACACACACACAGACAGAGAAATGAGAGGGAGGGAAAGAGAGAGAGAGAGAGAGAGAGAGAGAGAGAGAGAGAGAGAGAGAGATTGAGAGAGAGAGAGAGACAGAGACGGACAGAGAGAGAGATAAACACACAGTTAAAAGGAGAGATCTAAAGAGAGAGAAAGATAAAAAAAAAAAGGATAAAAAGGAGGGAGAGATAAAGCGGAAGGAAAAGGACTGAGATAAAAAAAAAAAATCCCGTCTTCCTTACCGAGGCCTACTGACCGAGGTTAATCCCATTCAACACCTTTAAGCCAATACAACACCCAAGCCCAGCAGAAATTAGAAGAAAAAAAAATCACACGCACAATCTAGGGGGGGGGGAGAAAAAAGTGCTAAACAAAAAACAAACTTAATTCCGTAAAAATTCGAACGATACCGAAGAGTAAATAGGATTTCCAGTGAATAGGATGCACCGGGAGGATTCACATACAGGAGTGGAAGGCTGCCAAGAAGACACTCGTAAAACAGGGAGACGAGCTCGACGAGGGGAGGGAGAGGGGAGGAGGAGGAGGAGGAGGGGGAGGGGAGGAGGGGAGGAGGGGAGGGGAGAGGGAGGAGGGAAGATGGGAGGAGGGGAGGAGGAGGAGAAGGGGATGGGAGGAGGAGAGGGGGAGGAGGGGAGATGGGAGGAGGAGAGGAGGGGAGAGGGGAGGAGGGCAGGAGGGGAGGAGGAGAGGAGGGAAGAGGGAGGAGGAGAGGAGTAGGAGGGGGGGGAAGGAGGAGGAGAGGAAGGAAAAGGAGTGAGAGAGGGGAGGAGGTGAGGAAAGGAAAGGGGAGGGAGAGATTAGGAGGTGGGGAAGGAAAGGGATAGAGAAGGAGAAGGGGGGAAAGGAGTGGGAGATAGAAGGGGGAGTGGGGAAAGGAGTGGGAGAATGGAGGAGGAGAAGATGGTAAATGGGTGAAAGAGGGGAGAGGAAGAGAAAGGGGAGGGAGAGGAGAGGAGGAGAGGGAAGGAATAAAGGAAAGGAGGGGACAGGGGAATAAAGAAGATCAGGAAAAGAGGGGAAGGGAGTGGGAGATAGGAGAGGAGGTGAAAGGGGTGAGAGATTGGGAAGAAGAGAGGGGAGGGGAGGGAGAAACAAGATGGGGAAGGGAAAGGGGAGAGAGAGAGGAGGAAAAATGGGTGGAAAACGGGAATAGAAGAGAGAAATTATGCCAAAGTAAGAGAGAGGAAAAATGAGTTACGTGACGAGAGGAAAGAGATGGGGAAGAGAGGGAATAGGCGAATGGAGTAGAGGAGGAAAAGTCGGGAAAGGAATGGGAAAAAGCAGGGCGAGACGAGGAGAAAAAGGCGATGAAAGAAAGAAGATAGGGAAAGGAATAGAGAGGGAGAAAAGGATACAGAGATGGAAGAGAGGAAGAGAAGAGGAGGTGGGGGGAAAAAGGGAAAGAGGGAAAAGGGAAGGAGAAGATAAAAAGAAAGAAATACAGTAGAGGGAAGGCGGGAAAAAGATAGAGGAAACGAGGAAAATAGAAAAAAAAACGAAGCGAGGAAAGAGGAGGAGAGTAGAAGGGGAAGGGGGAATCCAGTCTTCATTTCATTGCTCTGTTGCACATCTCTGTTGCAACGGCAGTAACAACTAAAAGCTCGCCCCCGGAATAATTAACTTAGCTGACGATAACCAGGAATCAAAATTGTGTTGGATAATCCGGGAATCATAATTAACAGATGACTTTTTTTGCAATATGGAATTGAGTCTTATGATCTTGAGTGTGAGTGTGTGTGTGTGTGTGTGTGTGTGTGTGTGTGTGTGTGTGTGTGTGTGTGTGTGTGTGTGTGTGTGTG
>NC_051422.1:7635189-7640189 GCF_015228065.2 Penaeus monodon
AAAAACGCAACCTGGACGTAAGAACATTTCATGCGAAATACATACTGAATAATGTATCAGATAGAAGCAGAAAAAGTAATGATCTATTCTTACGAGGAGAAATTACAATAAGATGTCGAGATACCACAAAAAAATAAAAGAGCAAAAACTGTTTTTAGGATATTTTAGAATTATTGGTTGTAAGGCCCCAAGGACGTTATTTAAAATGAGACGAAGACTTGAAGACTTTCTATTAAATCTTTAAAAAAGAATGGTCGTTGATAATGGTTGATGAAAAAGACAAGGTCAACAAAGAAAAAAGGGCGGAAAAGTAATTTGATAGTTTGACCTCGAAAGAGAAAACGGAGGAGGAGCTAAATGGAGCAGAATGTTGAAGAAAACGGCCGTCACTTGGATTAAACCTTGGGCATAGAATCCATAATCCTCTTTGATTACATTACTGTTAGCGAAAGGTATTGAAATGGAATGAAGTATGTTAAGCAAATCCCTGGCTCGGAATGTGCTCTAACTCTAACTAAGAAAGCTTATGAAAGTCTATTAGAATTTAATACCAATGCTAGAAAGAGAACATCAAAAGGAAAAAAAAGAGAGAAATAAAGTCTGTCTAGAGTGTAGATTCAAAAAGTTCTGTGTGTTGAAAAGCCATCAACAAAGGGAGTAAAAATATCAATTCTAAAGAAAGACTGTGATGAAGGAAGAGGGATGAAGGAAGAAATACAGAAATAAAAGAAAATAGAAAACAGGCATCGCACAAACATCGAAAATTGAATAAGTAAACAGAAGGCAGAAAACAATAACAAAAGAAAGTGAGTACTAGCCTGAGACGAAAGGAATAAAGAGTATGAAGGCAAAGAACACATGAAACAAACATCATGAAATAACATCATGAAATATGTATTCCAAGAGGATCAAAGCAAAATATGAGAGCATTCTTGTAAAAAAAAAAAAATAATAAATAAATAAATAATAAAAAACGGCGTCAGTTCGCGGGGAAAAAAAAAAAACAGTATAAAGTAAGGAATTTGAGAGATCGATCACCTTAAGAGTAAGAGTAGCATGGAATAAGAGAGAGAGAGAAAAAAAAAGGGAATTCGACCTTATGCAATCATCTAAATAGAAATGGTAAAAGTAGGATTTACGACACCAGCCCCATGCCACCTAAACTTAACAAATCAATTTTTATTGCTCCACCCAAGAAGTCAAGGGTAATTGAATGTGGAGTGCCTAAGGTCCATTAAATTAATTGAAACACATTACAACATCAGTTCTCAAAGTTCTTTACGCCTGTCGATGGAAAGGCAAGACCAGAAGAGACTGCAAATGAACAGGACTTTATATGAGTGAAAAAGAACAAGCTATGCTAAGTTTTTAAAGGGTGCTGCCTTTTTATATAGACGTGTTTGTGTGTGTATAGGTATGTGTATATGTATGCACGTATGTATGTGTGTGTGTGTGTGTGTGTGTGTGTGTGTGTGTGTGTGTGTGTTTGCGTGTGTGTGTGTGTGTGTGTGTGTGTGTGTGTGTGTGTGTGTGTGTGTGTGTGTGTGTGTGTGTGTGTGTGTGTGTGTGTGTGTGTGTGTGTGTGAGTGTGTGTGTGTGTGTGTGTGTGTATGTGTGTGTGTAACACGTGTGTGTATATATGTATATATATATATATAATATATATATATATATATATATATATATATATATATATATATATATATATATATATATGTATATATGCGTGTGTGTGTGTGTGTGTAAGAGGGAGAGAGAGCAAGAGAGAGAAAGGGGAGGGAGGGAAAGAAAGAGATAGAGAGGAGGGGGAGGGAGGAAAAGTGAGAGAGAGTGGATGTATATGCGTACAACGTAAATAAAAGCCTTTACCAGAATCCTAACAACCCGTTGTGTGTTGGAGCATGCACTGCTGTTGATAAAACGAACAAAAACAAAAACAAAAAGATGAACGATATCAGACGACGACAGCTGGAGCGCAGGTGGCACAACCAACACCCTTCCCCCTTTCCTCCCAAACCCCACCGTAACCCACCCACCCTACCCACCCCTCCACTCACCCACCCCTCCACTCACCCACCCCTCCACTCACCCACTAACCCACCAACCCACCAATCAACCTACCCATCAACCCACCCGTCCCCGAACGCCGTCGCCCGGGCAACGCAATCTCGCCGAAGCGCTTTAGCTCACTCGCTCGTCCGCTCTTGTTCTCTCTCCCTGTCTCGCTTTACTCGATTTCTCTTGTTCTCTTTCGTCATTGTATTCGTTCTTCTTAATCTCCTTAATCTTCCGTGTGTGTGTTTGTTTTTTGTTAACGATATTGTCCATTGTTCTTTCTTTTCTTTTTTTTTGTTTGAACGTATGTATATGTGTGTGTGTGTGTTTCTATAAGAACTCATTCATATACTGTATACTCTATACATATATACATACAATATATGTGCGTGTTTAATCGTGTGTGTATGACATGTACAAGCCGAAGTACACACAGCCTCTCTCTGTTTCAATACCAGTGAGTACAAATTCACTAACAATATTTGAGTGAGTATCTGCATATTACTGCCAGTTCGCTCTGCGTCATCCGTTCTGTGTCCACTGGAAGTCCAGACGCACGACAGAATTTAACCTTTTGATGGTCGCAGGTCTCATTGCCCCCGATTTAGTTCAGATGAATGCTCATCTCGTCGTAGCTGTTACGTGGCCAGCTTGACACACACATATGTATGTGTACACACACACACACACACACACACACACATGTGTATATATATATATATATATATATATATATATATATATATATATATATATATATATATATGAATGCATGTGTATACATATACATACAAATATATGTATGCGTATATATATATATATAGATAGATAGGTAGGTAGATAGATAGATAGATAGATAGATAGATAGATAGGTAGATAGATAGATAGATCGATATATATATGTATATATACATATATATACATATATATATATTTATACTTATATTTATATATATATTTATATTTATATAGAATATATATAAACATATACATACATAATTTTATATACATAAATCTATAAATATGAAAAAATATGTATACAAATATAAATATATATATACATAATTATATGTATGTGTGTGTGTATTTGTGTGTGTGTGCACACACACATATGTATATGAATTCTTGCGACATTTTGCTGAAATTGACAATCTAGCTCTTACCATTAATTCCAAAGTGTAATGAGAAAATTCAGGAAAATGACCTTTCCTCAGCCTTCTTTTGCATAATGTCAAGGGTTCCTTTAAGTTTTCGGTTTATCGTAAGTCACCTCACGTTGTTAACTCTTTTTTTCCGCCAGTCACCTTTGTATATAATATATATATATATATTTTTTCCCTGCTTCGTGTATGTGTGAGTGTGTGTGTGTGTGTTTGTGTGTGCATGCGTACGTGTGTGTGTGTGTGTGTGTTTGTGTGTGTATGTGTGTGTGTGCGTGCGTGCGTGCTTGCGTATGTGTGTGCATGTGTGTGTGTGTGTGTGTGTGTGTGTGTGTGTGTGTGTGTGTGTGTGTGTGTGTGTGTGTGTGTGTGTGTGTGTGTGTGTGTGTGTGTGTGTGTGTGTGTATGTGTGTAGTGATTCTTCGATCAGGCACATTTCACAAACGAAAATTCTCACAAAGTCGTCACACGCAAAAGCACGACGTCGGTAAGCTGGCGCTGATCCAGTTTTAACTTCCCTCAACACCTTTCACAAAGATTTGGTTAAACAGGGTCTCTGTTAAACAGTCTTTTTCTTTTATAGGTTTGCTGCTTCTTTCGTTTTATTTACAGAAATAGTTTAATAAATCGAATAAAAGCGAGAGGAAATTGTGTAACAAAAGAATACAAAAATTTAACAGAATTTGAGACAAAAACAGATTACAAAAGAATGTAAAACAACCAAACAAACAATCAGATATATAGTATATAATAAAAAATATATATTTGATCTTGAATAACAAAATAGTGAGCGTGGGACATAAAAGACCAGAAAAAAATCAACAGAAATTTTTAAAAATGGAGACAGAAGCAGTGTACATTAGAAGGGCAAAACAAGTAAACAAACCAACAAAAAAATAGAGCACAATAAAAAAAAAAAAAAATACAAATCTGAATGATAGCATAAAAGACAGAAAGTGAAAATGACTGGATCTAGCGTCAAGAAAAATAGAAAAAAAAACGAAAAGAAAAAATGCACTGCCCACCTGGTGTCGTGAGCACCGATCCAAAAGTTCAAAGGGCAATTATCATCATTTATTAAATCCGGTGATTAATCTATGTTTAATGTGATTGGCTACTCGATTCCAGTAATTCTAACCTTTTTTTCTATCTTGTTTTTGCTTTAGGATGTCATGCAGAGCTGTATTGTTTGAAAATTAATAATTTAAAAAATACAAGTGGTCAATAATTACAAGGTTAAGAGAAATCGAGTTCTATTCATGAACTTTGTGATATAACGCTATATAGATATCACCCCGAACTACAGTATATTCTAGTTTAGAGAATCAAGTATTATAGTCTAATGTTTGATTTGGAGATAAATACTACTACATCAGATAAGATTTTGGAATATTTTTTTTATTATTCTTATTAACCCGAATACACCCTCTGCCAATGTATTTATGTTTTTTTTTTCATAAAGAAAAAATAATAAAATTCTTTATTAACCTAAATGCAATCCTTGTGTATCTATCTATCTATTTAAACGTCAAGAATTATATTCCAATGTCTGATTAAGAAATAATTATCTAAAATACATCTCAAAATAAAATTTTCGGAAACGAAAAAAAAGATAACGTTTCTGAATACACTCTCTACCTATCTATCTGGTAATATATATATATATATATATATATATATATATATATATATATATATATATATATATATATATATATATATATATATATACATTTTTTTTCTTAACGGTAGGTTCATGTCTGAGCCGCCGTGGTCACAGCATGA
>NC_051422.1:7687689-7697689 GCF_015228065.2 Penaeus monodon
TGAAAAATGATGATGGATGATGATGATGATGATGAGATCTGAGATGAGATCATGATGAGATGATGATGAGATGATGAGATGATGATGATAATAATAATAATATAATAATAATAATATAAAAAAAATAAAATATAAATAATATAATAATAATAATTATTTTATATTTTTAATAATAAAATAATAATAAAATAATAAATAATAATAAAAATAATTTTAATATAAAATAATAATAATGTTAATAATAAAAAAATAATAATAAAAATCATAATAATAAAAATAATAATAATAAAAATAAAATAATAATTAATAATAAAAATATCAATAATAGAATTTTTATATTATTATTTATTATTATTTTTTATTATTATTATTTTTATTATTATATAAATGTAATAATAAAAATTTTTAAAAAAATGTTAATAAAAAAATAAAAATGATAATTAATTAAAATTCTTTATTGCTATTTTTATTATTTTTTAAATTATTATTATTATTATTTTTATTTTTATTATTTATTATCATTATTATTATTATCATTATTTTTACTATTATTATCATCATCTTTATCTTTTTTATGAAATTTTTTGAATTATTGCTATCGTATCATTTTTATTTTTTTTAAAAATTTTATTATCACTTTTATTATTATTATTATTTTCATTATTATTATTATTATTATTATTATAAACATTAACATTGTAATTGTTATTGTCATTATCATTATTATTATTATTATTATCATTGTAATTTATTTGTGTAGTTATCCCAACCCTCTCTACAAATCTATAAAATCCAACTATTACCTACTATCTATCTACTCCCTTTACATTTTCCCTTCAAAATACAAAAGAGATACAGAAAAAGGTTTAAATGTGGGGTAAAGTGGCGAAAAGTTTCATTTTTAATTTTTTAACATTAAAGCGAATAGCATAGGGGAAAGCATAGCGCGATTTTATGATAGGCATCATGTAACACACGTTTTAGTAGGAGAGCACTGACAACTAACAGTGAAATCCGTGTTCTTCTTACATTTTTCATAGCGCCTTTGTTTGAATTTGTTTATCACAGTCAAACCCCTATAGTTCGTTCTTTTTAAAACTTTAAAAGGCAATAATTTTTTTAAATTTTCTTTTCATTCGGTATAAAGAAGCATTCTCTAACCCGTATATTTAAACATATGTTTACCGTATTTTTTTTTTTTTTTTCTATTTATTTCATCGTATTAATGAGACTCGTCAACCCACTGAACACCAGCTCTCTACACAGTACTATATAGTGTGACCCTTATTTACATGGACTAGATTGTGACGAGGGTACTTTTGATAAAAAGAAGATACAAGTCATGATCAAGATATAACACTAGACGAAGTGTGTAGCTTACCATAAGGGTTGCTATAGTGATGACACAAGAGGTGAATGCCCCTTTAAGGTAACTTCGATAAATTAACCACTACGACGGGTTTAAAGGGGCCCAAGGAAAGGGTTTTGGCGGGCTTTCCAGAGTAAGTGGGGCCCAAAAAAACAGGGCAGGGAAACAGGGTTTGGGCAGCTTTTTGGGGCTCGAAGTAGACGAAAAGTAATAACGCCCCAATAGAGGGCCAAATGGGAGACAATAAGGAAAATAAATTGGGATTTTATAACTATATCAATACACATTGCTAATATTTTGAATAAAACGAAGCAACTGTTTTATCACCCAATTCCTTGCGATTTTTTTCAACTTCATCAAAACAAAATCTATCTCTTTTCTTTTCTTTTCTTTCTAATGAAAACACCAGCGCCTCACTTTTTTTTTTTTTTACCTGAGTTACTCCCAGCGCCGCCACGGGGTTCGCTCTTGCTGTTTTAAGATTACCGCAAGACGGTGAAGGAGCATACTTTCTCGAAGATTTAAGAGCATTCTCTGTGTCTTGTGTTCGGGGATTTGGGATATCGTTTCTCCGGACTTTTTCGCGTCTCAATAACGTCGAGGCTTTGAAAGGTATACCTCGGAAGACAAAGTGAAAATATTAATATTGCGTTTTCCACAACTTGGAGCCATAAGGAGTTAAAGAAAGAGAGGGATGGGGAGGATAAAGAGAGAGAGAAAAGAAAGAGGGAGATTTTAAAAAGAAAAGAGGGGGGAGGGGGTTGAAAAAGGGTTAGAATGAAAAGGAATGAGAGAGATAGAAGAGGGAGGGGGAGGAGAGAGGAGAGAGAGAGAAGAGAGAGGAGAGGGAAAAGAAAAGGAGAAAGAAGAGAGAGAGAAAGAGGGAGGGAGATAGGGAGGGAAAAGGAGAGGAGAGAGAAGAGAGGGGGGGGGGGAGAGGAAATGACAAGAAGAGAATAAAAAAAAGGGGCAAAAGAGAGGAAGAAAGAAAAAAGTGTGTGTGTTTTGGTTGTGTGTGTGTGTGTGTGGGGTGTGTGTGTGTGTGGGGTGTGTGGGGTGTGCAGGTGTGGTGTGTCTGTGCGTGCGGGGCGTGTTTGTGTGTGGGGGTTGGGGTGTGGGGTGTGTGTGTGTGTGGGGTTTTGTGGTGTGTGTGTGTGTTGGGTGTTGTGTGTGTGTGGTGTGTGTGAGTGAGTGTGGGTGGGGGTGTGTTTTTCGGATGAACGGGGCCCCCCGGGGACAGGTTCCCCGGGAGCTCGTTAGCCACCCCCATCGCGCGAAGAAAAAAGGGAAGCTGGTACAAAAAAAGGGAAACCCCATAAAATAAAAACGCCCTTTAAACCCCAAAATCTCTCTCGGCTGCGCCCCCAATCAAGACCAGCCAGCCTGAGCCCCGCGGGTGTCATGTCATGCTTTCCCCTCACGCTCTCCCCTCGTCTCTCTCTCCATCACTCTCTCCCCGCTTCTCCCTCCCTAAACCCAAATCTGTTTCCCCCGTTTCCCCTAAACCCCTTTTCTTTTTTCTCTCCCCCTTCCTTATGCCTCGTCACTCTCTCTATCTCCTTTTCTTCCCTCTACTCTCTCCTCTTCCCCACTCTTCCTCTCACCTCTCGCCCCTCTTCGTCTCCTCCCCTCCTCTCCTTCTCCCCTCTCCCCCTCTCCCTCTCCCCTCTTCACCTCTCTCCCTCTCCCTTCTCCTCTCTTTCCCCTCTTCCTCCCTCCCCTCTCTTTCCCCCTCTTCTCCCGGGGTTTTGGGTTTCAGAATTTTTTTTTGGATTGAGATTTTCGATGGGCGGGAAATTTTGGGCATAAATAAATTCTCTTCCTCTCTCTCTTATCGTTTTTTCTTTTTTTTCTCTCTCCTTCCTGTTGAATATTTCTCGGTCTTCTATCATTCTGACCTTTCCAGTATACTGCTACTTTATACTGAAACTGTTCTTCTTTCAAGTTTTGGGGTTTTTTGTTAATTTGTTTTTAGTTTTCATCATCAAAGATTTCTTTTCATTATCAGTATTTGTAGTAAATAGTGATGGGGGGGCGTTTTTTTTTTAAACATCATTTCATCATTCTGACATTATTGAATTGTGGTTTTTTTGTTGTTTTTCATTTTTCCCGTCATGTTTTTCCATTTTCCATCTTGGGAAACATTGTATAAATTTTTTTTCATTTTCCCTTTGCATTTTATTGCTATTATTTGTTACTTATCAGACTTTTACTATTCCATTATTAAAAATTTTTCATTATCATTATTTTTTTTTGATTTTTGTAATTCTTTTTTTATCATTCTTATCAAAAATCAATTTTTTGTCACCCTTATCCCTGATCATCTTGTAAATTTTTGTCATTAAACATGATCATCATCGGGCCCTCACTTAACAACAATCATTTTCTTTATTTTTTATCATTTTCCCTCATTATCGGTCATTATCATCAAAAATCTTTTATTTTTTATTTTTTATCATTGCCATTAAACCCTTTTCAAATTAAAACTATTATCTTATCATTATTTTCATTTTATTTTTTATTTTTTATTATTATTATTATCATTATTATTATTATTTTATTATTATTTTCTTCTGTATTATTATTTTATTATTATTATTATTATTTAATTTTAATTTTTATTTTTTTTTCATTATTATTATTATTATCATATTATTATTATCATTATTAAATTTTTATTATTTTATTATTATTATTATTTTATTATTTTTATTATTTTATTTTATTTTATTATTATTATTATTTTTTATTATCATCATCATCCCTCACATCATCAAAGCTCCCTATTATTATCATTTCTACTTCATTATTATCATTTTTTATTATTACTATCTTTTTTTATTATTTTTTATCATTATAGTAAAAAATGTAATAAATTTTTATTATTTTATTATTTTTATATTATTAAATTTTTATTTTTTAAATTTTTATATTTTATTATTGTTATTTTTGTTTTTGTTACTTTTCATTTTTATTATTATTATTTTATTATTATTTTTATTATTAAATTTTTTATTATTATTATTTTTTTATTTTTTTATTTTTATTATTATTAAATTTTTATTAGATTAAATTTTTTGTTTTTTTATTATTGGGTTTTTTGTTTCTTACTAAAACTTTTTTATTTTTTCATTTTTTTTATCATTATTTTAAACATTATTATTTTTATTTTTTATTAAAATTTTTATTATTATTATTTTTCATTATTATTATTTTTTATCATTAATTTTTATCATCCCAGCATCCTAATTTTTATATTATCAAACCCTTTTTCCTTATTTTATCCCTATTATCATTATTTTTATCCCCCCCCCTTTTAAAACCCTTAATTTTTAAACTTTTGCACCTCAAATTTTTATTTGATTATTGCCATTGTTATTATAATAATTACTATCCATTAACCCTTATACATTAGTAGTATCATTTTTAATCATTTACCCTCAATGTTTTGGGTACACCCCTTTTTTTTTATTATCCCCTTTTTATCATCAAACCCTGATTAGTATTTTGCCCAAAATCAGCATCTCTTGCTTGTGTTTTCTTTTGTTGATTTTAATTGGGTTTTTTGTTTATTTTAATATCCCTTTTCATGATTTAAAAATAAACCCAAATTTAAATAATTTTAAAATCATCATCAATATCATTTTTCCCCTCATTTTCCTGAAACATTTAAAAATTTAATTATCAAAAATTTGGGGCTTTTAAATTTGGTCTCCTTTTCCCAAAACCCCTTTTCCTTTTTTTGTCGCTTCCTTCAAAGAGCAAATTTTTTTCTACGACTTTAAATTTTTTACTTCCTTCGTGTTTTTTTTTGCCCAAATTTGATCACCAGGGTTTTTATTTTTCCCCGTAAGGTTTTTGTTTTTTACCCTTTTTATAAAAATTTTTAAAAGGGTTTGCTAACTTTACGAGGTTCCCTTTTTTTGTGTGTTTTGATGTTTTAATTTTTGTGTGTGTGGGTTTGGGGGTGTTGTGTGTGTGTGTGTGTGTGGTTTGTTGGGGTGTGGTGTGGTGGGGTGTGTGTGTTTGTGGTGCGTGGGGTAAAGTTTAATGTGTATTTTGGGAATTTTGTGTTTTGTGTGGGGTGTGTTTTTGTGTGTGTGTTTGGGGTTGGGGGTGTGTGTGTGTGTGTTTGTGTTTTGTTTAAAGGGTATATTTTTTTGGTCTTTCATATCTTAAAAGTGAACTTTTTATATAGTTAATCTCTAACTTCCTTTGAATACTGTAGGTCCACCACTGTTTCAGATCACGTACAATATATAAGATTTCTTAACCTAAAACCGAATCCTATACCTTGATTTTCTTCTTATTCTTATTCTTCTCCTTCTTCCTTCCCCCCCTTCCCCCTTCCCCATTCCTTCTTCCTCCCCTTTTTCCTTTTTATATTTTCACTTTTGAACTTCTTCCCCGTAAAGTATTTGAATTGCAGCTGGGGGATAAAAAAGGGGCACTGCTATTTTAACCAAAAAAAAAAAAAAAAAAAAAAAAAAGTATTTTTGTTAAAATATAATAATATAAAATTATAAATATATAAAATATATATATATATAAAATTTTTTATATTAAATTTTATATTATATATAAAAAATATATATATATTTAAAATTATTAAAAATATTTAATATATATATTTATCTATAATATAATATAAAAAAATAATTAAAAATAATATCTTTTTATAATTAATATTATATTGTATATTAATTTTATATTTATAATATTATAAATATTCTTTTCTAATATATATAATATATATATTTTATTATATATTGTTATTTTATATATTATTTATATATATATATTATTATTCTCTATCCCATATATTTATCTATAATTGGTTTTATTTTTTTTATTTTTTTATAAAGGAAAAAATTGATAAAAAGCCTCTGAAAACAAAAAATCAGTAATTTAAAAAAAATCAAAAAACCAAAAGTTAATATAAAAATAACCCCTTTAAATTTCCCCCCCAACCCAAATTTTTTGCCTTTGCTTTTTTCAGGCCCAGAAACCTGCCAAAGATAGTTTGAAAAATAACTCCCCCTTTTACAAAACCTCTTAAAGCACCCAGTTTAAAATTTTGTAAATTGGGCCCTTCTTTCCCCCAAGTAAAAAACAGGAAAAAATTGAAATGAAAACTTAAAAAGGCCCCGGAAAACCCGATTTTTCAATTGCTGCTTGGGCCAGTTTTTTGCAAAATGTCAGGTTTTCAAAACCAAAAACAAAAAAAATAAAAAAATAAGGGAAAAAAACAAGTTTTTGTATTTCCCAAAAAGCCCGGGAAATTCGCTTTAGGGTTTTAAAGATCGTTTAAAAATGTAATTCCAAAAAAATAAAAAATGAAAAATACCAAAAGTTTAAAATAATTTTTTTTGGGGAAATAAAGATAATAATTTCCCATTTACCTAATCATCCCTTGGGTTTCTGTTATTCCCAATTATTTAAAACGCCGTCAATATCATCATCCTCCCTGAGAATGATTTATGATATAACCCCTATGATGGGTGAGGGGGAATAGTAATAATGATAATAATAATAATAATGAAAATAAAATAATAATAAATAAATAAAAAATAATAATAAATAATTTAAAAAAAAAAATGATAATAATAAAAAACAACTATAACAATTTAAAAGGGCCGCGGTGGGCCCATGGTTTTGAGCAAGGAAATCAAAGGCCCGTCGTGACGGCAAAACTGAGTTTCCCGGGTTCGAGTCACCGACCCGGGGCGTTGGTTCCCTTGGGCAAGGAACCCTTTACCCCTCGAAATTTCCCCAAACCCCTTTGGGGGGCAAACCAGTCCCCAAATCAGTTTCCAGTCCTAAACCGGGTAAATAAGAAAGATGACTTTGATACCAACACCCCCGGTTTGGAAGGGAAAAGGGGAAAACCCCCGCTCTAAATTTTGCCAAAAAAATCCCGGAAAATCCCAGATCGCCAACGGGCCTTTTTAGGACAGGGCAAATTGGGAAAAATAAAATAAAAATAAAAAAAAAAATTTAATTTAAAAATAATAATAAATTTATAAAATAATAAATTTTAACACCAAAGATAAAAATAAGGATAATATAAAAACAAATATAAAAATAATAAAGAAATAATGATAATGTAAAAATAATAAAAAAATTTAAAAATAATAATAATAATAACAATAATAAAAATAAAAATAAAAAGAATAATAATAACAATAATGATAAATAAAATATAAAAATAATGATAATAATGATAATAATATAAAAGAAAAGAAAAATGATAAATATAAGGGTATGATAATGAATAATAACTAAATATGAAAAGAAAATTTGATAATTTTAATAATGATAATTTAATAATAAAATTTATAATAATAATGAATAATGATAATTATAATAAAAATAAAATAAAAATAATAAATTTTAAAAATTAAAAATATAAATAAAAAAAATAAAAATTAATTTTAATAGAAAATTTTAAAATTAAAAAAAGGAAAAAATTTAAGGGGTTTTTTAAATAAAATAATATAATTTTTTTAAAAATTTTAAGAAAATTTTTAAAAGTAATTTTCATTTATTTTTAAAATTGCTGGGGAGTTTTTTTGGAAATAAAAATTTAATAAAAGATAATAAAAAAAATTTATAAGGGAACCAAATGAATTTAAAATTTTTTGAAAAAAATTTACAATAGAAAAAACAAAAAATAAATGTTTTTTTGTAAAATAAAAATAATATTTTTAATAAAAAAAAAAGATTTTAATTAATCCTAATAATTTAAAAAATTTAAAAATAAAATGTTTTTTTTGGAAATAATTAAATAAAAAAAAAAATTTTATTAATGGATAATAAAAATTAATAAAAAATAATAATGTAATAATAAAGTTAATTGATAAAAAAAATATAAAAAAAATTAAAAAGTAATAAAAATAATGATAATATCCCCTAAAAAATTAAAATGTAATCAAAAAATAAAAATAAAGATTTAAAATTTAAAAATAAAAAAATACAATAATTAAATAATAAAAATAAAGAAAAAATAATAATTAATAAAAAAATTTATAATAAAAATGAAAATGAAAACATAATATAATGATATACTGGTAAATGATAACCCAATAAACTTAAAAAAACAATAAATAATAAATTAATAAAAATTTAATCTAGGGTTATAATAATAAAAAAGAAATAATTTTAAAATAATAATAATAATAATAAAAAATTTAAAAATTTTTAACCCTTTTAAAAAGAAAATCAATAAAAAAAAAATTTAATAATAAAAAATAAATATAAAAATACAATAATTAAAACCCCTTTTAAATTATATTAATACTAAAAAATTAAAATAAAAACATATAATAAATTAATGGGAAAATATAAATAAAAATTATAATAAGTAAAAATAAAAAAATAATAATAAATAAAATATCAATAATATAATGTTTATAATGATAAAAAATTTAATAATATAAAAAATAAAACAAAAAATATAAAAATAATAATAATATAAAAAATAAAAGATAAAAATTTAATAATAATAATAAAAATTTTAATATGAAAATTGATAAATAATATAAATACACACAATAAATAAATAACCAATTTGAAAATTTAAAATAAATTTAATAATAAAAAAAAAAAAAAAAAAAAAAAAAAATTTAAAAAAAAAAAAAAAAAAATTTTAATAAAATTTAATATAAAAATGAAAAATAATATAATAAAAAAGGGGTTAAAAATTTTAAAAATTTTAAATTTTTTTCCTATTATTTTTATTATTTTTTCAATTACTAATTTTCTACAAATTTACTTTTAAAATTTTTAAAAAAATTTAGGGAAAAAACTTTTTTTAAATAAAACCCTGAAAAAAGGGAGGGAAAAAAAAAATAAAAGGAAAAAAAGGGAAAAAAAAACCATAAACATAGAAGCAAAAATTAAAGGGTTTTTTGTAAAAGACCAAACAATTCACCCCAGACATTACAAATTATAAAAACCCATGTTACCTTATGCCCAGTTTTTACCTATTTTTTCATTTAAAAACCTTTTTTTTTAAAAAATTTTTCCTTCAAAAGGGAAAAAATATGGGTGGGGAAAACTTCATGTTTCCAAAAATTTCCCTTGACAAAAATTGAAAAATGCATTCATAACGGGAAAAGCGAGAGGATGGGAAAAGATAGGGAACAGAATAAAAGAAGGGGAGAGAGGGAAAGAGGGGAAAAAAAAGAGAGAGGGAAGGGGAAAGAAGAAAAGGGGAAGAGAAGAGGAAAGAAGAAAAGAGGGGGAGGGGGAGGGGAAGAAGGGGGGGAAAGAGAAAAAGGAAAGGGGGGGGGGAAAAGAGTGGGGGGAAAAAGAGAGAAAGTGAATGAAAATTAAAGAAAAAGAAAAAAGTGGGGGTGTGGGGTGTGTGGTTGGGTGTGGGGGGGTGTGTTTTTGTTTTGTTTTTGGCTTTTTGGGGGCGTTTTGGGGTTGTTTTTGGGGTGTGGGGGTGGGGGTGTTTGGTGGGTGGGGTGGGGGTGGGGGGGGGGGGCGTGGTTGTGTGTGGGGGCGTGGGGGTGGGGGGTTTTGGTGGGTTTGTGTTGGGTGGGGTGGTGTGTGGGGGTGTTTTTGGTGTGTGTGGGGGTTTGTTGGGGGTGTTCCGGGTCCACCACTGTTTGTTTCCGGGCCCCT
>NC_051422.1:7707689-7712689 GCF_015228065.2 Penaeus monodon
GTCTGCAGTTTCATTATTTTACAGGAAAATACATTAAAGAAAATAGAGGGAAAGAGAAGAAAAACATTATTTCCTTTCGAATGGCTGTGTTGCTTTATATGTGTGTTTCTTACCAAACTGTTAACAAAAGTTAAGAAAAAGAAGTATTGTGAAATATACAATAACTTACTTACGTTTATATTTTACTATATTTCACTCCTATTATCACCCATATTTGTTATAATTGCCGTTATAATCATTATTAGTAGTAGCATTTCTCGTTATCATTACCATTATCAATACGTTTCAGATTTATAATCAGTAATCTTTGGTACCTTTTTCTACACATCTTCTAACTATACTTACAAAAAATACAAAAATCTTATGGCTCAAAACCACATAAAAGCAAGACCATTTTCTGCGCCAGGATACAAACCAAATCCTTCCATGCATTACACAAACGCAGGTTTTTTTCATCCCCGTGAGACGTTCGCACTCTAGAGAATTGCGAGCTCATGTCTCCCACGCTCCCAAAAGGCAAGTCTGTTAGAAGCCGAATTCGGATTTAAGCGAGACACTGAAATGCTGGTTGCTGTCCGTAGAGTTTTCTCCTTTGGTAATAGATAAGGGTTATTTTGGGATCACCGTTGTATATGTACCTGTTCAAGTTATTTAACTGGTTATAAGTTACTTAACAATCCTTTTGGTCGTCTCTAATCTTTCAGTAACGAGAAAATAACAAAATGATTCACAGTTATCTTATTCTATTCAGTGGAGTGAGTTGGAATGAAAGTTAGAGAATAGAATGTTCAAGTGCACAAATGGAATAATTTGCAAACCTACTTAGCGATACTAAGGGTTCACGTGAAATGAAAGTAAAGTTTTTTTTTTACATCTAGGTGGAGGTTCGCTATATGAAGACAATCAGGATAATTTCTAAACATGTGCTTCTATCATCTACTACTCGTAACCTCTCATGATTACATTCTTTACTCATTTCTTGTATTTTAATATAGGAATACTCTATGCTCCGATATATCTCTATGAAATATATCCCTCTCTGTAGAATAAAAACGATACATTTTAACAGGGACTGTAGTACATCTACATGTGCGTCCGTGTGTGTGTGTGTGTGTGTGTGTGTGTGTGTGTGTGTGTGTGTGTGTGTGTGTGTGTGTGTGTGTGTGTGTGTGTGTGTGTGTGTGTGTTATCCGCTTAGTGCTAAGCAGAGGACGAATGGGGCCCAAGAAATACATATTAGGTCATAAGGCTCCAGTGAATGTTGGGAGGACGAGCCAAGCTCGGTACACATCACGCACCTGTGATATACGGGAAAGGGATGCCCAGTGAAATACAGGGAGTACGATATATTACCATAGCAAACATGACCTGAGTGGCGAAAGTGGACGGCGACGGTGAGTATATTGTAGAATATCATGAAACTCGACAAAGATATGTTAGCGAAACCACACATACACACAGTGAAAGTATTCTAAACCAAGGCGTAGATATACAAATATGAACAAGAGAAAGGCGGAAAAACGGTTCAGATGCTGTGTAAATGTCAGTGCACTTTAAGTCATTGCAAAATTAAAAAAATAAATAAATAAATGTGACGAGAATACGTAACAAAAGATATATATGAAGCGGAATGAGATCTGCAAGTGACATTTACTCTCAAAAAGACTGGTTCATTCTTTCAGTACACGAATTCTGATTAGGTTATGAATTTCTCTGTCATTTAGATGGAATATCAGTAGTAGCGATCTTGATCTACATGTGTCCCTTTTTGTTGGATATTCGTGCGTGTTTTGTTGCATACTGCTGAGAGACAAAGGATTCCAGGGAATTGAATATTTTACTAAATATTTTCGCTGTAGCTTTGATTTATCATTCATAATTTTTTTCAGTTTCTTCTCTAAGAAGCAGAAAAGTAATGTATAATAATATCAGTAATAATGATAAAAAGTAGAGAGGTAAGACCAGATAAAGAAGATTATAGAATATGACTTGGAAGCATGTCCGTTTATTTCCCTTGTGATACGAAGGCAAGATTTTTGTCACTGTAACGGCTCCGACAGTGATAACGACCAGGTACGTGGCCCGAAACACAGTCAGCATATTACGATTTTTGAGCTTGCTTGCGTCATGTTCTCTGGGCTTCTTTCTTTCTTTTCTCTTTTATTGTTGTTATTTACTATAGCATGATTTTTTTATGCGTTTTTCTTTGCGAAGGAACACCGTTTTTTTGTTTTTGTTTTTGTTTTTTGTAGAGTAGATAAAATGGGTTAGAAAAATGCTTAATAACAAAGACTTAGGTACATCCGTGTGTGTGTGTGTGTGTGTGTGTGTGTGTGTGTGTGTGTGTGTGTGTGTGTGTGTGTGTGTGTGTGTGTGTGTGTGTGTGTGTGTGTGTGTGTGTGTGTGTGTGTGTGATCCCGTTAGCATTAAAAGCATGGCGAATGAAACCTTAGAAGTATATACTAAGTAATCAGACTCAAAAGAAGGAGGGGGAAACTTTGCCCGGTCCACATTTCACGCCTCTGAGATATGGGAAAGGGATGCTCAGTGATATACAGTGACAGTACGGTATATCACCATAATATCCATGATCCAAATGGCGAATATGGACGGTCTGAGGGTTCAAGGACAGGGTGGGTAAAGTGCGAGGATATTATGAGACGGTACTCGTGGGCAGAACGACGAAGATATGTGATGACGAGCTCTGAGAAGCCCAAAAACTTATATTGGAAGTATTTTGACCCAAAGCGCGCGCGTGTGTGTATGTGTGTGTGTGTGTGTGTGTGTGTGTGTGTGTGTGTGTGTGTGTGTGTGTGTGTGTGTGTGTGTGTGTGTGTGTGTGTGTGTGTGTGTGTGTGTGTGTTAGCCAGACATATAATTTCATAATATAAAAGAACTATGGATCAAGATATTCATTACCACCAAGGAAAATGTGCTGCTGCATTCTTCTCTGTTCTGTCTTCCCTCTTTCTCCTCTCTCTCTCTCTCTCTCTCTCTCTCTCTCTCTCTCTCTCTCTCTCTCTCTCTCTCTCTCTCTCTCTCTCTCTCTCTCTCTCTCTCTCTCTCTCTCTCTCTCTCTCTCTCTCTCTCTCTCTCTCTCTCTCTCTCTCTCTCTCTCTCTCTCTCTCTCTCTCTCTCTCTCCTCTCTCTCTCTCTCTTTCTCTCTCTCTCCCTCTCTGATAGACAATAGGAAGACTCGAATGGAGGAAATTGCACTTACTAAGGCAATACTTCCTTATAGACCATAATAAAATCACAATAACAACATCGGTTATAACATTAGTCACCCGAGAAAATGATTTGCGTCTCACCAACCATTATTCTCTCTTCCCTTTTTCCTCTTTATGGTCGATTCAACCACTATCGTAATATAACAATATACATATTGCATTTAAAATCAGCAAAACTAATTACTATTATTCACAACTCATAAATCAATGGAGCATGTAGGGAGCTTCAGTAATCTGAACCCAAAATGTACCGTCAAGGCCGACGACAAGTGTCAAGTTCAATGTCAAGAGTGACTGATCGATTTCTGCCGACGGTCTTATTCAGATATCGCTGTTCCCTTATGCCTGATTGCATCGTGGGAATAACGCCCTTTGAATACCTCAGTATGACTTATTGGATTAATGATTTAAGCCTCGCAGTCTCGAGCTCCGTTTTAATGGGTAAGGGAAGCGATCTGAAGCAGGCGAGGCTAAACAAGGAATTATGTCGAGTCAAAGGGCCTGCTTAATCGTAAAAAAATATTATTATTACTTTTCGTTTTCGTTTTCGTTTTCTACATTTCTTTTCTCTTTCTTTCCTATTTATTTTGATGTTCATGATTGTTTGGATGCAATATGTCCAATTACCATTCTTATAATCCAAATTATCATTACTAAAATTATGATAATGAAGTAATCACCATTATCAACCTGTCACCTTATCCCCTTTATCAAGAAAACTCGATTTCCCTTATAATTTCACTGAAGTTCTTCTCCATTCCATTCTCCCCTTCACGTTCTCTCCGTTCCTTCTTCTGTTTCCCTTTTCCACTCCCTTCATTTTTCCCTTTCCTTCCAACGCTTTTCCTCTTTTGCTGCTTTACTAACCTCTTGTGAATAGCACGCTTAGACCCGCTTCCAAGGCCTCCAACCCAAAAGCTCTTTTATTTTCATCGCTTCGTAATTCATTTTGTAAGCCGGATTACTTCACGGGAAAATGATTCTTAACCATATTTTCATCATCTAAATCATTGTTATCATTGTCATTATCATCAATATCATTACAAATACCTCTGTTAGTATCATCCTTATTACCATCATCCCTATTAGTATCACACAAAGTACCTTCCGGCGCAACATTATTTCACAGATAGACGAAAATAAAAATAAAATGACCTCTCAACAGAACAAACTAAACCCGTCTACGTATTAATTTAACACAGAGTGTGCATGAAACGCTCCCACTCTAGGGAACTGTGAGCTCGTATCTACATAAGGCAGATCTGTTAGGAGCCGAATTCGAATCAAAGCGAGATACTGAAACGTTTCCTAGTGTTTTGTAATTATTGATGTATATACAGTATATCTGTGTTATATCATTTTACCTCTTCGCTTATTTTACTTATTCTTGGCATTCTGTAAATGATGTTTGTATTAAAATTATGCTTAAAAAATAATAGAGAAATTGATGCATGAATGTTTTATACTTCTTTTCAGTGAAGCAAGGGAGAATGGAAGGAGAACAAAATGAAACTTCAATACAAAAAGGAAACCAATGTTGTTTTTTTCCTATTAAGCCATTTTTTCTTACATTTCAATGTGCCATTTCATATTTCATTTTTTTTACTTGACATTCACAGAAATACATGGATACAGTCATTTAATCTAGACCTTTTTTAACATCCACAACAGGGCAGGATCATCACCACCTGTCGTGTTATTTATTTTTTTTGCGTAAGAAACAAAGACAAATTATCATAACAAGGATTGGGTACACATTTGTTGGTATGC
>NC_051422.1:7720189-7738240 GCF_015228065.2 Penaeus monodon
TATGTATGTATGTATGTATGTATGTATGTATGTATGTATGTATGTAGCTATCTATCTATCTATCTCGCTGTGAGGAGTTCCCACTCTAGAGAATTGTGAGCTCATGTCTCTTAGAAGTCTGTTAGAAGCTAAATTCGGATTTAAGTGAGACACTGAAATGTTGGCCGTTGCCCATACAGTTTTTTTCGTTACAGTTTAGGTTTTTTTGGGGGATCATTTTTCGTATTTTTAATTTTTAAAAATTTACAAACTGGTTCAATCTATTTAATCCCCTAACCTCAAATAATTTTAAACAAATATTTATCTAGTCCTTTGGTAACGAAAAGATAACAAAATTATCCAGAGTTTTCTTAAAAAGAAATTCATGGAAAGCGGTGCTGGAAAAAGGACTATGGATTTTTAAAATACAAAAAGGGAATGCTATGAAACCGACGTCCGTCAAAGTTTCATGTAAAAATTAAAGCATATTTATAACAGATTTCTAGTACGTGTGTGTGTGTTGTGTGTGTGTGTGTGTGTGTGTGTGTGTGTGTGTGTGTGTGTGTGTGTGTGTGTTTGTTATCCGCTTACTACTAAGAGGAGGACGAATGAGAGTCAAGAAGTACATGCCTGGTCATAAGACTCCAATGAATGTAGGAAGGACGGGTTAAACTCGGTATACATCCGCTACATTATGGGGGAAAGGGGGTCCCCATGAATACGAGAAGTGCAAAAATTTTAACATGAAAACATACCTGATAGCGGAGAGGGGTTGGGGGTTGAGGGCCCCGATTTACTGTAATATATAAACTCGCAAAACAAAGTTTTTTTGAGAAAAAAGAAAAAAAAACATTGAAAAATATCAGGTACCCCAAGCATTACAAAGCAAAAAAAAAAAAAATTTTTAAAAATAAATAAAATAATAAAAAAAGTGATGAGTAAACTTTTTTTACGTGTGTTCTGTTTGAATCTGAAAGGACTTTACTTTCAAAATTTTCAATGCAAAAATTCTTTTTGGTTTAATTTCCTTGTTATTGATTTTCTCACTCAAAAAAAAAAAAATAAAAAAAAATAAATAAAAAAAAAAATAATAAAATTTTCAAAGCATATAATATTCTAAGGGGAGGACAATGAGAGTCAAAATACCCCTGGTCAAGACCCCAAACAATGTGGAAAAACGGTTAAACTCGATCCAAAGGAAGAATATAAAAATATTGGGAAAATGTCACAGCGCGCCCGGGAACTCCCGCAACCGCCGTCGCTTTAAAAACGAAGGAAGATTTTTGTCACAGTAGCGGCGCCGGCAATGATTACGCCCAGGTACGCCACGCGGTCCGTAAACACACTCAGCATACTACGATTTTTGAGCAGCTGCTTGAGTCATGTTCTTTGGGTGGCTTTTTTCTTTCTTTCTTTTTTTCCTTTTTTTATTTTATTTTTACCAAATCTTTTATTTTTTTTTGTGAAAGAACACTATAATGGACACATTATGTAATACTTTCTGAAATCTTTTACATTTTTTGCAAAGGAGGCCAAAAAATGCCCAAAAACAGGACAAAAATTTTAGTTTGTGTTGTGTGTGTGTGTGGTGTTTGTGTGTGTGTGTGTTGTGTGTGTGTGTGTGTGTGTGTGTGTGTTATCCAGATATATAATTTCATAATATAAACGAAGTTGATGATCTTTACCGAAGTTGTTGTAAATATTTTGTAAAGGTACGGTCGGGATATCACCCCCGGGAAAAATTGTTGCTGCATTCTTCTCTTTTCTGTCTTCCCCTCTTCCCCCCCTATCTCTCTCTCTCTCATCTCTCTCTCTTTTCCCCTCCTCTCCTTTCTTTCTCTCTTTCCTCTCTCTCTCTCTCTCTCTCCTTCCTCTCCCTCACTGTACTACCCTGGGGGATGTACAGTGGTACGGTGGGCTTCTCATCCGGGGGGCCGGGGGTTCGCTCCCCGCCCAGGCGCGAGAAGTTGAAATTGTCGCCTGGGGTTATGCTGGGGCTGGGCACACGGCGGGTAAGGACTGGGTTTCAGCCGAGTCAAACTACTGACAACGGAGCAAATCAAAAGACTTGTCACACAAGAATTCCATTGTAAAAAGGGGAATTAAAACCCAAAACTATTTAAAGCTAACTAAAAAAACCCTCTCTCTCTCTCTCTTCCTCTCTCCTTCCTCTCTCTCTCTCCCCCTCTCTCTCCCCCTTTCTCTCTCTGTCTTCAACCCTCTCTCTCTCTCTCTCTTTTTAAATTAGGAAGACCGAATTGGGGAAAACTCCTTTACTAAATAAACTTCCTTGTAGACCAATGACACTACAATAACATTTAGTCACCCGAGAAAATGATTTGCGTCTCCCCAACCATTATTCTCTTTTCCCCTTTTCCTCTTTATGGTCGTTCACACTATCGTAATATAAAATTACATATTCTTTTAAAAATCAAAAAACAAATTTACTTTTATCACACCATAATCAATGGGTGTAGGGAGCTTCATAATCTAAACCCAATGTCCCGCCCGGCCGACGAAAATGTCAAGTTCATGTCAAAGTGACTGATCGTTTTCTCCCGAGGGTCTTATTCGATATCGCTTTTTCCCTTATGCCTATTCATGGGGGGGGGGGAAAAAAAAAATACCCCCTTAAAATCCCTCAGTATACTTTTGGTTTAATATTTAAGCCTCGCAGTCTCACTCCTTTTTAAAAGGGAAAGAAAAACGACTAAACAGGTGGGGTTAATGAGGTTTGATTTAATCGAAATAGGTTATTACATCTTTTTCTTTTCGTTTTTTTTTTCTTTTTTTCTTTCTTTCTTTATTTAGTGGTCATGAGGGGTTGGAGCCATTGTCCAAGTCCATTTTATATTTTCAGATTATAAATACAAAAATTTTGATAATGATAATCACCTTTATAAACCTGTCCCTTTTTTCCCCTTAACTCATCAGTTCCTTTTTAAAAATGGGGACATGAAAAAAAACCCTTCATCAAGAAAAAAATTGGAAACTAAAATCTTTTTTTACGTTTTCCCTTGTATGTTTTTTCCCCATTCCTTCCCCCCTTTCCCTTTCCCTCCCCCCCTTCCTCTTTTCCCCTTTTTTTCCCACTCCCTTCATTTTTCCCCTTTCCCTTTCCCAAACCTTTTTCCTCTTTTGCTGTTTTACTCTTCTTGCAATAGCCCTTAGACCCGTTCCGGGCCTCCAACCCAAAGCTCTTTTTTTCATCCTTCGTAATTCTTCTGTAAGCCAATTACTTCACGGAAATGCCTAACTTGATCTGAACTTTTTTATTTTCATCATCAAAATTGTTTCATCATTTTTAAAATTCTAAAAAATGATAGTATCATTTATTACCATCCCCCTATCCTTTCACACAAAGTACTTTCCGGCGCAACTTTACTTCATAACACAAATCGAAAATAAGAAATAAAATAACCACACAAGAAGGCAAACTAAACCCTTCTAGGTATTACTCTAACACAGGTTCCTCTCACTTGCATGAAACGCTCCCACTCTAGGGAAGGGCTCGTACTACAAAAGGCAATCTGTTGGGCCAAATTCGAATCAAGCGAGATACTAAAACTTTTTTTTCCTAGTGTTTTGTATTTTGATGTTAATAGTATATCTGTGTTTATCATTTTACCTTTTTCGCTTTTTTTTACTTTTTTGGCATTCTGTAAATGATGTTTGTATTAAAATTATGCTTAAATATTTAATAGAGAGAAAATTATCATGACTTTTTTTTATTTTTTCAGCAAAGCAAGAAATAAAGGAAACAAATAAAGCTTCTATACAAAAACCAAATTTTTTTTTTCTCCTAGAAGCATTTTTTCGGTCGACGCTTGGTATATCATAATTTTGTAGTATCTGTTTCCGTTATATTCTTATTCGAGTTGTTATTGTTTTGTTTTGTATTTTTCTTCCTTTTTTTGACATTCGCAGAAATACTAAGATGCAGTCTTTTAATCTAGACATTTTCTTAACATCCAAAACAGCGCAGGATCCTCACCACCTGTCGTGTTTCATTTTTAGCTAAAAAAAAAGACGAACAGAAGCATAATAAGGATTTGTGTGTGTGTGAACGTATCTCTATATGCACGTCTAAGTGTCTATATATGTGTGTGACTCTGTAATACAAAACCAGGGTGAATAAAAGGAAAGAAAAAATGCATCAGAAGATAAAGGAAGCAAGGGTTTCTTCTCACCCCATATTTCATTATCTGGGGAGGGAAAAAGGTATGCTCATAAATCACCGAGAGTAAAAATTTTCCAATAATATACATCCCGATCCAAATATGGAGGTGTGAGTTAAAAGACACTGCGAGTAAAAATGTGTGGATATTACCAGTCGGGTAGAAACACATAGAAAATTGGAAGGTTAGTTTAGAAAAGCCATGCACATTCGTATTGGATTTTTTTTTTTTTTTTTTTTTTTAGAAAGGTTTACATTAGATGATGAAAGAGAGAGAAAAGATGGTGCTGCGTCCGTGGGGAAAAGTTACGAAAAGGGACCACCCTGAAAAAAATATGTAAAAAAAGAAACATATACATTTAAAGCGAAATCCTAGTTCTATTTTTGTATCTAACGTCCAAAACCCGAAATTTAATCTACTTTTAAAGGGGATCAATTCGTGTATAAATTCTGGTTGGGGTTTAAATTTATTGTTTTTTTAGGGAAAAAAATTAAAGGGGTTTGTTTTTTTCCCCTGTTCCGCGCGTTTTTTTTCTACATTTTTTTCTAAATTTACTCTCTTAGTCAGCCCTTAAAAAAAAATACCGTTGTCGTGCGCGTGTGTGGGGTTAAAGGGAGAGGGGGGGAAGGGGGAGGGGAAAGAGAGAGAGAGAAGGGGGGGGAGCGACAGAGAGAGAGAAAGAGAAGAGTAAAAAAATCTTTTGTTTAAAAATAAGGCAAATAGTTCGAAGTATATCCAAGTCATCAAACCGATAAAAGAAGGGGGAAAAAGCCTTCCCGGGTCCGCATCTCACTCTCTGAATAAGGTAAACGATATTCCAAAATACATGAGTGCCATTATTCCCTTAAAATATAAATCTAACTGTAATTTTGACTTGCAGGGTTCAGGCACCCGATAAAATGCGGTGGAAAAAATATAAATAATATAATTATAATAATATTTTATAAAAAATTATATAATATTTTTAAAATTTATATTATATATATATATATTTATAAAGGGGTTGACCGCTTGGGCCCCAAAGGTCTTATTCAGATCTTGCGCCCCCTTAGGGCAACTGCTTCGTAAATACCCCCTTGATCCTCATATGACTTTTTGGGCTAATGATTTAAACCGCGCCGTCTCGAGCACCGTTTCAAAGGCTAAAGGAAGCGATCTGTAGGTGAGGCAGAAGCAGACGAGGCTATACACGGCATTATGTCGGGTCAGTGGGTTTGTTTGATCAAATAATTTTTAGAAAAGCTATCATTTTCATCGTTCTGTTTAACAGATTATTTCGCGAGAAAACAAGCAATGAAGAAAAAAGATGTAAAATATATTGGTAATCAAGGAATTCGTGGCGTGATTTTAACATTACTTTCTATTCTTATATCTTTTATTAGTATCATTATTATAATTAGTATTAGTAGTAGTAGTAGCATATAATTATATATTATTATTATTATATAATGATAATGATAATAATAATAATTATTGTTATTATTATTATTATTATTATTATTATTATTGTTATTATTTTAATAATTATTATTATTATTATTATTTTATTATCATTATTAATTTTATTTTTTTCTTATCTATCTTACTACTGCTTATCACTGTCACTGTCCTGTCTGTCACTGTCGTTGCTTCCCATGATCTGATTATTTCATCCTTATCATCATAAATTTTATCTTTTGTCTTATCATTATAATCATCATTGATGTTATTGTTGTTATTACTTATTATTATCATTGTTATTATTAGCATTATTATTATAAACATTATCATTACTATTATTATAATCAGCAGCATTAACCTCATTATCATTGTCATTGTCATGTCATCATCATTATGATAATTTTATCATTATTGTAATTATTATCATTATCATTATTAATTGTCTCATCATAATGTCATCATCATTATTGCTATTATCATTATTACTATCATCCTATCATCACCATTATCATCATAAGCATCATAATCGTCATCACCATTACCTTACCATTTCCAAATCATTCTTTTATCACTATTATACTGTTACAAATATCTTACTATTAAACTACTAATTTTTTAATATTATTTTTTAGATTTTTGTTACTATTTTTTTTATAGGTAATATTTTATGTTACCCATTCTACATTTTTTATTTTATTACGTCATGATCACTACTTATTTCTATTTATAAAAACTTTTCATTACTATCACCATTACTTAATTTTTAAAAAATTTGTTGCATTATTTAATTTTACTTTTAAAATTACTATTACTATAATTATTACTATTATTATCACTATTTTTTAATTCTTTTTGTTTTTTTTTATTATTATTATTTTATTTTATTATTTTATTATTATTACTTTCATTTCATTTCATTACTTATCAGTATCATTATCATTATCTTTATCTTTCATTATCATTATCTTATCATTATCATTATCTTTATCATTATCATTATCATTTCATTACATATCTCATCATCACCCAATTATTTTACACTTCTTTACTATTTTATTGTCTTTATTTGTTATTATTTTTTATTTTATTATTTTTTTAATTATTTTATTTTTATTATTATTATTATTATTATTATTATTATTATTATTATTATTTTATTATTTTTTTATTTATTATTATTATTGCTATTGCTATTATATTTTTCATGTTATTATTGTTGTTATTACTACATTTCCTTATTTTACCATTTTTATTCCTATTACATTACTATTTTTTACTATTATTATTCTTTTATTTTTTACTATTACTGCCCTTTTTATCATTATTGTTGTTATTACTATCATTATTACTACTATTATTACGGTTACTATTTGATATTACTGTTATTATTTCCGATATTTTTACTATTGTTATCACCTAAATTTTTTTTTTTTTACTTAATATTCTACTACTTTTTTACTATTATTACTATTATTTCTATTATTGTTACTATTATTATAACTCCTATAATTACTACTATTATTACTGTTATTATTATTATCATTATCATTATCATTACCAGTAGTATTACCGTTATTATTACTATTATCATTATCATTTTTATTATTTCTATCATTGTTACTATTACCATTAATATTATTGTTTTTATTGTTACTTTTATCATTATCATTGTTACTATTATTGTTATTTTTGTCATCATTATCATTATTTTCATTACAATTATTCTCATTATTATTACTTTATCACTATCTTATAGTCTCATTTTTTTTTTTATCATTATCATTACTTTTAGCCTATTTTTTTTTATCTTATCTTTATTTCTATTATATTTATCTTACTATTTTGATTTCATCTTTATCTTTCCTTTTTATCATTATCGTTATTATTTCCCCTCAGCATTACGGCTTCCCTAAATTCCTTTAAAAAAAAGGTAACCGTTTATTATAGGGGAAATACAAATTTCAATTTTTCCCCTCACCCCATCTCCACCTACTTTTATCATTATTCTTTTGTTTTTCATTATTTTATTTCACGATCATCATCTTAACATTTATCACTTTACTGCGATCATTTTATATCGCCCCTAAACATGTCGATCTAATTCACCGCAAAGCCAAAATTTAAAAGTAATGTCGACAAAACTCGAAAAATATTTTCTACAGCAAAGATCTAAGCTAAGCCTTCCAGCTTTTACACTAACACGGGTTCTTTCAACCTAGTGAGGCGCAATTCGTATTGGGGCATTGCCAAGTCATAGCTCCTACTCGCCCATAAGACAAGTCTGTTAAGAGCGGAATTTGGATTTAGGCAAGATAGTGAAATGCGGGTTGCCTTCCGTAGAATTTATCCAGAGTTAGAGATCTGGGTTATTTCCTTATTACTGTTGTAAGTGAATGATCAAATTATTTCATTTGATACATGTTGATTTTTCTTTTCTTCATCACCATTCAATCTGTGTGTGTGTGTGTGTGTGGTGTGTGTGTGTGGGGTGTTTGTGGGGTGTGTGGTTTCTGTGTAGCATGTTGTATGATGATGTTGTTGATTATGTATTATGTAGGGGGTGGGTAGGTAGGTAGTGGGTGGAAATGGGTAAGTTATAGTGGTATTAGTTGAGGTTTTGTATGATTTATCATGTATGTAGTATGTGTGTATGTATGTATGTATTATGTATGTATTATTATGTATGTAGTATGTAGTATGTTGTATGTATGTTTTGTATGTATGTATGTATTTTATGTATTTTATGTATGTATGTATTATGTATTATGTATGTTGCTGTATGTTTAATTTTTGTATTTATGTGCACTGTGTGTGTTTATCTATGTATACTTATGTTGTATTTGTGTGTATGTTGTTGTATGTACTGCATTGTTGTTTTTTTTTCTGTGTATGTATGTATTATGATGTATTTGTATGTTGTATGTTTATTTGTATGTTGTATTAGTATGACTTGGGGGTTTATCTATGTAGCATTTATGTATTTTGTATGATGGATATATTAGGGTTTGTGTGTACATTTTGAATTATGTTGTATGTATTATGTATGTATGCTTATGTATGTATGTATGTATGTTGTTGTGTTATGTAGGATGTATGTATTTTATGTATGAAAGTATGTATGCATATAGTATGTTTTATGTTGTGTTGTGTTGTGTGTGTGCGGTTGTGTGTTGTTGTGTGTGTGTGCTAAATATATAATATATTATATATTATATATATTTTATATATATATATATTTATATTAATATATTTATGCCACACACCCCAACACCACACAAAATATATATATAATATATATATATATATATAATATATATTATATATATATTATATATTATATATAAAAAATATTTATAATATAATATTTATATATATATATATTTATATTAATCTTTAAAAAGGGAGAGGAGAGAGAGGAGGGAGAAGAGAAGAGGAGAGAGAGAGAAGATTTGTGTGTTTGTGTGTGTTTTGGTTTCTTTGTGTGTGGTGTGTGTGTGTGTTTTGGTGTTGGTGTGTGTGTGTTGTAGGTGCGGTGTGTGTGTATTGTATGAAATTGTTATATGTGACCGCGCGCCGCGCGCGCGCGCCGCGCGTGTGTGTGTGTGTGTGTGTGTGTGGTTGTGTGTGTGGTGGTGTGTGTGGTGTGTTGTTGTGTGTGTAACACGCACCACCACACACACACCCACACACACACACACACACACACCACACATACACGCGCCACACCACCATTATATATTAATAAAATTATTTTATATAAATATATATATATCTATATATAATAATATATAATATGTATAATATATATTAATATATGGTTGGTGTGTGTGGTGTGTGTGTGTGTGTGTGTGTGTGTGTTGTTGTTGTGTTTTGGTGTGTGTGTGTGTGTGGTGTGTGTGTGTGTGGTGTCTATATATATATCATATATTTATATATTATATATATTTAATATTAATTTTATTATATATATATATTTATATACATATTATATATATTAATTATATATATTATTATATTTTTAAAACATTAATTAAATGTGTATTGGGGGTTATTAATTGTGTGTTTTTGGGGTTATTAAATTATATATTATTTATATTAAAATATATATTATATTATATATAATATAATTATATAAATATACCAGCCCTGGGGGAGAAAGCCCCATTTGGTCCCGGGCCCCAAGCCCGAAAAAGAGGGGGTTGGTAGGAAAGGGGATCCACCCCAAAAAACACTGCCAAAACCTTAGATCTTTCGAAGTTTGACCCAATGCAGGAACACTCAGAATTCCCCAGAAAAATCGCCTAAATCTGTGGAAAAACGAGGGGTACCGCATCAAAAGCGTTGCGGCCAAAGAGGCGAGATCAAACTGAGGGTTGGGGGGGATTAATGTAGGAACATGACTGGCCGAGAAGAGCATTGCGGGGTTGATGCGGAGAAGGAAAATGGACATTTTGTTTGCAGGGAAAATAGATGAAATGGCAAAATCGAAAGATTGGGAGACGGGTACAAGTTATCTATGGAATTTTAAAATTTTGGGCAAAAAAATGTGTTGGAAAAATATAAATGTAGAATTTTTATGAAATTAAACTGGCTCTGAGGATTTGAGATCAACGTATTTGTTACGCCCCTCAGACGGGTTGCACCGATGTGAAAAGGGGTAAGTTTTGGACAACACTACAGGGTGAATTTTTAGAAGGTTTTAAAGCAAAGATGTGTTATCGGGGGAGACTAAAAGGGGATTTGGGAAGGTCCGACGTTACACCGGTGCCGGAGGGGTTGTTATGGCGAGGGAAATAAGGGTGGGGAACGTTTTTGATTTTACCATCTCTAACGATATGGTTATATTTAAAACTATTTTTACGAAACGACAAGAAAATCTTTTCACGTACAAGAGTGACGCAAGAGCTAGCCAAATAGACTCCTCTTGTATCGTAGGGAAATATGGGGGGGATAAAAACTTAAGGGAATACCATGGTCAGGACCACCAACACGACTGGTTTTTTAGGGGTTTGAACATGAAAGGGTTTCCCGAGTGCATAGCACCCGAAACCCGCCTAAAAAATCAAAAAGGCATAGATTGAAGGGAAAAGTAGAAGAAAAAAAATAGTTCAAAAGAGATACTCGGGCAAATTTAAAAAGGACAAAACCCCAAGAAAAATTTGGAAAAAAAAAAAAAAAAGTTTCTAAAAAAAAAACTTTGGGGTTTTCCCGGAAAAACAGGAAGGATAAGGAAAGGGAAATTTTGGGGGGAAATAAAGAAAATTAAAAAAAAATGGGGCAAGAGAGCACAAAGTAACGGGAGAAGGATGGTTGAAAAAAGGGAAAAATTTTTACCGGGAAAAAGGAATAAAAACAAAAATTTTAAAGAAGCAAAGGGAGTGGAAAAAAATTTTGCAGCAAAAATCGGATAAAATAACCAAAAAATGAAAAGGGGGAAATTTTTCGGCTGAAAAAAGGAAAGCAAAAGGGGGGATCTTCTAGAAGATGAAAAGAAAAAGGAATGGATATAGACCGAAAAAGGATGGGGGGAAGGAAATTTTTACTGAGGGGAAGGACGGATAGGAGAAATGAAGTAGGGAAAAATTTTTCCTTTAAAAGAAAAAGGAAAAAGGAAAAAGGGAAAAAAAGTTCATCTTTTAAATTTGAAAAAAATGTGGGAAAAAAGGGAAGGATTGGGAAAAAAATGGGGTTATGAGGATGGACGGGCGGAATTTTTTAGAAAACGGAAAAGTTGGAAAAAAAAGTTTTTAAAAGGTTTTTTTTTAAACCAAAAAGTTTTGGGGGCCAAATTGGGAATATAAAAGGGGCAAAATATTGAATATTTGAACTTTAAAAAAGTAATGATCCAATAGGAAAGGAAGGGGGTTTTATTTTGGGAAAGGGGGCCCCCCCCCAATGGTTCAAAGAGGATAAAAAAGGTGGACCGGGATATTTGCCTACAATTTTTGGGGAAAAGTAGGGGAAAAAAGAAAAGTGGAAACGTTGGGAATAAGGGGTGAAACAAAAAAGCCGATTTTTTCAAATGGATACGAAGGGGATAAAATAAAGAAAAAGTGGGGAATGACCAAGGGGAAATTTAAGAATTTACAGGTTTGGGGGTGCACAGGAAGAGAGATTAAAGTTAAAATGGTTTTAAAATTGGAGAAAGGTTTCAGTGATTTGACAAAGAGTGCCATAAAGGAAGGGGTCATACGTTGCCCGATGACCTTGTTTTGTGCCCCAGAAAATGAGGAAGAAAATTTTGGAGTTTTGGAAAAAAAATGCCCTTTGGGGGTGGGGTAAAAAATCGCAAAAGGGAAAAAAAAGAGGATCACCAGGAACAGAACAAAAGTTCAGATAGCGGTGGATGAACCTGAAAAAAACCATTTTAAAAGAATGGAGATGGTGAGGGGAAAACCCGGGAAGGTAAACGATTAAGTTGTTGGGGAAAAATTAGAAAGGCGAGGTTGGACAAACCCTTTTAAAAATTTTAAAAGGGAAGGGGAAAAATAAGCCGTGTGAAATTTTATATTTTAAAAAATAAAATTAAATAAAAAAAATTAAAGTTGTGGGTTTTTTTGGGTGTGGGTTTTTGGTTTTGGGGGTAAAAATATTTATAAATAATATAATTAAATTTAAATAAATTTTTAAAAATAAAAATTTATAATAATATTATTAATTAAAAAAATATTTTAAAAAATATAAATTAAAAAAAAAAAAAAAAAGAAGTAAAGACTGAGGGAAATGTTTAAAACAAAAAAAACACTTGCGACAAGGCCTGGAAACAAAGGGATTTTAGGCCCCCGAAAAATGAAAGAAATTTTTTATATAAATATAAATATCAATTCCCAAAAAAATAAAATAATTTTGGGTTTTTTTTGTTTTTTTGGGGCATTTTTTTTTTTTTATTTTTTTTTTTGTTTATTCTTCTTTTCTTTTTTGTAGCTAAATGCTGTTGGGTTCATTAACTTATATGTTTTTCTCTAAAACTTGAATAACACCGTTCCGGTGTGATTGTTGAGATTGTGTGTGTGTGTTTGTGTGTGTGTGAGTGTGTATGTGTGTGTGTGTGTGTGTGTGTGTGTGGTGTGTGTGTGTATGCGTGCGTGCGTGCGTAATGTGTTGTGTGTGGTGTGTTTTGTGTGTGGTGTGTTTTTGTGTGTGTGTGTGTGTTTTGTTGTGTGCGCGTGCTTGTGCGTGTGTATGTAAAGAAATAAAAGGCATGCATAATGAGATAAGAGAGAGTTCACTTGCATTACTAATGTACTTTTTTCATAGTTTTAATCTATTTATTTATTTATTTATTTATTTATATATTTACTTATTTCTTAGGGAAGGGATGTTTTTTTCAGTCAAAAAGTGACATTGACATTTTTAAAACTAACTTAACCTTTCTCTGTTATTTGAACCGCGTATCAGTAGAAGCAATCTTGCTTTCCGTGTAAAACTTTGTCTACTGAATTAATACTCTTCTTTTCTTTTACATATTTCTTAGAAACAATGGAAATTTGGGTTTAATGGAATATTTTTCGAAATAGCGTCTGATTTTCCCTTCATTTATTTTATTTCCCGGGGGGGAGAGGAAACCGTTATGAATAATCTATGAGAAGCTTTTGCTTTTGGGGGTTTTTTTTCCATCAGCCTATTTTTAGTCTCCATTCTGTAAACAAAGTCTATTTGATTTTCGAACATCACATACTTTTATGGTGGAATTGTTGGCTGTATTTAATAAAAGATTCAATTCATTCTGTCGCGCCAGAAGCCAGAATAAAATCACCGATTCTTTTTTACTGGTGCTTACGTTTTTGGATGCAGCTTTTTCTGTGTGTGTGTGTGTGTGTGTGTGTGTGTGTGTATGTGTTGTGTGTGTGTGTGTGTGTGTGTGTGTGTGTGTGTGTGTGTGTGTGTGTTTTGTGTGTGTGTGTGTGTGTGTGTTGTGTGTGTTTTGTGTGTTGTATGTGTTTTGTGTTGGTTTTTGTGGTGTGCTGTTTTGTGTTTTGGGGGTTTATACTATATCATATATCATATTATATATATATATTTATATTTATTTTATTATATATTATCTATTATAAAAATTTTTTATATTAATTTCTTTATATATATATTTAAAATATATATATATATATTAAAATATTTTATATTATAATAAATAATATTAAAAATTATATTCATTTATAAATTTTTATATATTATATATATATATTTTTATTATATATATATAAAAATATATATTAATATTATTATTTTAACCCCCACACACACCCCCCCCCACAACCAAAACACCACACCCCCACACCACCCCCACCACCAACCACACCAACACACACACCACATTATATATATATATTATATTAATAATATATATATATAATATATATATTATATATTATATATATATATATATTATATGTTTTATAAAATTAAATATTTATATAATATATTAAATATATAAAATTAAAATATAATATATAAAATATATAATAATACAAATATATATAATATATAATTATATATATATTTATATTATAATATATATGTATAATATTTATTATATTATTATATATATAATTTTATTATATTATTATATGTATATATAATTTTAATATATAAATAATTATTATAAATTTTTAATGTATTAATATATTATTTTATATTAATATATACAAACCCCTAATACATATGTATGTATGTATTATGTAGTTGTACACACAACACACACACACCCACACACCACACATATGTTATATATATATATATATATATATATATATATATTTATATATATTTATAGATATAATAAATATATATATTATTCGATATATATAAAAATATATATTTTAATTATAAATATATAATATAAAATTTTTTTAACCTACATCTACTACATAATACTACAAATAATATTTATATATATATATATATATATATATATATAATATATATATATATATTATATAATCATCTCATTAACGTAGGTTTTGCTGAGCCCCGTGGGCACAGCATGATACTCAATTGCAGTTTTCACGTTTTGTGCTCTTGGAGTGAGTACTGTAGGGTCCCCCCCTTTCCTTTAAAAGGAGAGTCCGGTGTTACCTTTTTTGTAAACTTCTCTCTTATTTTATCCGGGCTTGGGGCCAGCACTTGACTTAGCTGGCTTGGCCACCCCGTGGCTAGTGGGAATCGAGGTGAAATTCTTGCCCAGGGAACAACGCGACGGTTGGGGCCGAACCCCCGAACTCAGACTGCCGCGTGACGTCCGATCCCCACCCCTCCTTCTACCACCCCGCTGAAAAATCATGGTTTCCGATTTTTTTTTGGAATTTTTAAACGGTGGTTTGCCTTGCCCCCGCCGGTGTTTTTTTTTTTTTTTTTTTTTTTTCGGTCACCACTCTATTTACCCCGGGACTGCTTGGGCTGCTTTCCCCCATGGCTAGGGAGGCAAACGGTGAAAATTTTCCCTTTCCCAAGGGAAAAAACGCGGCGGTCGGTGACTCGAACCCTCGAATTCAATTTCCGTCGTGACAGTCTTGGTCCGACGCTCTAACCCTTCGGGCCCCCGCGGCCCCCATATATCTCTATCTATATATATATATATATATATATATATATTTTTAATATATTATATATATAATTTAAAATATTATTTTATATATAATATATATATAATATTATAATATTATAATTAATAATATATATATTGGTGGTTGTGTGTGTGTGTGTGTTGTGTGTGTGTGTGTGTGTGTGTGTGTGTGTGTGTGTACTACATAAAACTACATCATACTATTATATGTGTGTGTGTGTAATATATTATTTTATTATATAATTATATATATATTAAAATATATATATATATATATATATGTATTATATACATAAAATTTACTTTATATATACTATATATATATATTATTATATATATATAATATAATATATATATATATATATAATTTGTTGTGTGGTGTGTGTGTGTTGTGTGTGTGTGTTGTGTCGTGTGTTGTTGTGTGTGTTGTGTGTGTAAACAACTGCTATATTATATTTATTTTTTATTTTATATATATTATTATATATATATTATATTTTATATATATATTATATATAATATTTTATATATAATATATATATTATATATATATAAAATTTTTATATATTATTTCGCCACGCACGCACACGCACCACAACACACACACCCACACCACACACACAACCACACACACACACAACACCACACACCACACACATATATATATTATATATAATTAAAAATAAAATAAAATTTAGCATTATGTATGTATGTATAGTTGTTGTATATGTATGTATGTATATGATGTATTATATTATGTATGTATATTTTGTATTTATTATTATGTATTGTATGTATGTCCCGCCTGCCCCCGGCAGGCGCCCCCCAGGGGCCAACCCCCCATGAGCTGGGGGTAAAACCCCAGGAAACCCCCAGGGGAACAGTGGGCCCCCAGTCTCCACCCTCTTTATTTGGGGCTGTCGCGGGGGTTTGGGAGAGGGGGCGTACACCGGGGTGACCGTCCGAGGCTTACCCCAGGCGAGCTATCGGCTACGCTTGGAACATCCGGGCCTTTTCGCCGGGGAGCGGTTCCCTCTACTATGAGGAATTGGAGCGGTTGGGGTTAGGTGGGTGCCCTTCGGGGGGAAAACCTGGTAGTGCACATCAGTATTGATGGGTACCCTACTACGGTGGGCCCCGGCCCTGGGCATCACCTCCAGGGAGTTTTTGTTTAAATTAATCGATTATAAAAAAAGGGTTGTGAAAAACAAAAAAAAAAAAAAAAAAAAAGGGGGGGAAAAGGGGGAAAAAAAAGGGGGGGGGAAAAGGCGGGGTTGGGGTAAAAGGAAAAAAAAAAAAAAAAAAGGGAAAAAAAAAAAAAAAAAAAAAAAAAAAAAAAAAAAAAAAAAAAGAAAAAAAAAAAAAAAAAAAGGGTGGAAAAAAAAAATTTTTAAAAAAAAAACAAAAAAGAAAACCCAGTTTTTCTCTTGGGGATCCCTTAATAAGAAAACTGAAACAGGCAAGTCTTTGGCTACGCCCAGAGCAAACAAATTTTACCCCTGGAACTCAGGAGGCCCCGGGATTCCATGCTCTGCTAATGGAACAGGCTTGCGTGCTCTTTGTGGAGGTCTGGAGCTGAAAGGACCCTTCTCTTGCTGAGGAGGTTTAAGGGCCTTTTGGTCAAACCCCACCGCCGAAAGCCCCTTGAAATTTAAACTCTTTACGCCCTCCCCAGTACGGGGAGTCCATCTTGGTGGGCAGGGAATCACTGATCATGTTAAGGGTTTTTAACTTTGGGCGGGGGAGAGTTTTCCGGTAAAACCCCCCAAAAAATTTTATCAATTTGGATCAAAAAATTGCCCGGGCCCACCCTAGCTTTTCCAACTGAGGGGGAAAGGGGCCCCAGGCAAAGATACCCTGAGCTTAACTAGAGGTGCCCCATGGCCAGGGGTTTTCTCTTTTGTGTGGAGGTCTTCCCCCACCTGTGAGGGGCGTTCATCCCTCCGGAAGGGATTCTTGGAACGACCCACCTGCCCAACCCTTAGAAAGGGAAATTTTCGCCCCTTCTTTTGCAGTCCCCCCCATTGAAGGCCCCGCCGGATCGTTTAAAATCCTAAATCCCGAGTATTACATTCATAAAAAAAGTTTTTTCGTTTGCTTCCGCCCCCACCCTCAGAATTTTTCCCGGTGTGGAACCTATGGGGTTCCCTATGGGGCTATAAAATCAGGGACCATGGGCATTTCGTTCATCTTGACTTTGCCTTATTTCCCCGCCCGGATTTACTGAGGGGGTGTCTTTAACTGAGGGAACCTTGGGGCCTAAATCTCCTACCAAAAAAAATTTTTAAACTTTGGGGCCGGGGGACCCCGTTCATTTGTATTCTTGCAAGGGGACTTGATCCAAAAACCCCGAACCTTGTGGTTATCCTTTCTTGGGGTTTTCAGCCTAATCACTAAAACCTTTGCCCCGGGCAGGACCTGAATCGATCAACAAACATTTGGAGATGCGGTTTTTCAAACCAGCTACTTTCCAAGCATTTGATACTGATTTTGCTCTATGGGGGGAAAAATGACCAAGGCCCCCCGGGGGCTCCTTGACCCCAAAAAATCCTTTTGGGCTGTTTTGGGACCCTTTCAAGAGGCACACCCTAATGGAGGGCCGTTAGTACGGATGCCAACCCCGGTTTGGTAGCCTTTCCCCCGTGGAAAAGCCCTGCCCTTTGTCTCACAGACAATTTCAACCCTGGGGCATTTGGCATTGGAGATGTAGGAATTAGAGAGGGCCAGGCCGCCTTTAACTGCCAAGGTTTGGCTGGAACGAAGGGTATATTATATTTATTTATAAAATTTTTTATATTTAATTTAAATTTTAATATGATAATTTTTCTCTTCGGGTCCCCTCGCTATTCCCCTCTCTTTTCCTTTCCCCTCCCCTTTTTCTCTTTCTTCTCC
>NC_051422.1:7738340-7750684 GCF_015228065.2 Penaeus monodon
TATTAATATTTTATTTTTAAATTAATTTTTTTTATTTAATTAAAACCTATTCATAATTAATATTTTAAAAAAGTTTTAAATTTTTTAAAAAAATTTTTTTTTTTTTTTTTTTTTTTCCTCCCCAAAAAATTATTTCAATATTTTTACTTTTTTTTAATATTTTTTTATTATTTTTGGGAAAATTTACTATTTTTTATATTATTACCATTTAAAATTATACTATACTACTGTTAAATTTACTATATATTATTTTTTTTTTTAAAAATTATTTTTTATATTACATTACATAATTTTTAAAATTTAAATTTTAAAGTAATTTTTCATATTATTTTCAAATAAGTTTTTTTATATTAATGCTTTACAATTAATTTTTATTTTAATATATATTACTATAATTTGAATTCAATATTCTTTAAATATTTATTATTATTATTATTATTACTATTATCATATTTAATTACTTTAATAAAATTCATCATATTTTACATAATTTATTTTTTATATTTTTATTACCATTATTATTATTTTAATTATAATGTTTTAATTTTTCTTATTTTTTAATTTATCTTTTAAATTTGTTTTTTTTAATATTATCATTTATTTTATTTTTTTTATTTTCATTATTATTATTATATTATTATTATATTTTATTTTGTTGTTTTAATTTATTTTTATTATTATTATTTTTTTTTTTTTTTTTTTTTTTTTTTTTTTTTTTTTTTTTTTTTTTTTTAAAAAAAAATTATTATTTTTTTTATTATTATTAATTATTTTATATTATTATTATTATTTATTTTATTATTTCATCATACATCAGAATTTTAATATTTTTTTGAAAAAAATATTACCATTTCTATGATCCTTTTTTCATTATATTATCATCCTAAAATTTTCTATCATTACTACCATCATCATTATCGTTATATTTATTACTACATTATTTTATCTCCATTTTATTTTATTTTCTATTATGATTTTTAGGGCATTGGGTAGTCGTTGTTAGCATTACCATTTCAAAGTTTTCTACAAATTCGAGTAATTGGGTTATGATATATATGGAGATATCCAAATTTTATTTTCCACCATCACAACCGTTACTTTTTTTTTTTTTTTTTCTTTATTGCATATGATCATCACCCATTTTACTAGCAAGTTATTATGACATGTTTGGGTACGCCATCGCTATATTTAATCCATTGCTGCAAACCCAAAACCCTTTAAAAGTCACATCGACAAAACTAAAAAAATTTTTTCCATCACAAAGAGCCAAGCTAATCTTCCCATTTTTTACATTACAGGTTCTTTTCAACCTAGTAAGACGCAGTTCGCATTCCCAAAGCCGTAGCCCCTATTTCCCCCAAAAGGCAAGTTTGAAAACACAAAATTTGGATTAGGGGCAAGCTATGAAACAGGGTTTTTTCCCCGTAGATTACGCTGTAGGAGGATTAGTTTCAATGATAAACGTTGATTTTAGTTTTCTATCCCATTAATTTGGTGGGGGTTGTGTGTGTTGTGTGTGTGTGTGTTTGTGTTTGTGTGTGTTGTGGTTGTGTGTGTGTGGTGGTGTGTGTTGTGATGGTTGTGTTTGGTATGTATGTATGTATGTATGTTGTTGTTGTAGTATGTATTATGTATGATGATGTATTATTATGTAGTAGGGTTTTTTCATCATCTATCTCGCTGTGAGGATTCCCACTCTGAGAATTTGAGTCATGTCTTTAAATCTTTTAAAGAAATTCGGTTTTAAGGGAAACTAAATGGGGGCCTTTCCCATCATTTTTTTTATGACAGCTACAGTTTTGGGGTTTTTTTGGGATCACTTTTGTTTTTAAATTTTTTAAAATTTATCTAAGGTTACAATCTATTTAATAATCCCTCTAACAGTCTCTAAATAATTTTAAACAAATATTTATCTAGTCCTTTGGTAACGAAAAGATAACAAAATTATCCAGAGTTTTCTTACAAAGCAATTCAGGGGAACGGGGCGGGAAAAGGGGGACGGAAAATGCTTAAATACACAAATGGAAATGCTATGCAACCGACGTAACGATGCTAGAGTTTCATGTGAAATTAAAGCAATATTTTATAAACAGAGTTAGCTAGTACAGTGTGTGTGTGTGTGTGTGTTGTGGGTGTGTGTGTGTGTGTGTGTGTGTGTGTGTGTGTGTGTGTGTTTGTTATCCGCTTACTACTAAGAGGAGGACGAATGAGAGTCAAGAAGTACATGCCTGGTCATAAGACTCCAATGAATGTAGGAAGGACGGGTTAAACTCGGTATACATCACGCATACAGATAAGGGGAAAAGGGGAAGCCAGGAAAACAGAGAGATGCAAAATTAGCATAGCAAACAAACCCCCGAGTAGCAGAGAGGACGGTGTGGGGGTTTTTGAGGCCCCGCGATTATCGTGGAAATTTTTTGAAATGACAAAGACAAAGTTTTTTTTTTAGAAAAAAAAAAAAGAAAAAAAAAAATCAATGTGAAAATATCAGGTAGCACCCTAAGTCTTTACAAAAGCAAAAAAAAAAATAAAAAATTAAAAAAAAAAAATAAAAAAAAAAAAAAGGATGAGTAAAAACTTTTTTTACGGGGTTTTATTTCTGAATCTGCAAGTGACATTTACTTTCTAAAATTCTTTCAATGCATAAATTCTGATTTGGTTATGAATTTCCGTTGTAGTATTGATTTCTCACTCACAATAAAAAAAAAATAAATAAATAAATAAATAAAAAATAAAATAAATAAAATCTTCAAAGCATATAAATGATGTACTAAGAGGAGGACGAATGAGAGTCAAGAAGTACATGCCTGGTCATAAGACTCCAATCAATGTAGGAAGGACGGGTTAAACTCGATCACATAATGAAGAATATAAAAGATGACTTGGGAAGATGTCACAGCGCAGCCCTGGAACTGCCAGGCAACCGCCGTAACGCGTGTGAAACGAAGGCAAGATTTTTGTCACAGTAGGGGCGCCGGCAATGATTACGCCCAGGTACGCCACGCGGTCCGTAAACACACTCAGCATACTACGATTTTTGAGCAGCTGCTTGAGTCATGTTCTTTGGGTGGCTTCTTTCTTTCTTTCTTTCTTCTTTTATTATTGTTATTTGTTATACATCGATCTTTATATTTTTTGTGGGAAAAAACCATAATGGAATTTTGAAACTTCTGAAAATTTTTTCATTTTTTGCAAAGCAGGCAAAAAAATGCCCAATAACAAGGACTAAGGTAAGTTTGTGTGTGGTGTGTGTGTGTGTGTGTGTGTGTGTGTGTGTGTTTGTGTGTGGGGGTTTTGTGTGTGTTATCCAGATATATAATTTCATAATATAAACGAAGTTGATGATCTTTACCGAAGATGTGTTAGTAAAATATGTTGTCAGAGTACGGGTAGGTATTCACCACCCAAGGAAAATGGTGGATTTTTCCCCTTCTTTTTCTTCCCCTTTTCCTTCTCTCCTCTCTCTCTCTCTCTCTCTTTTCTCTCTCTCTCTCTCTCTCTCTCTCCTCTCTCTCTCTCTCTCTCTCTCTCTCTTCACTGTACAGCCCCGGGGTGTACGTGGAACGTGTCGGCTTTTCATCGAGGGGCCCGGGGGTTCGTCCCCGCCCAGGCGGAGAATTTTCAATTTTCGCTGGAGGTTAATGCTGTGGTGGCACCGGCGGGTAAGGATAGGTTTTACCGGTCAAAACTACTGACACCTTTAGCAAAATCAAAAAGACAGTAGGGCACACCAAAAATACCCTTTTAAAAAAGGAATTTAAAAACCCAAAATAATTTTAAATAACTAACTAAAACTCTCTCTCTCTCTCTCTCTCTCTCTCTTCTCTCTCCCCTCCCCTCTCTCTCCTCCTCTCTCTCTCTCTCTCTCTCTCTCCTTAGGGGCTATAGGAAAAACGAATTGAGGAAACTCCTTTTTCTAAGATAAAATTTTCCCTTTTAGACCAATGACACTACAATAACATTAGTCACCCGAGAAAATGATTTGCGTCTCACCAACCTTTTTTTCTCTTCCCCCTTTTTTCCCCTTTATGGGCGATTCCCCCCCCCCTATCGTAAAAACAATATAATATTTCATTTAAAAACCAAAAAAAATTACTATTATTTACAATCATAAAAACTGGAGCATGTAGGGAGCTTTATAAACTGAACCCAAAATGTACCCTAAAAACCGACACAAGTGGGCAAATTCAATGCAAAATGACTGTCAATTCGCCCACGGGCTTATTCAGATATCGCTTTCCCTTATGCCGATTATCGTGGGAAAAGCCCTTGAAAACCCCAGTATACTTTGGTTAATGATTTTTAACCTCGAGTTCGACTCCGTTTTAAAGGTAGAGAAGCATCGAAACAGGTGAGGGTTTAAAAAGAGGGTTTGATTTAATCGTAATAAGTGTTATTTTCATCATTTTCTTTTCGTTTTTTTTCTTTTTTTCTTTTTTTCTTTTTAAATTTGTGGCATGTCGGGGGTGCTGTGTCCCAAATACCATTTTATGTTCAGATTATCAATAAATAAAAAATTTTTATAAGAATAATCACCATTTATCAACCTGTCACCTTTTCACCTTAAACTCATCAAGTTCCTATTTAAAAATGAGGACAGTGAAACAGACCTTCATCAAGAAAATTAAATTTGGAAACTGAAATCTTTTTTTACGATTTCCCTTGTAATGTTCTTCTCCATTCCCTTCGCCCCTTCACTTCCTCTCCGTCCCTTCCTCTCTTCCCCTTTTTTCCACTCCCTTCATCTTTTCCCTTTCCTTCCAACGCTTTTCCTCTTTTGCTGCCTTTTCTAACTTTTGCAAAAGCCCCTTAACCCCCCTTCCAAGGGCCCCCAACCAAAAACTCTTTTATTTTCATCGCTTTAATTTTCGTAGCAATTACTTCACGGGAAAAAGCACTAATTTATTCTAACTTTTTATCTTTTATATCAAATCAATGTTTTCATCATCATTTAATTACTAAAATAAATGTATTATCCTTTTTCCTCATCCCTCTCATTTTCACACAAAGTACTTTCCGGCGCAACATTACTTCATAACACAAATCGAAAATAAGAAATAAAATAACCACACAAGAAGGCAAACTAACCCTTCTAGGTATTACTCCAACACAGGTTTTCCCCTACTTTCATGAAACGCTCCCACTTAGGGAAATGTGAGCTCGTATCTAATAAGGCAGATCGTTTGGGGCCCAATTCGAATCAAACGAGATACTGAAACGTTTTTTCCCAGGTTTTTTGGGCGTACCACACACACAACACACCCCCACACACACACACACACACACACACACACACACAAAACACACCACAACACAACCACAGACACAACACACACACACACGCAACACACACACAACCGCACACCACACCACACACATAACAGCGACTCATTGTTTGACACACAAACCAAAACACACAAACCAACACGAAAATTTATTTCCTGCTTTACAGAGGAAACTACGACAGAGCCCATTGCTTTTTTCAAGCGCACCTTGCCCGCCCTTTCAAAGCTCTCGGACCGAGGTGCAAGAGAGTCGCCCAAGCACCCCTGGGTGCCTCTAAGGGTATGAGGAGGGCCCAAGCGCTTTTCCGAAGCTTTGCTGCTCATTCGCTGTCTGACGACGCTCTCGGAGTACCATGCGAGCGGGTTTTCGGGCGCGCAGAGCGAACAAGGTTCCCGGCGCGCTGCAACCCCGTGAAGGCCGCTTGGGCGGGCCAAACGCGTTCACGAACGCTTTGCTCACATTTTGTCTGCGACGCTCTCGACGTACCGCGGTGTTGTTTGGGGGCCCCAGGCTAGACGAAGGGGCCCCTCGCGCGCCGGCCCCTGAGAGGCCGCTTGGACACGGACCACACCCACACCCACACCAACACCAAAACACACACACACACACACACACCCCCCCACACACTAACACACACACACACACACACACACACACCCCCCATTATATATATATATATATAATATATATTAAAATAAATTTTATATATTGTGGGGGTGGTGTGTGGTGTGTGTGTGTATCTGTGGTGTGTGTGTTTGTGTTTGTGTGTGTGGGGTGTGTGGTTGTGTGTGTTTGTGGGTTTTTGTGTGTGGTCCGTGTCCAACGGGCCCCCCGGGCGTTGCAGGCCCCACGGGATCCTTCGTTGCTCTGCGCGCCCACAACACCGCATGGGCGTCCGAGAGGTCGTCAGACACGACATTTCGAGCAAAGCGTGTCGATGAACGCGCTTGGACCCCCCAAGGGGCCTCTCACGGGCCGTTCACGCGCACGGGACCTTGTCCGCTCTGCGCGCCCGACAACGCTCGCATGGTAGTCCGGGCGTGTCAGACAGGACATGAGCGAGCAAAACATGTCGATGAAAAGCGCTTGGACCTCCTCATACCCCTTTGGGACCCACGGGTGCTTGGGCGACTCTCTTGCACGGTGGTCCGAGAGGTTTAAAGGGACAGGATGCCGGTTGTAAAAAGCAATGGCTCTGTCGTAGTTTCCCCGTTGGGAAACAGGCAATAAGTTTGGTTGGATTGGTGTATGGTTTTTGTGTTAAAAATGGGGGCATGCATGTTTGTGTTGGGGTGTGTGTTGGTGTGTGTGTGTGTGTGGTTGTGTGTGTGTGTGTGTCTGTGTGTTTTTGTGTGTGTGGGGGTGTGTGTTGTGTTGGTTTGGTGTGGTGTGTGTGTGTGGTGTGTGTTTTGTCAGCACAAAACCTGGGAAACTTTAGTACCGCTTTGATTCAATTCGGTCCTAACGTCTCCCTTATTAATACGAGTCCAGTTCCCTAGAGTGGGAGCGTTCTGCAAGGAAGGAACCTGTTTTAGAGTATCCCAAAAGGGGGTTTAGTTTCCTTTTTGTGTGGTTTTTTTATTTTCTTATTTTCGTTTTGTTTTGAATAATGTTGCCCCGGAAAGTACTTGTGTGAAAAGAGGGGATGTTTTAATAAGGATGTACTTTATTTATATTAGAATTAAAATGATGATTAAATTTGATTTTGTGATGAAGATAAAAGAATTCAGAATCAAGTTATGCATTTTTCCCGGAAGTAATTGCTTACAGAATAAATTACGAAGCGATAAAAAATAAAAGAGCTTTTGGGTTGGGGGCCTTGGAAAAGGGGGTTAAGCGGCATTTGCAAAAATTTTAGAAAAGCCAAAAGGGGAAAAAAGCTTTTGGAAGGAAAGGGAAAGAAAAGGGGTAAAAAAAAAGGGGGAAGAGGAAGGGAGGAAAGGGGAAAGGAAGGGGGGGGGAAAATGGAGAAGAACTTAAAAGGGAAACGTTAAAAAAAGTTTCAGTTTTTTCCAAAATTTATTTTCTTGATGAAGCTGTTTCACGCCCTTTTTTTAAATGGGAAATTTGATGATTTTAAAGGGTGAAAAGGGGGACGGTTATAAATTGATTACTTCATTATAAAAATTTTTTAGAGATAACTAAAACTAAAAAAATGGTATTTTGGACACTTTGCATCCACCGATTTCCCATCAAATAAAAAAAGAAAGAAAAAAAGAAAGAAAAGAAAAGAAAAAGAAAATGATGATAATAACACTTATTACGATTAATCAAACCCTCTATTTAACCTCACCTGTTTCAGATCGCTTTTTCCCCTTTAAAGGGAGCTCGAGATGGAGGCTTAAATCTTTAAATCCAATAAGCATAGAGGATTAAAGGGCTTTTCCCACGATGAAATCGGGATAAGGGAACAGCGATTTGAATAAGACGTCGGCAAAAATCGATCAGTCATTTGCTTTGAACTTACACTTGTCTCCCCCTTGAGGGTACATTTGGGTAGTTTACTGAAGTCCCACATGCCCATTGTTTTAGAGTTGTAAATAATGAATTTAGTTTTGCGTTTTTAAAAAGCAATATGTATATTGTTATATTACGATAGTGGTTGAATCGACCATAAAGAGGAAAAAGGGAAGAGAGAATAATGGTTGGTGAGACGCAAATCATTTTCTCGGGTGACTAATGTTTTTGTGTGTTTGGTTAAAAAGGAATTTATTTTAATAATGGAGTTTCCTCAATTCGTGTTCCAATTTCTACCAAGAAGAGAGAGAGAGAGAGAGAGAGAGAGGAGAGAGAGAGAGGGGAGAGAGAGAGGAGAGGGGGAGAGAGAGAGAGAGAGTTTTGTTAGTTAGTTTAAATTAGTTGGTTTTTAAATTTCCATTGTTAAAATGGATTTCTTGGTGTGACATACGTTGTTTTTTTTTTTTGTCACGTGTTTCAGCTAGTTTTGACTCGGCTGAACCTAGCCTTCCCGCCGGTCCCCCAGCCAAAGCAGTAACCCCCCAGGGCAAAATTTTGAACTTCTCGCCCTGGGCGGGAGCGAACCCCCGGGCCCCGGGGGTGAGAAGCCGACACTTACCACGTATACCCCGGGGCTAGTACAGTGAGAGAGAGAGAGAGAGAGAGAGAGAAAAGAGAGAGAGAGAGAGAAAAGGGGAAAGAGAGGGGAAGGAGAGAGAGAGAGGAGAGAGATAGGAGAATGAGGGAAACAAAAAGGGAAAAGAAGCGCAAAAATTTTTCCCTTGGTGGTGAATATCCTGATCCGTACTCTGACAACATATTTTACTAACACATCTTCGGTAAAGATCATCAACTTCGTTTATATTATGAAATTATATATCTGGATAACACACACACACACACACACAACCCCCACCCCAACAACCACACCCACACACACAACACAACACACACAAACTTACCAGCCCTTGTTTTTTGGGCTTTTTTTTGTGTTTTGAAAAAAAAATTAAAAGATTTCAGAAAAATTTTCATAAGGTATTATAGGTTTTTTCACAAAAATATAAAGATCGATGTATAACAAATAACAATAATAAAAGAAGAAAGAAAGAAAGAAAGAAGCCACCCAAAGAACATGACTCAAGCAGCTGCTCAAAAATCGTAGTATGCTGAGTGTGTTTACGGACCGGTGGGTCCTGGGGTAACTTTGCCCGGCGCCGCTACTTGACAAAAATTTGTTCGTTTCACCGCTTTTACGGCGGTTGCCTGGCAGTTCCAGGGCTGCGCTGTGACATTTTCCCCAAAGTCATCTTTTATATTCTTCATTATGTGATCGAGTTTAACCCGTCCTTCCTACATTGATTGGAGTCTTATGACCAGGCATGTACTTCTTGACTCTCATTCGTCCTCCTTTTATTACTCTTTAATGCTTTAAGATTTATTTTTTTTTTTTTTTTTTATTTTTTTTTTTTTTTTTTTATTTGAGTGAGAAATCAATACTACAACGGAAATTCATAACCAAATCAGAATTTATGCATTGAAAGAATTTTAGAAAGTAAATGTCCTTGAGTTCAGAACGTAACCACGTAAAAAAGTTTACCACACTTTTTTTATTTATTTCATTTTTATTTTTAATTATTATTATTTTTTTTTTGCTTTTGTAATGACTTAGGGTGCTACCTGATATTTTCACATCTGATTTTTTTTTCTTTCTTTTTTTCTCAAAAATATAACTTTGTCTTTGTCGAGTTTCATAATATCCTACAGTATAATCGCGGGCCATCAACCCTCACACCGTCCTCTCTCGCTACTCAGGGTTATGTTTGCTATGCTAATATATTGCACTCTCTCTGTATTTCACTGGGCATCCCTTTCCCGTATATCATGTATGCGTGATGTATACCGAGTTTAACCCCTCCTTCCTCATTCATGGGTCTTATGACCGGGATGACTTCTTATCTCATTTTTTCCTCCTCTTGTAGTAAACGGAAACAAAAACACACAAAAACCCAAAAACACCAACACACACACACACCACACACCAAAACACACCCAAAAAACCCCCCCCACATGTAAATAGCTAAATTGTTTTAAAATTTTGCTTTTAATTTCACATGAAATCTAGCACGTTCGGGGGTTGATAGCATTTCCTTTTTGTTTTAAATTCCATAGTTTTCTTCCAGCCACGTTTCCCCCTGAATTGCTTTGTAAAAAAAACCGGATAATTTTGTTATCTTTTCGTTACCAAAGGACTAGATAAATATTTGTTTAAAATTATTTAGAGACTGTTAGAGGGATTATTAAATAGTTAAACCAGTTTGATAAATTTAAAAAATAACAACGAAAATGATCCAAAATAACCCTTCGAACTGTCATAAAAAAAATGTAGGGCAACGGCCAACATTTCAGTGTCTCACTTAAATCCGAATTTAGCTTCTAACAGACTTCTAAGAGACATGAGCTCACAATTCTCTAGAGTGGGAACTCCTCACAGCGAGTAGATAGATGATAGCACAAAAACAAACAACAACATACTACATCAAAATAAGCATACAACAAAATAAAACATCATAATACATGCAAGCAATACCCATCACACAAAACCACACACACACACAACACACCCAAAAACACACCAACACACAACCCACACACACAACAACACACACACACACAACATTTAAAGGGGTGAGAAAACTAAAACAACGTGTATCAATGAAAAATAACACCCCATACAGCAGTAATCTCGGGAGGAAAAAACCCTGTTTCACAGCTTGCCTAATCCAAAATTTGCTGTTAACAAACTTTCCCTTTTGGAGAGAGGAGCTACGGCTTTGGGAATGCAAACGGTCTTACTAGGTTTAAAAGAATCCTGTAATGTAAAAGGTGGAAGGATTTGCTTTGGGCCTTTTTTGAGGGAAAATTTTTTTTGAGTTTTTTCGATGTGACTTTTAAGGTTTTGGCTTTGCAGCAAAGAGATTAAATAATAGCGAGGGATACCAAACATATCATAAAATGCTGATAGTAAGATGGTGATGTCAGATGCAAAAATGAAAAAAAAAAAAAAAATGAACGGTTTTTATGGTGGAAAATTAGAAAAAATTTGTATTTTACCCATATATATCAAACACCAATTTCTCGAACTTTTGATAGAAAATCTTAGAAATGTCGTAATGCTAACAAAGCGTACCAAGATGCGCTAATAAAATCATAAAAGATAAAATAAATAATAAATGATGATAAAATAATGATAGTAATAATGATAACGATAATAGAGGTGTAAGAAGAAATTTTTGTATAATGAAATGTAAAAAAGGAACTAGATAAGACGAAAAATATTTATATAATAAAATATTAAAATTCGATGAGAGATGTAAAAAAAAATAATAATGAAAATTTAAAAAAAAATAATAATAATAATAATAATAACGATGATAATAATGTTAAAATAATAAAAAATAAAAAATAATAAAATAATAAAATAAAGATAACATAAATGAAATAATGAAAAAAATTACAATGATAAAACTATAACAAAAAGAATAATAATAAAACTATGGTAGTAATAATAGAATAATAATGTAATAAGATAGTAAAAATAATATTCAGATAAAAGTAAGAGTATTTAGATAATAGTAAACTATGATAATGAATAATTATAATAATGCCCTTAATGACATAAATTAGAATTCAAAAATTTTAGTAAATATATATTAAGATAATAATACTTGATAATAGCAAAATAATAGTAAAAAATAACTTTTTTTTGTAAAATAATATATAATAATATAACTTAATGTAATTATAATAATTTTGATAATAGTAATAATAAAAATTTAAAAATTAATAAAAAATAGTAGTATAGTAGTAGTAGTAGCAGCAGTAGTAGTAAGTATATATATGGTAATAATAATAATAAAGAAGCAATAAAACAATGATAAAAAAGGAAATACTGAAAAATATCGCAATAATACCCGTAATGTAAAAGTAATAATGAAGTAATGTGAAAAATAAAAAAAATTTAAAAAAATAACAGTAAAAATAAAGAAAAATAACTAGTAATAATCGTAATAATAATAGTAATGATAATAGTATGATAATAATTATGCATTAAATTTTATGAAAAACGAAATGGTATAATATTAAGTAATAAAAATTAATAATAGTCATAGTAAGGAAATAATAATATATAGAATGGTATTTTGGGTTTTTATATGCAAGGGATATGTATTACGTAATATATAATTTTTAATGTATAATATATAAAAATAATAATATATTAATAATAATAAAAAATATATATATATATATTAAAGGGAAATATTAAAGATAAATTTTCAAAAATATTATATATATATATAATATATTAATATATATAAATTATATTGAAAAAATTTTTTATTAAAATTAAATATATATATATATATAAAAAGATATATAAATTTATAAATTTTAATAAAAGGGTAAAATAAAAAAAATTATGAAAAAAATTTTGTAAATTTGTAAAATAAAAAAAAAATATATTATATATATAATATATATATATATATATAAAAATTATATAATTATTATTTTAAAAATATATATTATAATATATATATATA
>NC_051422.1:7755784-7761011 GCF_015228065.2 Penaeus monodon
TGTGTGTGGTGTGTGTGTGTGTGTGTTGTGTAGTTGTGTGGCTGGTAGCTTCTTCTCAGCCCAGAGCCTGCACATCAGCCTCATCTCACTCCCCGTCTCTCACGCATCATCTGCCCGGTCTCGCGCATCCTCCTCCATTCCCGCTCTCATGCCCTTCTCCTACAAGTCAACACGATGACCCACCACTGCCGTCTGAGCCTCTGTACACATATACATACATGCTATCCATATACACTCGCTAATGACATATTTGAGTGGCTCATGGTTTTGAATTAGTATTAGAATTCTTACATAGACTTACCGTTAGTGGTTTATGCTTGATTATCGTGTTCTTCTATTTTATTGTACTTTGTAATGAGTTCTTGTGCTGTCTTACCAGACGGACACGTAGATAAAATCTAAGCGCAGTCCTATTGCTTTTGATTTGTTTTACTTTGTCTGTCACTTCTTCTTGGATATTTTTACATAGGTTTGTCAGCTGCATAGATTTTTTACGAAACAATTTGTATTGAATATTTCTATTTTCATATTTTGATTACTAGCAGGTAACTATTTTGTTTGCATGCTTGTTTTTGTTAGGCGTTCCTTTTTGTTACGCATTTTATTTGTGCAACTTGCCTCCTTCCATATTTTTGTTATGTTTGTCATTTTTACTTTTATTTATCATTGTTATTTTCCTTCACCCGAGACTTTTGCTTACTTTGCTTTTTATTTGTATCTGCAAGTCGATTTGTGATACCACTTTTTACGTTGTTGAATATAGTTTTAGCTGATTTGTATCTGTTTAGTATCCATTACAAATAGTGTCCTGACCTATTTTGTAATGGAGTGTTTCTACTCTTTCACGAGAGTCATCCTGGATACTCCAGCCGAAGAAAAACCCTACAAAGGTGTAAATGAGCCCTTCCATCAGTTTTACATGTCACAGTTAGGGAGCATGGGGACGTATATATTATTGCGTGCACATAGAATGAAAGCTATAAGGACCTCATCTGGCATTAATTCACCTTATTCTGATATGCAATAGTTATCTATTTTATTTATATTTTTTTGCTATATCATTACCATCGACTTGTTATACTGCCTTTAATTCATCACTATTACATATCATGGAGTTTGTATGTTACTTGTGCTTTTCTTTACCCAACACAACTAAAGATCTACGGGGGGATATAGCACATTCTGGAGGGACCGAATGGAGCCCAGTTCTGGCCTCGAAGCCGCCTATCGGGGCACCTCTGTCTCACAGAACCCTTGCAGTGTGTGTGTTGTGTGTGTTTGTGTGTGTGTGTGTGTGTGTGTGTGTGTGTGTGTGTGTGTGTGTGTGTGTGTGTGTGGTGTGTGTGTGTGTGTGTGTGAGTGTGTGTGTGTGTTCTGAAAAAAAAAATCAAATAAAACATAAGAGAACAAGAGACGAAGAAAGTGAAAGGATGGAATAAGAAAAAATGCAAAGTAAAATGGAAAGAACTAAAGAAGAGAATATAAAAGGAAATGAGAAGACGCTTGATACGAAAGAAGGAGAATGAGCGAAAATATCTAAATCCCAGGAAACGGACGAGAGGAAGAGGAGAGAAATTGCAGACGCAGAGAATTTAGGGATATCAAGAGAACTAAAGAAGGACCGAAAGAGAAGGAAGAAGTGTGAAAGAAAAGACAAAGAGAAATGCGAGAGAATAGGTGAGGAGAAGCAGGTTGTGAGAACGGCGGTTTGGGATATCGGGACGACCAAAGATATGATCGAAAGATGGCAGAAAAAGAAATGAAAGGAGAGACGCAAATAAGAATGAAGAGTGGAAGAGGAATGATGAGCAGGTCGTGATAAAGGAGAGAGAAAGAGGAGGAAAGATGCAAGAGAGGAAGGAAAGAGGAAGGATTTCTGATATAATATTTATGGTTTTATCAGTGTATATATTCAAATCAAATAAAATTCAGTGTTATATCCAATAGACAAACAAAGAAAAGATGAGAATGAAAGAAGGGATGGCATGGAAATAAAAGGATAGAAGGAAAAAGAAACAAAATGGTTCAACGTTTTATACCCGATGCCCTTTTGCCGATTTCCGCCGAGACAATTCATATCGGAGTTCAGTAAAGTCAGTATGCTCACACGTAATAGCGGCACACACAAAAATACACATACACACACACACACACAGCACACACACACACACACACACACATTCACACCATACCACAACACACACCACACCAAATCACACAACACACACACACACACCACACACACACACAACGGCATAAGCATACGCATACCACACAGAGACAATACACACACATACCTAGACAGCATAAACATACACACAAATACACACATACACATACACACATATACACGCACACCAAATACGCATACACACATATATCACACACGTCGCACACACACACAACAAACGTGCTCAGTTATCCTTTCGCCTCAATTAAGGTACCCATCAACCAAAAATACGAATAAAACAAAAAATATATATATATTGTTAACATCTCCGTTTCAGAAGGCTAACGATGACAGTTTAATGTTCCCGACGCCCTATGGATGGACACACTGAACCGAGACACAGGAAACCCTCGATAGAAATATAGGTCATGCTCTGTCGGTCTCTCCCCCCCCCCCCACACACACACACTTTTTTTAGTCTTGAATGTAGGGTGAACGGCTTGTTGTAACGCTGTCCTCACTCATAAAACTGACGGGTGTTGTAAATCCAGTCTCCTTTGTTGTCCAAAATTTCTTAGATATATGTGTGTGGGAGTTGTGTGTGTGTGTGTGTGTGTGTGTGTGTGTGTGTGTGTGTGTGTGTGTGTGTGTGTGTGTGTGTGTGTGTGTGTGTGTGTGTGTGTGTGTGTGTGTGTGTTTTTATGGGAGTGCTTATGATTATCCATTAGGGGAAATGGAACTTTCTAAAAAGCAGACATATGATCACGCACGCACACGGGAGGTCACGCACGCACGCACACACACACACACACACACACACACACACACACACACACACACACACACACACACACACACACACACACACACACACACACACACACAAACACACACACACACATACATACACACACACATATACATACATACACAAACAAATAAACAAACAATAAAATAAGAATTGAAAGACTCCAAAGTGGGAGAAGTTATCAAATGCCGTAATACTTGTACATTCTTACAAACGCAGAGACGAACTAATTCACCAATACATACTGTTATCATTAAGGTCACGTATTTTCAAAACAAACAATAATAATAATGCTAATGATCATGATCATGAACGTGATCATTAAAATGATAATGATAATGATATTGATACTGATATTGATATGGGTATGGATATGGATATTGATACTGATACTGATACTGATACTGACACTGATACTGATAATGATGCTGATGTTGATGTTAATGTTGATATTGCTCTTAATATTGATAACGATATTGTTATTGATATTGATACTAATAATGATAATGATAATGATAATAACAATAATAATAACATTAAGGATGCTTAAATATCCCTACTTTTTTCTTCGTGATAAAGGTGCCCATGTATTCCAAAACAGGAAAGGAAACTGCCCGTTTAGTCTAAATCAGGACGCATTTCCTAAGTAGTTGGAATATTTACCACATGCAATTCGAACAATTTGTCTTTGCGTGTATTTACATATAAACATTATATTTCATTCCAAATTCAAATAGGCTTAGGGGAGTGCTCTCGTTTTTCCAAAGAGCCCTCTCCCGAAAGTCCATATATATGCCAATGCTTCTCACCGTGTCATGGAGAACATGTGTGCAATATGATTAATGGGGGGTGCAGTATGACAAAGCTGTTGTTTGAAATAGCTGTCTAATGGCAATACAGCTGATAACTTTAAATCACTGTTTGCCGGTTATGTAGGAATTTATGACTGGAGTTGTGTTTAATGATATGGATGAAATTCGTGGAAGACATAGAGGTATTATGAAATAAGCAGAAAGGATGCCGTAGGGACATAAAGGTTGATGAAAGACTAGCTATTAACTGATACGTTGATAGTGATGGATCATTATACGGACTTAGTAATAACATGGGTTCATTGCTTAGTCTCTAGTGCCTCCCACTTTAAAGTTGTTGAGTGAAAAAATATAACGGTAATTGATGAGGTTATCAGAGCCATGATTAAAGGAAATTAATACTTCTAGGATTAACCTATGTACAGAGGAAAAGAGGACTGCTTTCTCACTGATATCGCTATCTTACAGAAGAAAATGGAGAGGGCATAATGAGGAAGAAAAGACAGCAAAGTATAAGGAACTGAAAAGGGATATGACCAGGACGGAAGGATATTGTCTCTGATGCATCCAAAAGGCTACATTGAATCTGTAAATAAATGTCTGTAATAATCATGATAACAATAATAATAAATATAATTATCATAACAATAATAATAATAATGATATTAATAATAATAATAATAATAATAATAATAATAATGATAATAATAATAATATAAGGATATAATAATATGATGATATAGTGATATGTTGATGATATAATAATGATATGATGAAAATAATAATAATATGATAATAATAATGATAATGTAGTAGTAATAATAACAATAACATCGATCATGACAATAATGATGATCATAATAACAATATCCATGATAATGATGATAACTATAAGGTTAATATGGTCGTTGATATTGTTTTCATCTCTAATTTCATTTCCACTAGTGGACACAGTAGTCTGACTTTACTATATGGTCAATATCGCGTCAGTGAATGCCCCATACACCTTTATAATACGTCAATAACTAAATGAAGACTGAAGTTAAGCGAGTTACGTTAAGTTACACTAGGCTCTCATCCTCTATCGGAGTGAATCATATTACACAGTACAATATAATGAACTCAATGGGATTACAAAATTATTAACAAAAAAAAATCCGTATATACGAATAACAAACATATTCAGACAAAATGTACACAGAGAGGCGTGGTGATACTTATGCATGAACACACATTCAAGTGGGTACACTCTCATCTGCTCGCTGTGTCTCACATATTTTTATACTTCTCACACACACACACTCTCTCTCTTTCTCTCTCTCTCTCTCTCTCTTCTCTCTCTCTCTCTCCCCCTCTTTTCCTCTCTTTTTCTCTCTTTTCTCCCCCCCTCCCCCCCTTTTTTTTTCTCTCTCCCTCTCTCTCTCTCTCTCTCTCTCC
>NC_051422.1:7761111-7766111 GCF_015228065.2 Penaeus monodon
ATAGATAGATAGTGATAGATATATGGGGTAGATAACCCAGATGGATAGAGTGAGATAGATGTATATGTAGTTGTGATGTTATTGAGTGTGTGTGTTTTGTGGGTGGTTTTGTGTGTATGTTTTGTGGTTTTGTGTGTGTGGTGTGTGTGTGTGGTGTGGTGTGTGTTGTGTGTGGTGGGTGTTTGTGGTGTGGTGTTTTTGTGCGTGTTGTGTGGACATATAGATAGATAGTAAATAGATAGATAGATGTTTAGATGATAGATGATGAGGTGATAGATGATGATGTATGATATATAGAATGATAGCGTAGATGACGTGGACAAAATTTTTATTTTATATTATATATTATATATATATTATATATATATATATATATATATATATATATACATGTAATTCTCTCTCTTTTTAGACATTCCGTTTTCTATTCACTATTTTTATTCAGACGGTTTCTTTAATGTCTCTTTTCGTTCTCGCTTCCTCACACTTAACATTTATCTCCGCGTCAGACTCATTCTCCTTAAGAGGCGTTTCTATGCAAATGATATTACCAGCGAATGATTTTTTTCGTCAAACCCGTGTGTTCCTAATTCCATGGATTAGTAAAACTTTCATTTTTAGGCTTGCGCTGAAAATTCTTGTTTTTTTTTTACGTGTGCACACAATGATGCGTACACAGACTTACACACGCTTGCGCACATATACACACATACTGACAGTTAGATACACGCGCATGTGTACCCTTTGCTTGAAGTTAATATGTTAATCGTCGCTAATGACCTTAGCTGTTGACGCAGCAAATAATTTCAAATAATCAAATAATCTTATAATGAAAGTTTAGGTTCTGAAGGATATTTTCATGATATTCTGCCACTTTCTGTCTCTCCTTTATTCACATTTTTCCTCTCCCCTCATTACTTTCTTCCACCTCTTTTCTCCGGGAACAGAACTCTGGGAGACTAGATAACTTATAATTACAAGTCTTGAGAAATGTTGTGGGACATCATGGGCACACGCACACACATATATATGTGTGGATGGGTGTTAATGATCTAAATATATGTATAAACCCCCACACACACATATATGTGTGTATGTGTGTGTGAAAATGTTCCAGGTTAAGCATCCTATACATAATATTAAACTGTATATGCGTTCTCTTATAAACAGCTAACAACGCAACACTAATGGCTAAAACTAGTGCAGCCTTTAACGTTCACTAGAATTAAAGTGGATCCCTATTCATCATAACACTAATAACTTTCCTTGTCCCATTATCATGATTACCATATCTTAGGGTTAAACTCAATGCGGAAATGAATTCCTCCATGTCGTGGAAATGTTTAACGAGGAAGCAACCGGTTTTCTGTGTACGTTTAAGAAGTTGTAGCCTCATGAAAACTATTCTTAAGAATCTATATATTGTAAATCCCTTTTTCTGAACTTTAGAAATAAATGTACGAGAAACTGTATTACAAAGAAATATTTGTATATAGATAGATAGATATAAAAGTGTGTGTGTGTGTGTGTGTGTGTGTGTGTGTGTGTGTGTGTGTGTGTGTGTGTGTGTGTGTGTGTGTGTGTGTGTGTGTGTGTGTGTGTTGTGGGGCTGGGAGCTTCTTCTCAAGCCCAGAGCCTGCAGCATACATCCTCTCTCACTCCCCGTCTCTCACGCATCATCTGCCCGTGTCTCGCGCATCCTCCTCCATTCCCCGTCTCTCATGCCCTTCTCCTACAAGTCCAACACGATGACCCACCACTGCCGTCTGACTCTGTACACATATACATACATGCATATCCATATACACTCGATAATGACATATTTGAGTGGCTCATGGTTTTGAATTAGTATTAGAATTCTTACAATATACTTACCGTTAGTGGTTTAATGCTTGATTATCGTTTCTTCTATTTTTATTGTACTTTTAATGAGGTCTGTGCTGTCTTACAGTACGTGACACGTAGCTCACATCTTAAGCGCAGTCCTATTGCTTTTGATTTGTTTTACTTTGTCTGTCACTTCTTCTTGGATATTTTTACATAGGTTTGTCAGCTGCATAGATTTTTTACGAAACAATTTTTATTGAATATTTCTATTTTCATATTTTGATTACTAGCAGGTAACTATTTTGTTTGCATGCTTGTTTTTGTTAGGCGTTCCTTTTTGTTACGCATTTTATTTGTGCAACTTGCCTCCTTCCATATTTTTTTATGTTTGTCATTTTTACTTTTTAATTTATCATTTTATATTCACTTCACCCGAGACTTTTGATTTACTTTTGCTTTTATTTTGTATCTTGAAAGTCGAGTTTTGTGCATACACCTTTTTACGTTGTTGAATATAGTTTTAGCTGTATTTAGTATCTGTTTTAGTATCCATTACAAAATAGTGTCACTGACCTATTTTGTAATGGAGTGGTTTCTACTCTTTCACGAGAGTCATCCTGGAATACTCCAGCCGGAAGAAAAACACTACAAAGGTGGTAAATGAGCCTTTCCACACGTTTTACATGTCACAGTTAGGAGCAGGGACGTATATAATTATTGCGTGCATAAGAATGAAAGCTATGAGGACCTCATCTGGCATTAATTAACCTTATTCTGATATGCATAAGTATATATTTTTTTTATTATTTTTGCTATTATCATTACCATCGAACTTGTTATTACTGCACTTTAATTCATCACTATTACAAATATCATGGATGTTGTTATGTTACTTGTGCTTTTCTTTACCCAACACAACTAAAGATCTACGGGGGGATATAGCACATTCTGGAGGGACCGAATGGAGCCCAGTTCTGGCCTCGAAGCCGCCTATCGGGGCACCTCTGTCTCACAGAACCCTTGCAGTGTGTGTGTGTGTGTGTGTGTGTGTGTGTGGTGTGTTGGTGTGTGTGTTGGGGTGTGTGTGGTGTGTGTGTGTGTGGTGTGTGTGTGTGTGTGTGAGTGTGTGTGTGTGTTCTGAAAAAAAAAATCAAATAAAACATAAGAGAACAAGAGACGAAGAAAGTGAAAGGATGGAATAAGAAAAAATGCAAAGTAAAATGGAAAGAACTAAAGAAGAGAATATAAAAGGAAATGAGAAGAACGCTTGATACAGAAAGAAGGAGAATAGCAGAAAATTATCTAAAATCCCAGGAACGGGAAGAGAGGGAAGAGGAGAGAAATTGCAGACGCGAGAGAATTAGGGATATCAAGGAGACGAAAGAAGGAACGAAAGAGAAGGAAGAAGGTGTGAAAGAAAAGACAAAAGAAGAAATGACAGAGAGAAAGAGGTGAGAGGAAGCAGGTTGTGAGAACGGAGGGTTTGGGATATCGGGAAGACCAAAGAATGATCGAAAGAGTGGGAAGAAAAAAAGAAATGAAAGGAGAGACGCAAATAAGAAATGAAAGAGGGGAAGAGGAATGAGGAAGCAGGTCGTGATAAAGGAGAGAGAAAGAGGGAGGAAAAGAGGCAAAGAGAGGAAGGAAAGAGGGAAGGATTTCTGAGTAAATATTTTGGTTTATCAGTGTATAGGATTCAAATCAATAAAATCAGTGTTATATCCAATAGAACAAAACAAAGAAAGAATGAATGAATGAAAGAAGGGAGGGCATGGAAATAAAAGGATAGAAGGAAAAAGAAACAAAATAGGTTCAACGTTTTATACCCGATGCCCTTTTGCCGATTCCGCCGAGAGCAATTCATATCGGGATTTCAGTAAAGTCAGTATGCTCACACGTATAGGCGCGCACACACAAATACACAAATACACACACACACACACACACACACACACACACACACACACACACACATACACACACACACACACACACACACACACACACACACACACACACACACACACGCATAAGCATACACATACACACACACAAATACACACACATACATAGACAGGCATAAGCATACACACAAATACACACATACACATACACACATATACACGCACACAAATACGCATACACACATATATACACAAACACGTGCGCACACACACACAACATACGTGCTCAGTTATCCTTTCCCTACAAGTTAATCCCATCAACAAAATACGAATAAAACAAAAAATATATATATATTTTAACATCTCCGTTTCAGAAGGCTAGCGATGGACAGTTTAATGTTCCCGACGCCCTTATGGATGAGCAACACTGAACCGAAGACACAGGAAACCCCGATAGAAATATAGGTCATGCTCTGTCGGTCTCTCCCCCCCCCCCCACACACACACACTTTTTTTAGTCTTGAATGTAGGGTGAACGGCTTGTTGTAACGCTGTCCTCACTCATAAAACTGACGGGTGTTGTAAATCCAGTCTCCTTTGTTGTCCAAAATTTCTTAGATATATGTGTGTGGGAGTTGTGTGTGTGTGTGTGTGTGTGTGTGTGTGTGTGTGTGTGTGTGTGTGTGTGTGTGTGTGTGTGTGTGTGTGTGTGTGTGTGTGTGTGTGTGTGTTTTTATGGGAGTGCTTATGATTATCCATTAGGGGAAATGGAACTTTCTAAAAAGCAGACATATGATCACGCACGCACACGGGAGGTCACGCACGCACGCACACACACACACACACACACACAAAACCACACACACACACACACCACACACACCACACACACACACACACACAAACCCCACCACACACACACACACAAACCCACCACCACATACATACACCCCACACATATACATACATACACAAACAAATAAACAAACAATAAAATAAGAATTGAAAGACTCCAAAGTGGGAGAAGTTATCAAATGCCGTAATACTTGTACATTCTTACAAACGCAGAGACGAACTAATTCACCAATACATACTGTTATCATTAAGGTCACGATTTTCAAAACAAACAAAAATAATAAAGCTAATGATCATGATCATGAACGTGTCATTAAAAAGATAATGATAATGATATTGATACTGATATTGATATGGGTATGGATAGGATATTGATACTGATACTGATACTGATACTGACACTGTACTGATATG
>NC_051422.1:7771111-7781111 GCF_015228065.2 Penaeus monodon
TGTATATGAATGTACAAACAATGGTTCGATTTTTTTCAGATTCTGGGGACCATGTATATAATGGGTGGCAAATAGAACATGTATTGAGATGATAAGGCAGTGACATATATTGGGGAGGGGACTCGGCCCTCCTCTTCCCCACATGAAATATATTTTGAGTATTACGTTGCAATTTCTGTTATATGAGCTACTGAATCATTTTTAATTCTTTCTTTCAGTATACCAGACGTAGGTCCCTTGTTGTGCTTTCTCCTATGCTGAATAAAAAATGTTTGGGAATTTCTCAGCTCTGCGTGTGTGTGTGTGTGTGTGTGTGTGTGTGTGTGTGTGTGTGTGTGTGTGTGTGTGTGTGTGTGTGTGTGTGTGTATGTGTGCGTGCGTGTGTGTGTGTGTGTTGGCCTTTCTGTATGTGTCTGTGGATGTGTACTTATGAATCAGTACTATATACGCCTACAAGTAATGTATGTAACTGGATGTGTGTCTGTGCGTGTGTATACATGAATGTGGGCCTGATTGTCAGCCAGCCTGTCTGCCAGCATGTCTGCCTTCCTGCTTGCTTGCCCGCTTGCCGGTTTGTCTGTCTGTCTGCCTGCCTATCTATCTGTCTACCTGTCTCTCTGTCTATTCGCCTGTCTGTGCATGTGTATATATGTGTTTGTGTGTGTGCTAGATGTACGTGTACATATATGGATGAGTCTTTAAAAAATGAGGAATATGAAAGATTTCGAATACTGATTAATTTAAACACAAATTAGTGTTTCTTCATTTTAAATAACATATTCGAATCAAACATCATCCTGCCCCTTACTTGCATAGAAAGTAAGGGATTTATAAACCATAATGTAAGAATGTGTATGATGGAGCCAAGTACCAAACACTAACAAGCATATATACATACCGATCTTCCATTCATATATCTATTTAAATCTAAAATCTTAATCGTATTAAACAAACAGCAGTCACGCGATCAAAATAATAGAATGGGCTTAGTAGCGTGAGAGATTTGGTCAAAAAGCGTCTAAATTTCAGAAGATTGGAGAAACTTTCGGAATGCATAATGAAGTGCCATTAGTGACGGGGAAAGGAGTTTCCAAAAAATACAAAAATCTGAGGAATTAGCTTTTGTATGTGAAAGTATTATGTAAAATTTTGAAGGTTTCAGAACTAAAGAACTAACTATTAGATACAGAGACGAAAGGGGGTATTTATGCTTGGACTTTCTCCTGCATTTCAAAAAGACGGAAAAATCACAGTTCTTTTTTTCTGCCGGAAGCCAGTGGCAACAGTTTCCATTACAGAGATCTCTACAGCCATCATTACCTCAGATCATACGGCCTTTTCGCTCGCCTGGCATAAAATTTCTTCTTCACTTCCGAACTCAGTCAGTAAATCATTACTAAATATGTCTGTGTGTGTGTGTGTGTGTGTGTGTGTGTGTGTGTGTGTGTGTGTGTGTGTGTGTGTGTGTGTGTGTGTGTGTGTGTGTGTGTGTGTGTGTGTGTGTTTAGGTGTATATATGTATGCATGTATACATAAATACATATTTATGTGCGCTGATATACTGGATAGGAATGATTATAAATATGCATTCAAATACAAGAAATAAGGACAAGGTATGCCTGGGAACCTACTAAAAACGGAAATATGTTTCACGTGAATGTTTTATTTTTCTTTCCATTGCTAAAGCTTTTCACTCGCTAGGATTAGAATTTCTCCTTTACTCCCAAACTTGGTAAACTCTGAAAGTTTCTCGGGTACTACACATGTATATACATTTGTATCTATATGTATGTATATATCAATGTGTGTACAGAAGCATACTTGCATAAATGTGCGTATGTATAGGTAAATACGTTTCTGCGTGTGTGCTTGGATACCGCATGTACACGAGCAAATACATTTAAAGACATTCTATCGAGAAGTCCATCAACTATAAACCTGGAAACCTACTGAAAGCAGAAATCATCCTCACATAAACGGTTTATTTTCTCCTCTCACCGCAAAACCTGTTGAATAAACTCCAAGCGCAACAAATTCCAAGAAAAGGGTCGCTGTTCTCTGTCCCAAGTAGCAATAGCTTGCTCCTTGGCCTGAGAATGGGACTGAATGAGCGAGTAAATGGCTCCCTCGCCCGTCGTCTTATTAGGCAAGTGGACGATAGAAGTATGGGGACCGAGATGAAGACAGAGCGAGGAGAGAATATTTACAGTCGTTTGGTTTAGAACAAAATCTGATATCTTTGTCCTCAGTGGGAAATGAAGTGATGCTTACTGTTGTTATATTGTGATTCAGATATGAATGAAGTTGTGAATTCTGCTAAGTAAATTCTTTTTTTTTAATATGAATTTTTGAAATAATTAGCAAGTTAGACACACTAAAGTGCATTTTGTATTGTGTTACTATTAATCACCAGCATTCAGTTTTCTCTAATTATTTACATTTCTCTAAAGTTAGGATAATGATAGTGAAAACAAGATATTCATTAATCTATTTACATATGTCTACACATGCATATGGATATGTGTGTGGGTGTGTTAATGTACTCGAACACATACACACACACACACACACACACACACACACACACACACACACACACACACACACACATATATATATATATATATATAAAATATTAATATAAGATAATATATATATATATATATATATGTATATATATAGGGATATATTATATATATATATAATATATATATATATATATATATATATATATATATATATACATATATACCTGAGTGCTCCTGTCTATTCCAGAAAAAAACCCTTAGGAGGCGTGACGTTCTCAGTCACTTGAAACATCCACTGGATTTCATTAATTTCTAATTAGATCAATCAGGTCACGCCTTGCTTTGTCAGATTCACTGAACTGAATATTTGTTTTTACGTATAATTCTTCTCGTAAGAGTTTTCCATTTCATTTAATGAATCTAATTCCAACAATGGTACCTACAACATTAATGCTAAATATAATATCTTATACAGTATATGCAGCAAAATTCATAAATTCGCTGATTTGAACTGGCTCTCATTCTCCACATTTATACTTCAGTCATTTCAACATCTCGTTAATGAATCAACATTAGCAAAATTAATCAACATTAGCAACAATTATTAAGATAACAATAGCTTATGTTATCGTATATATCATTATCATCACTTATTAGTTTTCAAGTCAGTTATCTAAATAATAATGTGTGTGTTTCTGTGTACTGTATTTGAACACAGAAACAAAGGCATGGCAATATTACAGACTCCATAGCCTTTATTTCTTAGGATTATGGGTTTTATGGGTTAGTTAAGCTAATATAAAGATGATTGGGCTGTCACATATGCTCCCTCCCCACATGACATGTGTTGAGCATTTCGACGTCGTTGCAACCTCCGGTACACGGAACATTAAGCAATCCAGTTCTTAAACCACAAAAGAATAAATAGGTTGATTTACAAAGTACGTTTATGCATTTCCTTCGCTGTGCTTTGCCTCGCATTATAGCGTAATATGATGAGGAAATATGTGTGTGTGTGTGTGTGTGTGTGTGTGTGTGTGTGTGTGTGTGTGTGCCATATATGTGTATGTGTGCTCTTGTCTCCCTGTGTTGTCTATGTGTCTGTCTGTCCGTATCTGGGCGTGTGTGTGTGTCTACCATATATGTGTGTACGCAGATGTATGAACGCCCAGTCTTTAAAAGATAAGAGCCATATGCAAGGAGAACATCTCAAATATTGTTTATTATTAACAGACACAATTATTTTAGTAGCATATTCTAGTCCAGCGTCATCATGACCCTTGCCAGGATGCATAAAAATTAAGGAATTGAGAAATTATACTGCAGATGTGACAGTAAGAAAATACCACGCGGCAAGAATGTATATGTGTAACGGAGCCAAATGCAAGACCTTAATACACACATAGACAAAGAAATCATCAATTCTTATATTTTCTCAGTTCTTAAATTATATTCCGAATCGAACAAGTAAGTAGTTACGTAATTAAGTAGGCCTAAGTGAGCGAGCATTCGTAGAGTGAGAACTTTGGCCACCTGTAGTCCAGAGAGAAAGGTCCTCATCGGAAGCGTGTATTTCGAAAAAAACTTTCGGAATACATAATGAAGTGCCATTAGTGTAGCAGGAAAGTGGATTCCAAGTAAAACTATTTATTTGAAAAAATCAACTCTTGTGAAATTCTGAATGTTGGAAAACAACGCAGAACGTATTTCGTTGTAATAAATCTAAAAATCTTCTTATATATGCATGCCTCATCATATGAGCTAGCTTATGAAAGAAAGAAAGAAGCTGATAACAACAGGTTTTATCACAAAGTTCCACACAGCCGTCAGCACCTGTTCTTTCAATAGCCTGGATTAGGAATTCTCTGTCACCTCCAAACTCAGTCAGTTCTGTAACAGCTTTTCAGATATTACGTACATGTACATATACATCCGGATGCGTGTCTGTGTGAGTACTTGAGTGTGCATGTATGCACGTTTATATTTTTTATCTAAGTGTGTATATATGTACGTATTTGTGTTTGCATGCAGGTATACATGTGTGTATATAAATATACATATATACATCTGCACGTGTGTCGGTATATTACAAGGAACACAGATTCTAGCAATAAATCTATCTACGCCTGGAGACCTACTTAAAGCAGAAATGTGTTTTACATGCACGTTTTTTTCCCTATACCACCTACTACTGTTAAACAAACTCTAAACGGAAAATAGCAGATGTAAAGAAAGGGGTCACTGCTTTGAGTCCTAAATAGCAATAGCTCCCTACTTAGCCTGAGAATAGGACTGAAGGAGCGAGTGAATGGCTCCCTTGCCTGCCGTTGTATGAGGCAAGAGGGCGACAGAAGTATGGGGACCGAGATGAAGAGAGAACGAGGAAAGGATATTTACAGTCGTTTGGTTGAGAACAAAGGCTGATATGCTTGTTCTAAATGGAAAATTAAAATTCGTATCAGAACTATGAACGCAGTGACTCAAATATGATAAGATGTGAAGCCTCTTCCATAATCCAAGTTTTGTATTTCATGTAAATAAACTATCAATAATACCGGTTCATTATTATACAAAGTACATTCATTTAAAACTATTTGCATACTTGTGTGTATGTTCATATGTGCATGTGTCCATGCTGGAAAAAAAGTAGGAAACATATTCTCAGTCATTTGCAACACGCATTCAGTTTAATTAATTTCTAATTAGGCCATCCTAGGTCACGCCTTCCTTGTCGAAATTTAATTAGCTGAATTGTGTATTCTAAGCATAATTTCACTCGTAAGATTTTCGGCTTCATGTAGTCTAATGTAATTTCAATATTGACATATTAATATTAATTGTAGATATGGGAACCGAGTTGTTACAGCAATATTTCTCTCCTGATCTGAAATAAAATCAGCTTTCCTCCAAGGCCTCACTGAACTAAATAAACTGTGCCCCCTTACGTACAACTATACTACAATGTCAACATGATATCAATAATTTTCAAAAGCAGGCATTTGAATATTGATAGGAAAAAGGACTCTATGTAAAGTTGTAAAGATGTGACTTACATAAGCATAAATAATCAATCAAATAAGCAAAATTATGAATGAATATGAAACTATGATTTACTTCACAACCAGTCTGTCTTACTTAAGTTGAAGAAAATGCTACTTTTCGATATATTCCTTCTCATTTCGCTAAATCTTCCAGCAGAACAGTAAGCAGTAAGAATGCATTAAACAAATCAATTCACCGAAGAGTAAAACGTAAAAGGTAAATATGAAAATCTCACGCTTTATCCGGACCTCCAGAAGAGGAAATACAAATGAATAATTCCTTTAATCTGCTGCCTTGACGTATTGTTATTGTTCAGTTTTCGAAATGCATACTTATGGTTTTCTCCCTCGGCAGCCTGACCTCTCATGTAAGCTGAATAATACGAAAAAATGCCCCTCCAGAACAAACTATACGGGAATTTCACGCCGGATTTAAGTGGGGACATGATTGGCGGGCGAAACTGCTGAAGCTTGTACACTGTGACTGTCGAAGAGGCGAAGACACCATCCCTTGTTAGAGAAGAAGAGGACGCACTAATACCCTTTAATAAGCGGGGATCTTCTTAAGTTTGTTTTTATTGTGTGTTTTTACATTAATTTTTATCTTCAGAATAAATTATGGAAGCCTATCCGAATATTGAATCATGGAAGCACATCTTAATATAATGTGCCACGTTTACCACCACTAGGAGCACCAGTGTTAAGGGATGTGGACTCGAGGAAACAAAAACTATAATTTAGTTATAGCTAATTTTTTTCTTTTAATTTATATTTTACTTTTTAAGAAGAATCTTTATTTTTTAAGATTAACTTATTAATATTCTCACATACAGCTATTAGGATTTGCTTGGCCAAACATACAAAATAAAAACCTTGTACGTAAGATATGTACCTTGCTTCCTGTGCTCCTTGAAGCACAGGTGTATCATTAGGTGATTCTCACCTTTACGGGCAGTAGCTGCTGCAAGCAGGAGGCACCCTAGACTGGGCTGTCCTCTACGATTTTTGTGTTTCACGGACTGTACTGGAGATAGTGATATTGCAGCACACCTTCGAATAAGGTATTTTTGGGTTGCGAGAAATGTTTTTTAGAGGCATAATATTCATCTCGACGGATATACATTCGAACAAGTGGATAGTAGGCTGATGCTTTTCTCTTTTATTTTATTTGTTTATTTATTTATTTATTTATTTTATAGTGGCTTCCATTTTTCCGTGAGCAAACGGAGTTCAATTTTATGTTTTCATTTTTAATGTTCTTTTGAAATTTTAAAGGAACTAGTTTTCAGTTCCCTTTTTAGTATATCGTTATTTAAATGAGATTTGACTCTTATTTTATGAACTTTAACATTTTGATTTTTCAATTTATAATAAAAATTCAGGTGTTCTGAGGTGTTTCTTCTAACTTTCTTAAGCGAATGGTAAATAAGAGCTATGACCTGCAAGGGAGTAAATCGATGAGCTTTTGCTGATGACCTGTTAGGGAATAAATCATTACCGTTCTTTTGTCTCGCTGATCCATACATTTTACACTACACACACCCCAACATTTGAAAATAATCTGTCCCTCATTCCCACAATACTAATTACTCATTGACTTCTCCCTAAGTATACCTCGTTCCCGTACGTATTAAATGGGTGGTGGCAGTGACCGTTACTGTTGTACATTTCATTACAGTGAGACATGAATAATGGAAATATAATAGTATGGATTAAGGATCGGTACACTACAGTACCAACCCCACAGGAAATATTTTCTGTGCTATGGACTCGTTGCAACTTTTATTTTTCATGGCTAAATAAGGTATTAGTTAACTACTATGTAAATCGTAGAAATATAAATATAACTTCACAAAAATATTTGTCGGCTCTCTATTTCCATTGTCTCAGGCGCAGTCCCCTCTCTGTCTCTTCCCTATCATAGAACAGAACTACGCCAGTAATATTGATATCCTTGCAAGAGGCCAGTGTTTACCAAACGTTGTAATAGGATTTATTTCGTTTCAGCTACTATAGTGAGAAATTGTGAGTGGTTTTGATGCTATGTTCCCAACGTATCATGGAATTTCAAAACGTTTTTTTCGTACATACTTTACCTCTCTCTAATATGTTTAATATGAGTATGTATGTATGTATGTAAAGTTATGTTTTGTTTTACCGTGCTTAAAGTTATGTTTTGTTTTGCCGTCCTTAAATTTATGTTCTGTTTGCCGTGCTTAAGGTTATGTTCTATATTGGCGTTCTTATAGTTATGTCCTGTTCTGCTTGAGGGTATATTCGGTTTTATTTGCCGTGATTGATGTAACGTTATATTTTGCCGTGCTTGAAGTTCTATTTGGTGTTTGTTTAACAGATATAGCAGTGAGAGGAAAATAAATCTTTTATATGAAGCAGATTTCTAAAATCTGGATAAATCTATATAATTGTGTTTACGCAGCATATCAGCAAACATGCAGAAATGTTTTCATTATACACATACATGCATACAGTCATACATGTATACATGCAATCATACGTAAGTAAAAACTCTGTGTGTGTGTGTGTGTGTGTGTGTGTGTGTGTGTGGTGTGTGTGTGTGTGTGTGTGTGTGTGTGTGTGTGTGTGTGTGTGTGTGTGTGTGTGTGTGTGTGTGTGTGTGTGTGTGTGTACATATACACATCATACACAAACATACGCACAGGCAAACACATACAAATATATGTCTGAAATATGAGGAGCTGTACAGAACTGATTAAGTTTGGAAGGGACAGAGAAATCCTAGACCGGGACGAGGGAAAGGGTGTGTGAATCGCGCTGCTGGTGGCTGTGTGGACCTTTATTATGGAACCTGTTGCCATGAGCTTCAGGAGGAAAGGAAATAAACTGTAATTTTCTTTACTTTCATTTTTTTTCTAATTTCAAAAAAGAATGTATGCATGCTTACCAGTTCCCTCTCGTTTTATTAAAGAACAATGAAAAAATGAGCTCTAGACCTACTGTATTTTTAATGATACTTCCAATTACAAGAAAAAAAATCGATTATTCAAATATACCATATCATTTGGGAACTGCTTTCCTTCATCACTAATGGCACTTCATTATGTATTCCGAAAGTTTCTTCTGCAATTTAGATATCGCCGAGACATGTTTCCTTTTTTCTCTCTTTGTGTGTGTGTGTGTGTGTGTGTGTGTGTGTGTGTGTGTGTGTGTGTGTGTGTGTGTGTGTGTGTGTGTGTGTGTGTGTGTGTGTGTGTGAGTGTGAGCCTTTGGATACGTCTCTCATACTGCCATTCTCGACTTATTACTTTGCTTGCGTAACTAGTCTTTTTATAGACATAGAATAGATATATGAATGGAAGACTGATTGCTTTGTATATCTGCATATCAGGGTCTTGTACTTGGTTCCATTACACAGAGAATTGTAACTGTGTGGTCGTTTACCAAGGACCCTCTTGCTATTACATTCACAGTATAATCTTCTCCAAAACCCCTTTTTTCTATGCAAGGCGTAGTTCCAGTAATATTGGACGAGGATGATATTGGCCGAGAAAATGTGAATCAAATGATGGAACGAAAATCTGCGAAAATCAACATTAGAGATGTTCTTCCATATTCCTCTTTTTAAATACTGAATGCACATTCCTACGGATAAATATTCGCACGCGCGCGCGCGCACGCACACACACACACACACACACACACACACACACACACACACACACACACACACACACACACACACACACATACATACGCACAAACACAGAAGCAGACACACACATGTACGCTATAGATGCTTCAAGAAACATTGTGCGATATTTTCCAAAAAAAAAATTCTATTGTACCTATTATATATTGGTTGCTTATTGCTCCATGTAGTGGGTGTTGCACCGACTCTACATTGCTCAAAATATATTCTATGTAGATCACAGTGAGTGTTCTATCAATTTCATAATCAATATTTTAGTTATCCCTTTTCAAATTTAATCAAATGAAACCGAAGACTCTTATCAGAAGAGTTATGCTAACAAAAACCGTGAATTTCGTAAAGGAAAGCATGGCTTTGGATGACCTAATTAGAGATTAATTAAGCCGAATGGATGTTTCAAGTGATTGGCAGCGTCGCATCTCCTAAGATCTTTCTGAAATATTCAGTAATTGCAGGTATGAGAACAGCTGAAATATGTACACAGACACAAACACATATATACGTATATATGAATATATGTCCGTAAAGACAATCATAAACAAGTTAATATCATTATAATTTTCTATTAACAATGTCCGAGATAAAAAGGTGTCGTAAATGAAACTTATGTCAAACTGAAAGCTGCATACTAGCCAATATTAACACTGTGTCGAACAAGCATTTGATACATTTATATAAAATGCAATACGGACTTTACGTGGCAGGGCACACAACTTACCATATTTCGAGTCACTTCGTTAAAA
>NC_051422.1:7787822-7790916 GCF_015228065.2 Penaeus monodon
TCACGTTTAGACATGAAGCGAGAAATTGTTAATTCAAGGTTACCTCGGCGGCTTTTGTTCATGGTAGTCTTTCGGGATTTTATACGGGGGATCAGAACCCTCTGCTGAAGAATGCAAAACGACTGAATATGTCCGGACAGTATGTAAGTTATCATTTCAGGCACAGCTCGACCAGAAAGCATTTTCTCTAAAATTCCAACATGAATTCTAAACATTTCATCAGTAAAACTTTATCCAGACGTCCTAGCGATTTCATACTTGAGCAATGCCACACATAACCAGACGCATCATATTTTCAAATAACAAGACTTATCTCATGCCAGGAGTCTCACCATCCAAGGGTGGGCGCCGGGCGGAGGCGTGTGACCGCTGACCACCTTCGGCCTCTCCATGGGCGCGGTCGGCGTGTCTTCGACCTCCCGCCGCCCGCACGTGAGGGGGAGGGAGGGTAGGTCGGGCACGGAGTTGTCTGACGGATCCACTAGACCTGACCCGACCTGCAGCGAGTTAAGGAAGGTTATGTAACAGAAAAGAAATCATGAGACAGTCAGAATAAATTGTCTCGACCGATGGAGCAATTTGACGAGAAGAAGGGGTGGAATATTTTTTATATAGTTTTTTAATTATATTTTTATCTTCAAATGTGTTAGCGATTTGGAAAAGGATGGCAGACAAGAATATCAAAATTCTTGTCAGATAAGTTAATTAGATCTGTTAGCTTTTAAAGCTAGCCACCCAATTCCAATTATTGTCTTTATCACTATAATTGTGACCATTATTATTACCATCACTTTTCAATCTTGTATATTATTATCACATAGTAACATTTCCTTTCTTCCCTCCATTTGCGTATTATCAATTATATCTTTCAATGCCCTAACCTTGAAAGACATAGGACTACATGTAAACATAATATCAAAACTCCAACACATGCAACATATCTTAATCATGAAATAAACATAAAGCATATAAATAATCTATTTTGAATATAGTGTTTTTTTCTCATACAACTCAGTAAATAATAATCTTAAGTTTATTATGTGTATAGCTGTTTTTTCTAATGCAACTCAATTTCAAAAAATCTAAAATTTACTGTGTACAGTGTTTTTATTCTAATACAGCTCAATAAAAAAGCTTCTTGAATTTGTTTCCAGTGTTTTTTTTTTTAATGCAACTCATATAAAGTTATTATGTCGAGTGTTTGTTTGTTTCTTTTTTTCTAGTGTAACCCAATAAAAATCCTAAATTTATAATGTATTATTTTGTTGTTGATTTTCTTTTTCTTATACAACTCAGTCCAAAAAAATGTCCTTACGGACGCCGTCGCCGGCGTATTCGAACACAGCAACCCGACGTCCTCCGTGTGGTCACAGTTGTTCTGCCCCCAAGGGAGGTGCTGGCAGTCGGCCACCGACGACTCGTACCCGAGGCACCTGACGTCATCGAGCCACACCTGCCCCTCGCCCGGCCCGAAGGAGTTGTTCTTGTAGACGAAGGCGGCGCCCTCCCAGTCCAACATGCGGCAGATCACCTACGGTTGTGCAGGAGGAGGAGGTGGGGTTGGAGTAGATAACGGTGATGGTGCGGTGGTGATTATCACCATTGTTGTCATTTTGATTATTACTATTGCTGTTACTATTAGTATCATTATCATCACTATCATTATCAATATTATTATCATCATCAAATGATCATCATCACCATCACCACCATCACCATCATCATCATCAACATCGTCATCATCATCATCATCATCATCATCACCATCATCATCATCATCACCATCATCATCATCATCATCATCATCATCATCATCATCATCATCATCACCACCACCACCACCACCGTCATCATCACCATTTTTTTCATTATCATTATCACTTCACAGAATGTAAAAAGAAGCTAATGGTGGTTTCAAGATTTCCCAGGTTAGAGTCATCAAATCCATAGACGTAGATTAAAATGATGAAATTAAGTGCTACATATCCACGCGGCGACAAGGTGTCTTTGCAATATATAGCAACTCGATACATTAATACTGCCAGAGGAAATTACACAATTTTTTATGGTTATTTGAAATATATCTAAATAATATCGTTGTATTTCGAAGGATGATCACTGCCAGCCTATCAGTCATTAACTAATTAAATAGATAAATGAATTAATAAAACACTGAAGATCTTACATGCCCTAACTAAATACATATATACATACTTACAGATATGCATTCATACATAAATACTCACATACATACATACATACATACATACATACATACATACATACATACATACATACATAAAATATACATATATACATCCATACATCCATCCATACATACATGCCATAAATAGATAGATAGATAAATAGATAGATAATAAATAAACAAATTAACAGTTAAATTTAAAAAAACTGAAAATAGCTTAGATCAAAATAAAAAATATAAAAACTAATAGAAAATATCATCAGCCTTACATGTCCATCATCGTTAAAACTAGCTAATTAACTAAAGTGAATGATTGATAATTAATAGGCAATATGCAAATTGAAAACTGAAAATAGCATCGGCCCTACATGTCCTTCCTCCAAACTGAAGTCGTCATCGCCCACCGTTCCTCATTAGAATTAGCCAATTAATTAAACTGAAGGATCAACAACTAACACTCGAACATCTAAATAAACACACAACTAACACTCGAACATCTAAATAAACACACAAACAAGAAACAAAAGAGCATCGGCCTTACATGCCCTTCCTCCAAACTGAAGTCGTCATCGCACACGGTTCCCCAGATGCCCAGGTAGCGCACCTCGACCCTCCCCGCTGACACTCGGCCGCCTTCGTCAGCAGGGCCTCCAACAAGTCGGACTTCCACGTCAGCCTTTGGAGAGGGGGGGGCGAGAAGGATAAAGAGGGAAGAGATAAAGATAATATGATAATAATAAGAGGGAGGAAGGGTAAATTGGAATAAAAGTGGATGATTTTTTTTTAACAAGGGAGAGAGAGATGACGAGGTTCAAAAAGGGAGGAAGGATGGATGGGATTAAACGTGGAGGAAATTTCTAAAAGAAGGATAAAGATAAGAGTAATAAA
>NC_051422.1:7793516-7797178 GCF_015228065.2 Penaeus monodon
AGAGAGAGAGAATAGATATATGTTTTGATTGTTTGTGTGTGGTGTATGTGTGGGGGGGTTGTGGTGTGTGTGTGTGTAGTTTGTGGGGGAGTATGTGTGTGTGTGTGGTGTGTAAGTTTGTGTGGTGTGTGTGTGTGTGAGTTTGCGTGTGTGTGTGTGTGTGTGTGTGTGTGTGCGTGTGTTTGTGTGTGTTGTGTGTGTGTTGGTGTTAGTTTTTGGTGTAAGTGTGTTAAAGGAGAGTGTGTGTGTGTTATGAAATATATTATATATATAATATATATATTATATATATAATATATATTTATATATATAATAATATATATTATATATTATATATATATACATATATATACATATTCATATATATATTCTTATATTTATATTAGCGTGTTGATACTGCCCTCTAAAATAGAAAATCAGAAGCTAAAATGGTGGCTCTTTTTATGGTATTGCAGTGAGATGAGTAGAACATGATTACAAAGTTTTTAAATTGTTCATCAATGTTTATGGGAATGTCATAGAGACTTGCGAGAATCGATTTTTGACATACCATTAGGGGGGGGGTGGAAACATTCGGATTTGCCCTGGGATGCTGGGATTTTATTGAACCACTTTACATAATTATTGGTCGCGCACATACGCTTTTCTTTGATATTGGAAAGATTCAAAGCATGAACATTGTGCAAATTCTAAGTCTCACACGTTCCATTAAACTGTAATAACTATTTTTCTTGTAACGTGCACTCCTTACTTGGCAAGAAGTCATAGCATGTGACTTGTAACATTCACCTCAATTTCTGCTATACACTTGGTTATATTTGTATTTGTTCATGTTTAACTATCTCAACTAGAAGTTCTGGTACTCGTTTGGGCATATTACCAGAAACTCCAGGCTCTCAACTTCTGGGCATTACTGGCACTCGATTGCCAACTTACAATCAAGTTTTATTTTGTTATCTGGCCCATTCAGAGAAGTTGAGAAAGAAGGATGTATCTAAGAATGTTAAGTTGACGTTTGCGTAAATACTTGTTGGGAGGTCTTTTATAAATTAAAAAAATTTTAATCTTTCCCCCAATAGATGTAATTTGAACCCTAAAGGGGGAAGAATAAAGGACGGGAAAAGACGTGCCATTCTTCTATTGATCAACAACCTATTTACGTATAGTAAAATAGAGTCAAGTGCAAATGCAGCACTTGAAGCTTTTGATGCACACTTGTGCATCAGAAGAGCTGTCCGTTAGCATTGCTTGCAATAAAGTGAAAATTATTTTAAAATTAAAGAAGTAAAAGCTAACGTCTTTAGATAGAAAACTGTGCAGTAAGCGGTACGGTTCAGGGTATGGGAAACCCACATTCCCTAAACTTCCTGAAGATGCAATCGAAGACCTCGATCTATCCCTGTTCATCGGAGAGGACTCGTGGTTATTTTTTACAATCATGAGGTTGGATAAAGGATTTCCCTTTACATTAAATTAACGTGGGGAATTAGATTCCCGTTCATTTCAGGCAAACAAAAATTAAAAGCTTGTCTGTGGTCAAGCCAGCTCACGACTTTCTTGACACAGCTCGTAAGGAGGATAAACTCCAAAATATCCTCCAAGTAGTAGAGAACCATCGACATTCTGTGCCTAATCAGAGAAAGAGAAAGTTAGACTCTAAATCGTGGTTCCTAAAATTTGGCGGCTAATTGATGTTCAATATTTCATTTGTAATTTTTGTGTTTTTTTACTGTATCGTTGATATTTAATTTAGTGTTTTGGTGTAAACAAAATGGTGAAATTATGCATGCGCGATCAATGATTATGTAAATTAGTTCACAAACTCTGGTATTGTAAATGGCTTCTTCCTCAGAGCACTGAGGTCTGCAGCCCCGGTATCTTTAGGTGAGGTTGCCTATATAATTTTTTCTTTCATGAAACACAAAAATCCCGAGGCTTATGCTAAAAATCAAAAGAAAGGGGGGAAAATACTGCAAGACAGACCTGCACCATCTTTTAATAATGTTTTATATACAGCCATTAGCATTTTCCAGGCGACACAGATATTTGGGAAGACAGTGAGAATCGCCAGCACATCCGGGGGAAAAAATCAGACTTAATACGAGACAGAAAGCAGCCCAAAGGCAACCCCTGTAGTGTTATATATCGCATACCCTGCAGCGGACAGAAAGCAACCCTTGTAGTGTTATATATCGCATACCCTGCGGATGCGATACAGCATACTTTGGGGAAACAGGCCTGGTTTCAGCACTAGATCAGCGAACATCGAGTTTACATCCGTCCCACAGGACTTCCAAACCCATGGTGGTACATTAATGAATTGGGCATTACCGAAGTGGAAGGAAAGAAAAATCCAGGAGACTGAATAAACAGAAAAGAAAAAAATGGAACAGCATACATCGCGACGGAAAAAATTGTCAAACACACCGGCAGATTCAACTTCCAAAGGGCCCCCCCCGGGAACAATTTTACAAAACGAGCGGGGGGGTCACAGTCGTAGGTTTTGTACTCATAATTTTATTATATATATATATATATATTATATATATATATATATATTAATTTAATATATATAATATATATATATATATATTAAATATGTACTATTTATATACATATATATAATATTTATATAATATATATATATATATATATATATAATTATATTATATTTTCGCAAATTTTTTTCCATGTATGATATTTTCTTTCCCCCCACCATACACCTACTCAACCGAAACTTTTTGTACAGAATATTACCCAGACAAAAACCACAAGCAAGCAAAAAGGCCGCCACAAAAGGGCAATAGCAAAAACCCTAAAAAAATGAAACGTTAAAGGGATGGCCGGGAAAACCTAGCGAAAAACATGAAAAGCGTCACTTCAAATCCCCAAATTTTATGAGGTGATTTAAACGTTTTAGAGGATGTTTCTGTTTACAACTCAAGGTTAATTGTATTTTCCCGTGGAGGACGCGTCTCGAAATTCTCCGTGTTATCATTTTCTTTATCTGATTATGACCAATATAATTTACTGTTATTTTTCATTGACATTGTTGACATTATCTACTTATTTCATTATCATCATTATTCATTCATCATTTTTATAGACTATATTATCATTGCCTTGATGTTTCCAATAAGCACATCAATTTTCATATTACATGATATTAAAAGAACACTAGACTACGCCAGCAAAAAACCAAACATACATAAAATTCTTTTATAATTATTATAATTTATAATTCTTTTATAATTCTTTTATAATCTTTCTCTTATTCTCTTTCCATCCTTCCACATCCGCGAATGTCATGAAAGCTCCATAATCTAAAAGATGTAATGACAAGATCACAGATTAAAACTGACAAAAAGGAGCATGAAAAACCCGCAGCCGATGCAAGGGCGCAAAACTGACGTAAGGTTTCGCTTTAAAAAGAACGACACAAAGTGAAATTTGCAGGGGAATCAGAATGGATAAGCGCGTTGTATATATTATATTATATATATATAATAAAATATATATATAATTTTATTATAAAAAATTATATATATGTGTGTGTGTGTGTGTGTGTGTGTGTGTGGGGGTGTGTGTGTGTGTGTGTGTGTGTGTGTTTTGTTTACGCGTTTTTTAATATATATATATATAATAATATATATAATATATAT
>NC_051422.1:7797278-7799778 GCF_015228065.2 Penaeus monodon
GAGAAAATCCACAGACAAACATACAGATAAATAGATAGATACAGGTTTATGCCAATACACATACACCTCAGAAACAAATAAACAGATAACCCAGCAAAATTGCGTTTTAATCCATCATGTTATTACTTAGCCTGGCAATCACCATTCACAAAATGTTCCTGTGACCTCGACAAGCCAGGGATATCTGTCAACGCTGGTCGGAGGCGTGTGATATATTCATACATATTTTGTATTGCCCTTTTTATTTTTCTCTGTTTCTTTATTTATTTGTGTGCTGTGTGGCCTTTTATTTGTTCAGAATATTAACGGTTTATTTATCTATTTATCTATTTATATATATTAATTTATTTATCTATCTATTTAGCCCTTTCTACTAATTATAATAATTAGAATAAGAATCAGGATGATAGCAATAATGATAATAATGATGATGATGATGATGATGATGATGATGATGAGGATGAGGATGAGGATGAGGATGAGGATGAGGATGAGGATGAGGATGAGGATGATGAGGATGATGATAATAATAATAGTAGTAGTAGTAATAATAGTGATGATAATGATAAAGAATTGTAATATTTACTTCAATATTGGTACTGATAATTATTGTGATAACGACAGTGACAATAATGATAATGTTGAAATAACGGGTGGAATAAAGCATTTTTTTCAGCTCGTAAATATTCTAGTCAAGGTCATTCCAGTTCTAACAGTTGGGGAAAAATGTGTTCGCACATCCGGGAATTTTAGTCACCCGCAGACAAGATATTGTTATGTATTCGTGTGTCTGAAGTGTGTGTATGCTTGGGTGGGGAGTGTTTGTTTGTTTGCGCGTAAGGGTAAGGTATTTGTTTGATTGAGTGTATGAGTGTTTGTTTGTGTGTGTCTGTTGTGTGCTTGTGTGTTTGTTTGTTTGTTTGTTTCCTTGTGTGTATGTGTTTGTGTCCGTTTTTGTTTGTTTGTTTCGATGTGGGTGTGTGTTTGTGTCCGTGAGTGGTTGCACGAGTACATTCGCTCATGTTTATTTACACTCGTCACACACTATCACATATAAAACACAAAGAATAACCCAGAAACACCTACTGGTCCCCCATCCCTCTCCCCCCTTCCTTATCCCTCCACCCCTGGAGTTCTTAACCTGGGGTCCATAGATTCCTAGAGACCTAGATTGTTTTCTTCAAACTTTAATGAGGCCCTGTATCAAGTCTTAATAAATACGGCACATTATACACCGTGTGAAGATTTCTATGGAAGGGCGTCTATAGTTTTCATCGGATTCTTAAAGGGATCCGTGACTCTAAAAGGTTTCATAACTATTGTCCCAGACGTACCAGGGCGATGCACGGAAGGTCCTCGACGGCGGCCGCTGAACACCCTGACAGGAGGACGAGTGTCGGCGTCTTCTGCAGTGCCTGGGAGGAGCTTGAAGTCCACGCGCTCCTTCACCTTCGGGGGTTTCGTCGCGTCGGGGTGGTAGATCTGGGGCGGGAGAAGAGACTTGGAAAGACTGTGTGTGGGACCTATATCTGTATAGATACGACACATATACGCGTATGCACATACATATTTATACTGCAGATACACATACATACATACATGTATATGTATATATATTTATATATATCTGTGTGTATATGTGCGCGCACGCGTACGTGTGAGTGTGTGTGTGTGTGTGTGTGTGTGTGTGTGTGTGTGTGTGTGTGTGTGTGTGTGTGTGTGTGTGTGTGTGTGTGTGTGTGTGTGTGTGTGTGTGTGTGTGTGTGTGTGATATCACATACACAGATATCTATATATATATATATATATATATATATATATATATATATATATATATATATATATATATATATATATATATGTATATGTGTATATATGTGTATATGTATATACATATGTATGTATATGTGTGTATATATGTGTCTATATGTATATAAATGACCATCATTATTTAGAAGGCAAGTACAACAAACATGACCCTACTCACAGCAAGGCCGAGGCGCGCCCACAGAAGGACGAGGAGGAGCCCAAGGAACGCCCTCGCTGGTGTGGTCGTCTGTATTTGCTTCATTCTGATTCCTTTCACTTGATTCGTTTTTTTCCGAACTAATAACTGCTTCACTTATTTGGTGTATTATATTTTGTTAGTATTATCTATTGCAATATTATCTGAAGTGACATGTTCTCAAGAGAAACCCAAAAAATATATATCAGTGTTTCCGCGTTTCATTGTTCTCCTTACAGAAGTCTTCGTGTCGTTGACTCTCACAATAAATTTCTCCAATAATTATCAAACAGCCACGAGCGTCTTCTGAGCCTTCCAACCCATAGAGTCCTCTTTTAACAGATGACTCTAATAAACCATGAAGCTGCAAGTGAAATATCCACATATGTTAGCTGTTATATATTTATATATTCCATGCAGTAGTTAAGTTTTTTTTTTTTTTGCGTGGGCACTTTGTTGAAATAGTACATTAGTCCATCTTCTTCAGGGATTCAT
>NC_051422.1:7806800-7812537 GCF_015228065.2 Penaeus monodon
TGTCAGAGAACACAAACCGTTTTTCTTTTCATTTTTTATCGTCACAAGTGTAGATCATATGTTATTGTGTAAATAAAAAAGAAAAAGAAAATGGGGAGAGAGCACATGTCAACATTCTTTCTCTGCTTCGCTCTCTTCTTGAGGATCAAAGGGTGACCAAATTGCGTTTTTTTTTTAAGTATATCATAGTATGTATGATCCTGGTGCTTCATGTGTGTAAAAATTATAAAATATATATATATATATATATATATATATATATATATATATATATATATATATATATATATATATATATACATATATATAATATATATATATATGAATGTATATATAAATGTATATATATAAATAAATATGTATATATATGAATACGTATATATATATATAATATATATATAATATATAATATATATATATATATAATATATATATATATATATATATATATTAAAATTTTATAACGTGTATATACATGCCCCACCCACACCCACATACACAACACACACACAAAAACCAACACCACACCCCAAACATATATATATATTGTAATATAAAAATATATATAAAAAAAAATTAATTATATTATATTATATATTATATATATATGTAATTTAAATAATATTATATATATATAAAATATTTTATATAATATATATTTATTATTATACATACATATATATAAATATATTTAAAATATATATAATAATATATATATATATATAATATATTAATATTACATACACAGGAGTGTGTGTTACCTCCGAAATTTTTTCATCTAACCCAAACAGGGAATTTTTTGAAAAAGGAACCCCTTTGAACCCCTTAAACCCTTTTGACCATACAAAAACTGAACACAAGGCAGCACTGGGGAGGAACTATCCTGCTTTTGAACTTTAACTGAAATCGCCAGACATTTTGTTTGGTAAAACCAGAAAACGTAAACCGAAGTGTTTTCACCAGATATCCACTGCCCTTTTTGCCGAAAAAACTTCACCCCGAAAAAATTTTTGGGGGAAAATTTATTATTTTTTAAAAAAATGATTTTTGTTTAAATAAAATATATATGTATATATATATATATATATAATAAAATATATATATATATTAAATTATATATATATAATATATAATTTATTATATATATAATAAAATTATATATATTATATATTAATAAAATATATTATATATATTATATAATATAAAATATATATATATATATATATATATAAATAAAATTATATTATATTTTTTTTTTTTATATATATAAAAATTTAATATATTATTTATATTATTTTTTTTTTTTTTTTTTATATATAATAATAACATAAGCAATAATTAAAAATTTATTTTTTAATTTTTAATTTTATTAATATATTTAAATATAAAAAGGGTGTGGGGTTTTGTGGGTGTGGTGTCGTTTTTTGCAAGGCACGTGCACCCCGACAAAGTTGAAAATGTCCAAACCCCCGCTTCCCCCCTTGCTTGTGTTCCCGAATTTTTGCGCCAGAGAATGGAAAAAAAAAGGGGGCTGGGGGTTTTAAATTTTAGAACGAACCGGTCGTAAAAATTTTTTTCCTTTCCCCTTTCTCCCCCTTTCCTTCCCCTCCCTTTTTTTTCCCTTCTTTCCCTTCCCCCTCTTTTTTTCTTTTTTTTTTTCTCCTTTTCTTCCCCCTTGGGGAAACCCGCCTTTCTGGGTAAAACTTTCCTTTTTTTTCTTCTTTTTTTTTGGGGTTATTTCCCCTTTTTTTTCCCCCTTCTCTTTTCTCTCCCTCCCCTTTCTCTCCTTCTCTTTTCTCTTCCTCTCTCTCTTTCTCTCTATCTCCCCTCTTTCTTTCTCTCTCCCCCTTTTCTTTTCCCTCTTCTCTTCCCCCCTTTCTCTCTCTCTCTCCCCTTCTTTTCTCCTTTTCCCCCCCCCCTTCTCTCTCCTCTCCTTCCTTCTCTCTCTCTCTCTCTATATTATTAATATTTATATAATATATATATATATAAAATTTTATATTTAATATATATAGTATATATATATATATAATAATATATATATATATATATAATATATATATTTTTTAGAAAAGTAATTTACCCCCAGACGAAAAATTCGTAAAATTTCTTAAGAAAGGGAAAAGTTTTCCCAATATTTTTTCTGATTGCGAAACCTTTCGCTAGGAATACGTATTGTTTCAGTACCCAAAATAATCTTCTTTTTCACGCGTGAAACTTACACAAAAGATTTTTCGAGTTAAGTACCCCGAGATGACTTTGGTAATGTGAAAAATAATGATCCTCATGAGATGGGAGACGATGACATGACCTTCTAGGGGAAGATCGATATAAATTTTCCCTTAAAATAATACACGGCAAGGATTTTTTTTTCCCTTTTTATTTCTTTCAGGAATCTTTTTTCTACCAAAGGCTCCCGGGACGGGAAAGTCTCAACAGCAATTTCTAAAGAAATTTCCCCGAAAAACTTTTTTTTCCTCCCCCCTCTTTCCTTTTTTTTTGCCTATCCTCTTTTTTTTCTTTTTTTTCTTCTTCTTCTTTTTTTCTCTTTTCTTCCCCTTCTTTTTCTTCCAAACCCCTCTTCACCTCCCCCTTTCCCCTTTCCCTCTTTTCCCTCCCCCTTTTCCCCTTCCTCCCATTTTTTCCTCCCCCTTCTCCTCTTCTTTCGCTTCTTCATTTTCTCCTTCCATTTCCCTTTCTTTACCCCCTTTCCTTTTCCTTCCCCCCTTCCCTTTCCTGCCTTTTTTAAACCCTACCTACCCTCCTCCCCCTTTCTCAGCACGTCTAAATCGGCGCTCATCCCCAAAACCCACAAAAGTCTGTCAATTTAATAAATGACTCCATGCCAGGGGGGGGGGGGCGGGGGGGGGGGGGGGAAATTGACCCCCAAAGGAAGGGCCCCCCAATTATATAAAAAGTACTTTATGATAAAATTTTGTAAATAAAACGAATAAATCAAATATCTATTAAAGTATAGTAATCATAATTATGAATAATAACATAACGATGATAATGAGGACGGATGATGATGAGATGTGATGACGATGAAGATGATGATGATGATGAGATGACATTCCGATAACGTGACGATGATTGGGGAATGATGAGATGAGATGTGATACGATAAGATGATGACGTAAAGAAATGATGATAATGCGATGTGAGACGATGTATTTACGATGACGTTTATAATGAGAGATGACGAGGGCGATGATGAGAGGATAATGATGTCCCATGATTGAGATGGATGTCGAGATGATAATATGCGATCGATTGGACGATGGCATGACGTTGCGATGATGAGATGATGATGATGTGATGTGATGAGATGATGATGAATGATGATGATGATGTGAGATTATGAGAGTTACGATAAGTAAATGATGATAACGATGATGATGACGAGACATGAGATAAGACAATGAAAAAGATAATGTATGATGATAAAAGAGGAAGATATGATGACGAGCGGACGATGATGATGACGATGATGTGACAACAAAATGATAATGATGATGGAAACATGGTGATGAATCGATCTAATGATATGATGACGATATGAGATGACGGACCAAAATAATGACAATCAAGGGAAGACTATAGATGAAAAAAATTTCCCGGGACCGTATTTTACTCTCTATAGCGCGAAGGTACGAAGATAAAGAACAGAATAGCAGGTGGCAACAGGTTTTCCCTCTTTCCAAATTTATTGCACACTCAGGGGCCGTGTGAGCCCCGGGAATTTGCCCCGGGCAAGCAGGGGAAAAAAAATTTTCCGATTTAAATAAAATTTGCAGCAAAAAAAATGAAGTCCGGTTTGGTTGTTGTGTTTTTTTTTTGTTTTTTTTAGTTTTGTGTGTGTGTGTGTGTGTGTGTGTGTGTGTGGGGTGTTTTGGTGTTTTGGGGTTTTTGTGTTTGAATGTTTGTGTGTGTGTGGGGGTTGTGTGTGTGTGTGTGTTGTTGTGTGTGTGTGTGTGTTGTGTGTGTGGTTTGTGTTTTATGTGTTTGTGTTTTAGTTTGTGTTGTGTGTGGTGGTGTGTGTGTGGGGGTGGGTGTGTGTGGGGGTGTGTGTGGGTGTGTGTAACAAGTAATCCTTTTACTTAGTACTAGGGGCAAAAATAAAAAAAAATAATAATAAAAATGCAGAAACAAACAAAATTATTTTCCCGAAAACGCAAACTGCAAAATTCAACTTTCTTCCCCGAATATAAAAGAAAAAAAAAAAGAAAAAAGGGAAAAAACAAAGAAAAAAAAAATCACCCCCACCCCACACTATTTCCAACAGAAAGCACTTAATAGAAAAAACCCTATTTCATTCATTTTTAATCCATTTTTTATCAGGTTGAAAAGGTTTATTCAAAATTTCAAGATACACACAACACACGCCACCCACACACAATCACAAAACACACCACATACACCACACAACAACCACACACACACCACACCACACACACACACACCCCCCACACACATACACACCACACACACACAACACACCCCACACACAAACCCCCACATATATATATATAGTCATGGAGTTTTTTGGGGGGGGGTATTGTGTTTTTTAAAAAACCAAGAGCTGAAAATTAGGTTTTCCGTACCAATTTAAGCGAAGAGCAAAAGGGGCCGTGAGATCCAAAAGATTTTTTTCCAGTGCTTACTTGTTTTTTATTTTTTAGATATAAAATTTAAGAAAAGTTTCATAATATGATGAATATTTTCTTTTCTTCTACAGGTTTTCCCCGTTTTAACTGGGTCGCCGGGCGGAAAATCGCGTATACAGAATGCAATGCAAGCCACGCAAAGTTATCGAACTCAGTCGAACCAGAAACCAAACCTGATGAAACTGCGGCGACGCGGTCGCGGGGCCCCCGTCCCCTCGGGTCGGAGGGTCTGCGCGTGGGGGACCTTTGGTGCGTCCCCACGGCCCGGGGGGCTCGGGGGCGTCGCCTCGCCCCGGAGAGTTGTCCCGCTCGCTCTAAAAACGCCCGTCTTTCCCCTTTTCCCGAGGGGTTGCACGCGAGGGGGGTCGCGCCAAGTCCCTATATATATTATATATATTATATATATATAATATATAATAATATATTAAAAATATTAATATATTATAATAGAAGATGATAGATAGATAGATAGATAGATAGATAGATAGTTAGATAATATTTAAAATATAATTTTATAAATATAAAATATATATATATATATATATATATAATATATATATAATTATAGTATAATTATATTTTATAATATATATTATATAATATTAAATTTTATATATAATATTAATTTTATAATATAATATATATATATATAAAATATATATTTATAATATTTTATATTAACTATTAATTTTTATTATTATTATTAATTATTTTATTATAATATAAAATATATATATTTTTATATATATATATATAATATATATATATATTATTATTATATATTTATTATATATATAACTTCCCACCCCTTCTTTCATTTCCTTTAAAAAAATTTTTTAAAAAATTTTTTTATTTTAAAAAAATTTTAAAAAGGCGCGCCGAGGCCCCCGCGTGGTTGAGGAAAAGGGAAGGGCCCGACGGCAGCAACCTCCACGAGGGGGCGGCCAGGCCCCCCCGGGGGAAAACCGCGGGGCCCCCCCCACAAGCCTCCGGTCGAAGGGGGGCCGGCCCCACCGCGTGCGCATTCATCGGATGCCTTTTTTTCGACAGCGAAATTTCCCAACTTTGAA
>NC_051422.1:7812637-7815137 GCF_015228065.2 Penaeus monodon
AGTGATTAGTCAGTGTCAAACGAAGATGTGTCAGGAGGGAGAGAATCCAGGGAAGAGGGCTGTTGTGACAAGGGGTCACATGTATCCAGGGGGAATCGGAAGGGATAATGGGGAGCAGGTTGGAATGGGATGTGTTGGGAGGAAGGGGTGTAAGGGGAACATGAGTAGAAGGATGATGAATGTCAGCAGTTACTTTAAGTGTAGAAGGTGAGAGAACAGAGATTGGTGAATGGATGAGACATAAGCATATTATCTTGGGTCATGATTAGATAGTTTTGAATCTCTTCCAGAGTTTCTGAAGTGGAGTTGGTTATGGAAATTTTCTTATGAGGGAGGAGAAGAGGGGACATATGTTTGAGGGGCAGAGAGAAAGGTTGATGTGGTTAAGATGCAGTAGATGGGATGGGACAGAATGTTCAGCTTGTCTTGTACATTGATTTGGGCAAGGGGGAAGAGGAGCAGATACTCGGGAAGTAGGGACTGAAGTATCTAGAATAGTGGTGGAGACTGGGGTGTCTGGATTTAGAATGGCAAAAGAATTTGATTATGAGAGGGAAGAGGTAGAAGTGGGATGACAAAGAGATACCGGGGGAGATGTAGAAACATCCTGGGAGGGAGGAGGAAGAGTAGAGTGAATGATCGTACTGGTATAGGGAGTAAGAGAAAAACCAAGTCTGTGTACTTCGTGTCTGGCCTCACATAATGTGAGGCCAAGATTGAATCTGAGAACTGCCACCTCAGACTAGGTAGGGCAACCACTATAAAATACATTATGGGAACCACCACAATTGGCACATGTGCATGATTGTGCAGAGCAGTTTGATTGATCATGACCAAGTTGGATGCATTGAGGGCATAGAGCTGTGGTATGATTGGTAGGACACCAACTATTCTGACGACATTGACGGGGAGGAGGTTAATATGACATTAAGAGGGATATCACGTCTACAGAAAGTAATCTTAGCAGGAAGAATGGTGTAGCATTGTAATGATAAAACATCTTACTCCAAGAGGCAGGAGAGTACATCTACACAATCTGACCAAACCCTGTGTTTACAGGGCAGTTTGTTGAAGAGATGGAGACAGTTCTGGTACAAGTATTATTGAGGAAGGGATGAGGCTGGGCAGGAATGGGTTTGCCATTGATGTCAGGGTTAATAACATTTTAGCTTGGGATTCAGATGTAAATGACAAGGTGGGAAAGATTGGGGTGGCTGTGGAAGGAAACTTTGCCTATTTGTTTTCAGAGGCATTGCTGGAAGAAGTGTTGTCAAAATAAGGGACTGTAGAGGGGATTACAAAAATTCAATCCCATTCGGCTGGGCTAAACAGAGTATTCAAAAGGTTTGTAAAAGTAGGGGTAGTAGAAAGGTATGGATGTGTGGAAGAGTTAATAGGGTTGAGAGAGGTAGTACAGCAGAGAGGTGGGTAATAAGGAGGGAAGAGGGGCTAGTAGATGAAGAAAGCTGTGGGAGTGGAGGAAGAGAAGTAGAGGATGGTGAGAGAGGAGGAATGTTTTCTAGAAGTTGAGTAATGACCTGCGTGAATGATTTGGACTGGACTGAGGTGATAGTGCTCACTGAGGAGGAGGTAGTAGTAGCAGTATTTACAGTAGTGGTCAAAGGAAAGCCTGGGGTCGGAGAATCAGGAGAATTTAAATCCGTGGGGCTAGTTGATAAAGGGGCAAAATTCAATGCTCCTACTAAGTGTGCAAAATCTTTATCACTGGCTATGGTAAGTCTGGAGTATGTTGGGGAGAGAAACAATACACCCCTCAGGATCCCTTTGAAAGGTAAGGGCTAGGCAACTAAACAGGAATACAGTGTCCCTGGCCACTAATGACTAGCATAAAGTCAGGCTTTCATCTTTCCAACACAGTTCTCACACCTTAGGAAGTGGATAGTAGAAGGGGTTGGAGGAGAGAAAGAAACAGAATGGGGAAGAAAAGACCATGCAAAATTAGTCAGGTCGAGGGCTGAGGACCAAGGCGGGGGTGATCCCAACATTGGATCCCAGTCTCTGTCTTCTAAGCTCCTGCATGGCATAGGATGGAGGGAGAAGAGGGGGGGGGGGGTTCGAGGGAGGTGGTGAAATGTCATGAGAGGAAGGATTCAGGGAGAAAGGAAGTCACATGTATCCCGGAGGGAGCAGAAGGAATAATAGGGAATGAAGTCAAGGTTGCAGATGGAGACAGTGAGGATCCCCCCCCCCCCCCCCCCCACCAGGAGATTAGGGGATTTTTAGTAAAAGGAGCAATGTCAGCAGTTACTTTGAGTGTAGAGGGAATGAGAGCAGAGGGACTAGTAGGTGGATGAAGGATAGTAGTGTATTTTAGGGCCATGATTAATAATATATGTGTATATATATGTATATATATATATATATATATATATATATATATATATATATATATATATATATATATATATATATATATATTATATTATATAATATATATATATATAGTATATATAATATAATATATATATATATATATTAT
>NC_051422.1:7820137-7828492 GCF_015228065.2 Penaeus monodon
TTTAGATTCATGTTGAGCTAAAGTTACTTCCTTGTGACAGAGATCCCTCACATGCAGAACGGCCGGGGCAACATATACGTACAATGGAGATTATATATGACTTCAACTATCACACTTACCACATAAAACACAAATGTATAACATCCTCCATTTTCGTTTTTTTAGATTTAGCAAATATTTTTCTTTGGCCCTGATTTCTTTTTTTCCTTTCCTCACTAATGAAATTACTTATTCAACTGGAGGATGTTATATGAGAAGAATCTTCATATAAAACAACTTGGAGTGATGTCTGGTGTGAGTAAGCTACACACAGAATGATGAGGCAAGTAAATTCAACTTTTACAGGTAGAAACAAAGAGCCACATTTTACTAATGAGGCCCATGGAACACCCATCTCCTGCTGAAAGTCCTTGACACATCACAAACTTTATATTTACCATTGTGGAGTGTAAAGTCCACTTTTCCATTTCTTCAACTTTTCATGGCAGTTGATTTTCTACTACTAAAGAGTTCATCTACATCACCAACACTTTCCACCACCATCTTGCTCTTCTGACAAACAACTCTTTGGTAAGTTTCAGTGCATTCTTATGTTATGTAATACTGTCTCTGACCACTTTGAGCATCATTTTTTACACTATTCAGTTATCCTCATTGGTCTCTCTTTTTTTCTCTCTTTCTGGACAATGTGCTATTCTGCACTCTTACTAGAATTGTACACTTCATTCATACACATAATTGTTAAAGTTGAGATTTATCTTTGATATTTACAACCACTGTACAACCTACAAAGTGCCACTACATATATCTAGGAAAATATGATACAATGATTGTAATTTCTTTTCATCAGTATCTTGTATCACTGGTCACATGTATATCAGCAGAATTTCTCACATTCTAAGTGATACTTTCTACTCTTCCAGGATGCTTCTCCATGAAGGTCCTTGATTGTACTGGAAAATAAGTTATTGAGGAAATATATACATTAAAAGTCTGCTGAACACCATCAATATCAAGCAATGATTCTGATGTAATACCCTGAAGGGCTTTCTGAAAAAGGAGGTAATACAACTTGACATTAAGAGCAAAGTTTTCATGTATTTCAATCCTTTACATTGTATGGACCATGTATTCATTCATAAGGCTACATAAAAAAAACAAGGTAATGCATCCTTCTGTAATGGCAAGTGTAGGGCCTTAAGGTACAGATTCAGAGTAGACGCATAAAACAAAGCTGAGCAGTAATGATTCCTCACACCAAGCAATCAACCGGGCACTCAACCCATCGTATCAATGGTTGATCAAATGACTAGATCGGCTGGTGCAAGAAACAACCGAAGTGTACACATACTTCACCAAATAGGCAGTAAAAGAGATTTAGCAAGGTTCTAGTATCTCCCAATTATATGTAATAATGAAATATATAAAAGCATAACAATATTTCTTATTACAAATAAAAATTATTTTGTTCCAAAAAAAAAAGATGGGAAGGCAAGGTTGTCTATCACCCCCCTAGTATTAGTTTTAAGAGACTACAAAAGATCTCTCATCCCACTTCACCTAGGGCTTTATATAAGCAAAGGCTTAGGAATAAATAAACAGCCAGGAAAAAATCTTAATAGTGCAACACTTCAGCCATCTAAAGAAACATCAACAATTATAAGCTAACTATAGAACTGGTAGGAAGCTCTTCTGAAGACAGTGTATGCAAAGAAGTTAATTAAAAGCTTAACATTCAACCAAACCTCATCTGTGAGGAGTGCTTGGACAGTGGAAAATAGAAAATTTAGCAAAAACATGAACTACAGGAACATACCTAATGCTCATATATCTTAGGTAAAATACCAGTGAATTAAAAACGGGACAAAAAAAATACTAAAAATTTCTACACATAACGTGATGAAACCTTACAAAAATATGCACACATTTTCTCCTTTCAGACATAACTAAAATCATATCCAATCAGTATCTAAATGTGTTACAAATTTTGTTTAACTGTCCTACAAAAGGGCAAAATGCACAATAATGCATCTCACAGCACCACTACTGAATAAACCAATGAATTTATATGCCTCATATAAGGAAATGCATCATCACAAAAACAATATATTATTCATTAATACAAATGAAGAACAAAAACTTGGCACATTTCATACTGGCTTTCATTGCCTTACACACTACACAACTGGTATTATCTGGACTCTACATGGCTGTTCTAATACAATGAATCGGCATAAACATATCTAAATTGTTTAATACACATTTTCATCATCAAATCACTTTTCAACTTAACATGTTGGTCAACATTTTTTTCTCTATTTCCTTATGTATATACGGAGCCAATAAGTAAAAATAATGTCAACACTATTCCTCCAAACCCTTCAATACTTATAAATAATTGAATGAGAGGAGTATATTTTAAAACATAATATATTGCAAAATAAATAAAAAGGTCCTTGAGATAAATTAGAAACAGTATAAATCAGGACATATAATTTCACAAAGTAAAAGATGTATTTTTGAAGAGAATTTCATCAAAATGCTTCAAATATATCTCTTGCTTCATAAAGTTCTCCATTCTTATATATACCTTCTCTACACAAAAAATAAAGTGAGGGAACTCATAAATGTTTTTCCACATCTCCTAAAATACCTTGCCTATTCTCTATTCTCTAGACTCATCTGATGGAAATGCAATGCTGCATAAGAGTGAAAAGACCCCTATTTATAAACAATATATTTCCTTAATTCCCTATGGTTCACAATGAGAATATTAAGTGGCAAGTGACATGACTAATCATTGTACTTTTTACATTATTTAAAGAGGTCTATCAAGACTAATTTCTGTTTTTCACTGTTGGTCCCAAATATACATAAAAAGATAAATACGATTTTCACTGGATTCACAATGAGCAAGACATTTTTTTTTACTTTGAGATAGGACTCAAATTTCTAAGCTTGTGCATATTATACAATCTGTGTTCCTGTGTGTATGTTTATTCCATCCCATGTGTAAAATATGAAAGCATGTACATATGTAGTACATAGAAAGACAGACAAATAAGATAATAAATGGTTATTTCTTATGATCACCCACATACAAATGTTATTATATTTATCCCAATATAGTAAACATATTAAAAGTATATGCATATCAAATAGAAGTGTGTTTCGTATATCATGATATAGTTTTACAAAAAATCTTTTTATTAAAAAAAGTGTATAAAAATTTCACCAATATGTACATTTTCATATAAGTACATAGGTTTGTATGTGTATGTGCATATGCAGGTTTGTAATATGTGTATTTCCATATAAGTACATAGATTTATGTATTGTGTGCCTGTGTGTTTGCATATATCTGTTTCTGTGTGCCTGTCTTTGTCTGCATGCTCATGTTTGAGTCCATGTCTGTGTGTGTGCATATATAAATATATATATTTATGTATATGCATATAAGTGCATTAAATTTTTAAATACAACAAAACAAAACAAATCCCTAATGTAGCTAACATAATGTTTCCTTTTACAAAACATAAAGATAATCTTGGGAAGAAATATGCCTGGTTTCTCCTAAACTGAGAATTAACACCACAGATGAGAAGTAAGACCATCCAGTATTGAAATATTTCAGGGACACATGCAGATAAGTTGAAAATATATTTATGTATTCATTAACAAATTCATGCCCTTATAGCAGTCATGGAAGCAATGGGTATTAACAATGAATGTATCACACCTAATGACCAATGACTGAGGAATATCCAAGTGTGTGAACATCTTTTGGCTTTGTTTGTTTGTTTTTTTTTGTTTTTGTTTTTTTACTTCTATTTGGAATTATCCTCTTCAAAGGGCAAAGGTGTCACTTCATCTTTCATCAGATGCTCATTAACTCTAAACCACTTCCACAAAAAACCCTCCACTTTAAGACATTGTACTTTTCCACATGCTTCCCTGTAGCAGATCTTTCTCTTTACACATGGAAGATTAAGGTTTTATGTGCTAAGACAATCTTAAAATTACAGCAAAATACTGAGTCCAACAATACCATAAAGAGAGCCATGCTGTTAGTTAAGTGGCCAATATCCTTTAGTAGAAGTCAGATGATTCGAGGGTCTTGCACTGTTTGGAGAGAGTAGCATACTGGCCTTGGTTGGGACCCACTGAATGACTATGACTGTGACTATGTGTGTGGTGGTGGTGGTTATGGTGGTGGTTGTCGCCACGGCCCATGGTACTTACAGTTGCAGGGGCCGACCCACTTCCTCCTCCTATACTCCCCATCCCATCGCTGTGGTACAAGTGACGTCCATTTCTGAAACACAAGCAAATGATTATCAAGAGGTAATATAAATTCTAATGAGTGATACTGATTCAATAATGTGTCTAGTAATTGTGAGTGCGTGTGCAGGGGTGGTCTGTGTGTGTGTGTGTGTGTGTGTGTGTGTGTGTGTGTGTGTGTGTGTGTGTGTGTGTGTGTGTATGTGTGTTGTGTGTATGTGTGTATGTGTGTATGTGTATGTGTGTGTGTGTGTATGTGTTTGTGTGTGTATGTGTGTGTGTAGTGTATGTGTGTTGTTGTGTGGTGTTGTGTGTTGTGTGTATGTTTGTGTGTGTGTTGTGTGTATGTGTGTGTGTGTGTGTGTGTGTGTGTGTGTGTGTGTGGTGTGTGTGTGTGTGTGTGTGTGTGTGTGTGTGTGTGTGTGTGTGTGTGTGTGTGTGTGTGTGTGTGTGTGTGTGTGTGTGTGCAAGTGAGGGTGTATGTGCATGTTCATATGTGCATACACATTGGCATACAGTGGTACAGACAGCAGTGACAGCATGTATAACTGTGACTCTTCATACTTATCCTGCCTTGTAAATATATTAGCAAGTTAGAGTAAATTATTTACCATTCATTATATATGGGGAAAAAGCAACTATATTACTTTAAGAGTTAAATATACATTTCAGTCTGAATAGCTAAATTACTAAGTCTTGTTAATGATGATCTATAGTTAAGTGTTTAACAGAGGGTCATGGCAATATTTCATAAATAAAACAAAATGCTCCACAGAGACTCTCTTCAAAAAAAAAGTACTGTTATAATGTTAATCCTTTATCAATATATACACTATTAAGTGCACATACACAAATAATGCAAAGTACACTTACAGAGAGAATATTGAATCACTCTCATGCAGTTACTATGAAGTCAAAACACAAAGGAAGTTATTTTCTCCAAATCATTATTGCTGGTTATAATTTGATGTGCTCATGTAGCATATATGCATATATATATATATATATATATATATATATATATATATATATATATATATATATATATATATATATATATATATATATATATATATATATATATATATATATATATATATATATTACTCCACTCCTTTAAAAAGTCATCTATATTAATTTTTAACTTTGGGAAACTGAATATTAAATACTGAATCAGACTATATATACACAGTTAACTATATTTTTTCTCTTACAGTAAATTCATATACTTGACCTGGCTAAAAAGTTTCTTTAAATAGTGCACATATGAGCACATCCAACCATATAGGTAAATGCAAAACAGCCCCATATCTGAGATACCAACAGGAAAGAACAAGAAATGAACCTGCAGCTGGATATTTGTCAGTTTTTAGTAATAGTTGTTATAAATATTTCTTATAATTCTTTTGCTTATCTTTTTCCAAAACAGTTAAAGGAGAAAACAAGAATAAGTTGAAAAAAACAACCATTAAATTTCTTTCAAATAATGTAAAAACAGTACATCTTTAAATCATTATAAGGCTTTATTTTTATAGCTACCAAGAAATGAGAAAAAGAGAAAAAAAGGCCAAATAAGATATATGAATTTAATAGTGTGTTTTTGAAGAGATAATAAGACAAAGTTCTTAAAATATTATTCCTTTGTCACTGTGAAACGCTAGCAATAAAAGCCACATTCTTTTTGTAAAAGGATTCAGTCATTTTCAGGAATCCTCATCTTAATATCTTTATGGATCATTGGTTCTCAAACAGCGGGTTGCCAACCTTTGGGGGTTGTATAGCATTACTACAGAAGTTGAGAAGTCTTGAGGGAAAGTATTATAGGGGAATTTACTGGGTGTTTCTCAGTGGTCACGTTAAAAATATACTTTAAAGCCAAGTCTTTCAAGGAATATTATATTGGGTAAATAAATGCTGTAGTTATTTTTTTTCATTTAGCTTAAAACTATGTAGTTTCAAAAAATTTAAACTGAATGATTGATGTGATGTAGAAATGTCAGAAGTTTGAGAAGGGAGCCACAAGTGGAAAAAGATTCAAAACCATTGTTACAGATCATCTCAACAGCCCTTCGGGTATGTTTCACTGAGAATGCTCAATATAATCTACAAACTTAAACTATCAACTTCAATGATCTCGCAAACTATTTTTTTTTTTTTTTTTTTTTTTTTTTTTTTTTTTTTTTTTTTGCTTTCAGATTCATTTTTTTTTTGCTTTCAGATTCAATAGGTACTTACTTTGCACTTATCATCAACAATATATAAATCTTTTGGATCAGCACATCAAACAACATGAAATCATGAATCCTGATAATGAAAGGAGAAAATAATATTGACTGATGTTAATGAAGTACATCTAAGCCAAGTGTGGAAGACTAACAAAACATTTTTCAGTGACAGTCAATCCTTAATACCTAAATATTATTTCTTATACACTTTTGTCACATTACTTAAGTACATGTTCTGTACTGATGTACAGAAAAATATTTATTTTAAGATGTATGAAATTTGGATACTTTCTGTCCAATATCTGCTTAATTTTGTCTGTGTATTTCATAACTGCACTTAAAAATTTAGTTTCCTAATAAGTTTAGTAAACTGTACTTAGCCTCCTAAAACTCATCTAACAGATAATGGAACAAAGGCATTAAATATCTTCAGTATAAGAAATCAAATTTCTAAAACCCATGTACAGTAAGAAATCTCAACATTTTGAATCATTGCACAATGATTGGTATGAATGACAGTCATGCAATTCTAAGTTTACTATTAGATTTCCTGTCCTGATATTCTTTTAACAAACAAATAAGTAAATAAATAAATAAATAAATAAATAAAGTAAACAAATAAAATAACATCCATAGTAAATGACAATCATATTACATTTATCTTGGGATTATCACAATCCACAAGAAACAGATAACATGTTAATACATGATCATGACATAAGAAAAGTATTTAGGTAGTCACTATTTAGAGCCAGAAGGCAAAGAGGAACAAATCATGCATGGGAGACATGAACACTCAAAAAGTAAATACACTTCTGGATATTCATCTACTGAGCGTAAGACTTGTGACGAGAGTTGCCATATGCATTCTAAAAAGCACATATGGAATTCATCAAAATATTTTCATAGAGAGAGTATTATATAAGTGGAAACTTACTTAGAGAATCCACCACAGTTTGCCGAAAGCAATTAAGAGAAGAAACAAAACAATACCATGAATAATGAATCATGAATGACAAATGTGCAATAAATAAATAAATATATATAAAAACAAGGTTCCAGAGATGACAGCAACAAGCCATTTTGTGAAACTTTGCTTGAAATTTCCCATCACTATTTCATAACTTCATGTATGACAGTACCAGTATTTTAATGCCTGTTTTTTCTTAGGCATTCATCTTTGGGTTTGTAAAACGTTTCTTTATTAATATCTGATTTTACGTATAATTGCATCAGTTTATATCATCTGACCTTCATCAACTTAGTATAGTCAGTTACTGAAATTATTACCTCAGGTGAGTCCAGAAATTCACAATAATAAAACTATTTTCATGCCTTCCTAAAATTAATGCTGCTGTAAGTCACTAAACGTGATTCTCCTTTCTCTTCAATAATATTTTTAGAACTAATGGATGAATATTAAATGATAAAAATGTAGTCAAACCTTTGCATCCACAGATGAAATGTAAAGTCATACATATAGAATTCAGAGGTCAGTGAGCACTATTACTGTTTTCAAGGTTATAATGTAAATATAATTCATTAAGTAGTATAAGACAAAGATCTCAAAAAATTCTTAAAGCAACTTAATTTCAGAAATGTATGTATAATTATACAATTGCCAGTCTATGCAAGGATGAGGATCATACAACACATATTGCACTAGAATTCATTCCTGAATCAATAAAACTATCACCAATGCCTATATTTCAAGCTGCCATCATTAAATCAGTCTATTACTTTCACCTAACACTGCATTCAATTACTTTCTTCATTTGGGTGAAATCATCTACATTATTTAACTCTAGTCCCTCATTTAATTTAGATCTCATTATCTTTACACATGCAT
>NC_051422.1:7831092-7838592 GCF_015228065.2 Penaeus monodon
CTACATAAATTCCTTGGTGTACTTCCCCAAACAAATGCTGTGACTTTTTATCTTAAATCTATAAATGAGAAATATAGACTTATTCAATGATCATCTGAATTAGATATATTCAACACATATTTTTTATTTGTTTGAAAGTAACAATCAACTAACAAGTCCAGGTCACTGAGTATGAATAAGACAAAAGAAAGTGAATTTCTGAAACTACATCCTTTATATGGGTCAAGGATTTTGAGAAAGAGACTTTTTCATAAGATAATCATACAGTTGAACCTCTTTCATTCAGCATCGACAGCACCAGAAAATAACAGAAGACAAAAAGTGATAGGATTACAGAAGATTCCCTGACTGGTTGTATATGTCTACATTTCTAACTAAAACTTCCTAAATAGTATGTATTAACCCAGTGCCAATGGGCATGGCATGAAAGTACATGTCATGTCCACTGTGAGTTTACTTTAATAATTATTTTACACATAGATGGCTACACTTGTACTAAGTCACCAATGAGCCAATTATGAGCACTGCCTGTCTCACCCATTCACCCTTTTCCTTGATTTACGAAAATGTTTTACGTTATCTTATTTTGCTGTTACTAATGTTTATAACATTATAGTAATTATAATGTTATAATAAAAATAACACCATCGATATTCACAGACTTAGTACAAAATACGTTTTTCCCCCAATTCAAGGAAAGGTGAAATCAAGTCACAAAGTCTACTAACTGACTCCTTTGTGGCTAAGCACTAGCAGAGCCATCTATGTGCAGAGACATTTCACAAAAACATTAAAAATGAGCACAGCATTTTCCCAGGTGGCATTGGGTTAAATACAACAGATTTAGCTTATGATTAACAACTAAGTTGAGAATACGAAAAGTGCAGTAAAATAGACAAAAGTTAGTTACTGATTCCCAATTCCGATGCTGATTTTATGCCTATCCCCAAAGTCTGAAATTACAATATAATACATTTAATTACAATCATGTTGAATTTTGTGGGATTATGTATGAATCACATGTCCACTAATGATTTCTATCCACAAAACCCATTTTGGATTGGTAGAAATATGATCACAGTCCAATGAGAGCAACTACAATGCTAGCAGCATACAAAAAAAGGCAATATGAAGCAAAACAACACAATAGATTCAACCTGGCCTAGTGTGATCCCTCAAAGCATGCCACAGAATGGGAACTGACAGATCACAGAATGTTAGAGTAAAGAGGTTCTACTGCATTTACTCAAGTAACATGCAGACACTTTTGACTGCCTTATTCAACAAATAAAAGAAATTAATATACACTGTGTGTGTGTGTGTGTGTGTGTGTGTGTGTGTGTGTGTGTGTGTGTGTGTGTGTGTGTGTGTGTGTGTGAGTGTGTGAGTGTGTGAGTGTGTGAGTGTGTGAGTGTGTGAGTGTGTGAGTGTGTGAGTGTGTGAGTGTGTGTGAGTGTGTGAGTGTGTGGGTGTGTGCGAGTGTGTGCGGTGTGTGCGAGTGTGTGTGTGTGTGAGGTGTGTGTGGTGTGGAGTGTGTGTGTGGTGGAGTGTGTGTGTGTGTGTGTGTTGTGTGTGTGTGTGTGTGTGGTGTGTGTGTGTGTGTGTGTGGTGTGTTGTGTGTGTGTTGTGTGTGTGTGTGTGTGTGTGTGTGTGTGTGTGTGTGTGTGTGTGTGGTTGTGTGTGTGTGTGGTGTGTGGTGTGGTTGTGGTGTGTGTGTGTGTGTGTGTGTGTGTGTGTGTGTGTGTGTTTTCATCAATTAATTTCGCTCAGTGAGTGATAAGCCTTGTGTGTGTGTGTGTGAATAATCATGCTTCAGATGATCATCATTAAACCTGTAATAATACAAGAAACTGTGAAAATTTGCTTTCACATTCCTTTTCAAAAAAATTAAATGCATATATTCCCCATTTCCCAAAACACAAAGAAATCTCTCTACAGAAATTATTGTTTCCCACATGTGCATACACAGTCGACTCATGTGTACAGGCCACCTTCAAGGATACATGTCTTACATGTATCCTCAGTACTGACGGAACTGCATGTGCTAGGCCACTCTGGGACATAATGTGTGCAAAAGATTTAGCATTACATCTGCCAAAGAAAAAGTCCATAAAAAGCCTGCTACTGTGCTTAAAAGGGATGAAGAGAGTAAAGAGAGATAAAGAATTAACAAAGGTGAAACACCATTTTCTTATTATGCCCCAAACCAAACAAGCTTTGCAAAACAGACTTCATACTTGAAGTCTGTTTCTCTAAACTTGATGTAATAGTGGTTTGTCTACATATTATGATAAATATATATATACAGTATAGCTACATATATATACACACACACACACACTTTTGGGATTCATGGTGAACAAGTTGAAAACAAAGCAATGAAGTGAAAACAGGAAAAGACATGTTTATGCTGAGAGTCTTTTCATTGTATTGCTTCTTCAGGGGTTTGCCTGAAGTGACCTTGCTTAAAGAGACACATATATTCATATACATATACACATAAATAAATAAATACATATATATCTACATATAGTTCTATATCAATATCTATTTCATTTATCCACAAGCATGCACACACACGCACGTACGCGCACGAACACGCACGTGCACACACACACACACACACACATGCACAAACACTCACTCTCACTCTCAAACTCAACACTATTTTTTTACACTAAAATCTTTATTTTTTTGTAGGAAATTTTTACACAGATGCAAGGTTGTCAGTTGCAAGAATACAATTTCTTATCCTTTTGCATCAGTTTAGCAAACCACATTTTTTTGCAAAATTATTCCTTAATAATGAATTTTGTGCTTAAACAAATATATATCACAATTTCTTTAAGATTATAGTCACAGCCACCTTTACTAACTCACTACTTCTCATTCACATTCTTGCTCCTTTTCTCACACTTTTACTCTTTACTTCTCATCCTACCTCTTACACTGTTCTTATTCATATTATACATAGATCTATTTCATTCAAAGTGAACATTAGTAGACAGCCAATATTTTTTCACTGGTTATACACTTGAGGCATAAACTAATTGCAGCATAATACCACATTAGCTGAGAATAAAACAATGTGTTTTTGTGTGCACATGCTCATGCATGCACATGTATGTGTATTATATATTTGCTCATGCATGTGGGTATATGCATTTGCAGACTGGCATGTTCATTAATATGGGTATGGATACAAGTAAGGATGTGTTCCTCAGTGTGGATATGGGTGCATGTGTAAAAGGTAACAATGCATGTATGTGTGCTAAAATCAATATACATTATCATATGTGTATGGCTGGCAAGTGCATCATTTTGGATGTGCATGCAAGTGTATTGCGTGTATTCATACATATTAACTAGTCATAAGCTGGTTTTCTTGACACTATCTTCAAAATTTATTGATTTAGCCTTCCTACTCCTTTATAGTTTGTTTTTCATTACTTAATTCCTATCATAAAAAAAAACACATACTATTTAAAATCTTGTGATTTATCTGACCTCGAGAGTAATATTTCTCACCCAAACTTAAACAGAGATTTTTATTCCTTCAAAGTTCCTATAACTCAGGCTTTTTATGTGTGGACATTAAACTCCTAGATATTGTCTCCTCCAAACATTCCATTCCACTGTCCTAACCAAAAAAAAAAGGGTACACTAGAGCTGCTTAAACTTTTTCCTTACTTTGGCTAGTATTACACATCTGTTTCTCCCATCCAAATAAGATCTGGAATTTGTACTCACCAAAGAAAAACTAAATGAACTTGTCTTAATGTGGGCAATCAAAATGAATTCACAAACTTTAAGTAAGCTTCAGCCGTCTCCTCACCAGTTAACGAGAAACAAAAACAGATAATGTGTACAAATAAAACTGTGCTGTCAAAAGCTCCTACACAATAGCCGCCGGGTGAGACGGTGGAGTGTTGAGCCAAACTCTGACAGCTGGCACGTTCTTCCTGCCAGGCCGTGTAGAAGTGGGCCCAGTAGAGCCTCTTCTGAAGCAAAGAGATGGAGTCAGAACCCTCACAACATATGCTCTGAACATCTTAGTGCAATTCAGAGGAACCGCTACGATATCTACAGGTATTTAGTGAAAATACCATACCATCATACCAGGTGTCACAATCATTGACTAAGGTGACTATGAATTTTTTGAAGACTAATGGAATGGTAGTTATTACATAATAATAACTAACACAATTTTGGGTGTCTTATCCATATACAAACTAAGAGTCGACTGTTTCTGCACTTTTGTCATAGAGAAAAAAAAAGTATGTACACATATATAATATAATGCAGAAACACACTTTTCTGTGTGTATATCCATTTGCATATGTATGCGTGTGTGTTTGCCAACATCTCAATACCAATGTATATGTGCAATTGTATTTACACATGAGGAAGTATTGTACATATGTGCATCTGCGTGTTGGTGTGCTTGTGTGTGTATGTGTGTGTGTGTGTGTGTGTGTGCATAGGTATATGCAGGTGTGTTTATGGGAATTCAAGTGTTGACAACTAAACCCATTTAAAGATATATCTGAAAATATATACCCAACACTTCCTATCTCTTATTTAAACATTATACATTTTACCTTATCTATAATCAAAATACACCATCATTAACTTAAATATTTATGAACAAGTTTTAATAACATTCACTTTATAAACCTCTTGGACAAGCTGCAGCAAAATATAAACCTATTCTGCAAATAACTAAAACAAAACAGTATCACAGTAATTACAACATCCAAGAAACTGTATGCAATCCTTTTCTTTCAAACAACAATAATGGAACAAAACACATAGACATATTTAGAAAGAGGCTCACTTGTGATTGAGGTAGATCCAGGTGTGCGAGGTGAACCAGACCAGGATCGTGAACAGGAGCCCACTTCCAGCAGCTGACAGTAACAGATAGACAACACCTGACCTGCAAAATTATATTTTCTATGCACACCTCTATGTAATTTCAGTAAATCTTATTCCACTACCATCTATGATCAATGGGATTAAAAGTGAACACACTAAATGTTCACTGAGGAATGTTGTCAATACCCTTTGTAAAAACTTGACCAACAATGAGAGAGGGTTTCCCTAACAGAAGACAATAAATTATATCAGCTAAAGATATCATAACTTCCAAAACACTGTATTTATCTAGAAAAAAAGTTAAAACATCAACAATGCTCCACTTCTTATAGGGTATCTTACATAGCCTGGTAGCAGGTGGCATTGAGGGCTGTGCGATACTGATGATGCATAGACTGGCATTCAAGCAGGGCAGATACACCGCCCAGACTGCGCTGAGACTGGTTCACAAATGCAGCTAGGTGGTCCAAGCGAGGGTGAATCTATTGAGGTCAAGCAAGTGAAAAATCAAATATGAAATTTTTGTTAAAATAAACAGATAAAGGAAAAATAATATCACTGTAAACTGGCTATTCATAAACTGGAAATATGATACTATAATTGCATAACATATTTCTGCACAATCTGTAATCTAAACAATAGTAATCATGTGAATATTACTTGTATATACTAATGTTTAGCTCTAAGTTAAAATAAGTAATAAATATTGGTTCTACTTTAAGTTTTACTATTAGTCTGAAATAGAAGTAATAGGGGAAAAAAGTTTTAAAAGTTAATAAAAAAGCTTTGAAATAGAAAAAATGTTTTCCATTGTATCAGTACACAGTGGGTTACTAACAGTACAAAAGTTTGGCTTTTGAGAATGACACAATTTAGATATTTCATTATTCTGTGCCAATAATTGATAAAAGAAGAAAGAGGGATGAAATACAATCAAAGGAAAAACAGTAATGCATACAGACCTCTTGACGATCGTAATTGCTATCAGCCAGAGTAGTAACCTTGTTTAGCGATGTCATCACAAGTTCAGCTGCCTGCTTGGCATGGGTCAGGTAGCGAGTGAATGGTGATTTACGTGTTGGGTCACAGCGAAGGTAGTAAGCAGCCACATCTCGAGACACAAGCTTGCTAAGCTGACTCTCCAGGAATGGATTGGGATCCATGCACCAATCTGAGAGAGCCTGTTCATGTGCAGATTTGGATTAGTATGATGAAAGGGAAAGAGATAAAGTAACATTTCCTGATACCTTTATTCAGGAATGCAAACATTAAACATATTGATATAAAAACTAAATAAAATCTCTTTTCTTTATGTGACCTTTAAATTTAACAACTGAACAAAATATCAGTCACCAAAGTTTACCTTCAACAATCTAAACTTATTCCATAAAATATATTTCACAATTACTATTAATAATCAAATCTAGAAATATATAGTACTAAAAAGTAGTATTCATCCAAACTCACAACAGTGGAGACCAAATAGAGTGACGTCAAACCCCAGCAGAGGATCATAGCCAGCAGACCTAATACAGAAAATCTGCAAGGTATATCATCAGTCATTCAGATGAACAGGTGTCATTTTAAAAAATATATATATATCAATCAGATTATCATGCAGTCTGGAAAAAAATTAAATGGTTGCCAATATCATACCCAATACCATAGCCAAGTATCAATTCCTTGTAGGCATCATTAAGTTCAGGCTGGCTAGTGAAATACCTAATGACAAATATAATTCACCCCAAATTTGCCTTAAACTACATTGAGCAATACCAGAAAATCCGAATCATAAAACAAAGTTTAGAGGCTGGGCTTGTTGTAATGATAAAGACAATATAGTTAGTGTTGCTGTCAACACAGTGATATAAAGCAATACAGCTCCTTAATGAGTGGGACTGCTGGATAATTTTGTCATACAAATTGCCCAGACTGATACATATCTATGCATGGACCCTTTTAAATCCATCACAAAAAGCTGAAACCAAAAATACATAATTTTGCTTGATTAATTTCAAATTTACTCATATGAAGTTTCAATATTTTCAATCCGATTGATCTATAAAAATCATAGGCATTATTCAACTAGTACTGGTCAATATAAAAGTTTATACAACAGAAATACTAAAATGTAATATCACTTATTATTCACAGGTTTCAGTCAAAGCTATGCCTAAGCGATTACCAAAGTTGTGTGTGTGTGTGTCTCTCACTATCTCTCCCCCCCCCCCCACGCGCGCGCACGAACGTATGAGCGTACGAGCGCACGAACGTATGAGCGTACGAACGCATGCACACACACGCACGCACACGCATTCTCTCTCTCACTCACTCACTCACTCACTCACTCACTCACTCACTCACTCACTCACTCACTCACTCACTCACTCACACACACACGCACACACGCATACACACATACACACATACACGCACACATACACGCACATACACGCACACACACACACACACACACACACACACACACACCACACACACGCACACACACGCGCACACACGCGCACACACGCGCACACACACACACACACACACACACACACACACACACACACACACACACACCAACACCTGCAATAACATTACTTACGTTATGAGCGTGCA
>NC_051422.1:7843592-7846092 GCF_015228065.2 Penaeus monodon
GGACTTCGCCACGTGGAGATTATTGCTCCGAACGATGCTAATGTGACGTTAACAACAAAGGAATTTCCGCTTCATCTGCATACAGTTCTTAACAAGTTGCCTTAACTTCTCTTTAAGAATGTCTTTGTCTCTCTTTTCATCTTTTTTTCTTCCTCCCTCGAAATTTCACCTGGTTTATTTCCTCCCGTTTGTTTCTCACTTTCGCGCTTCTCCTTGTCATTCCTCCTACCTTTCTTCAATTCTCTCTCCATTGGCTCCTTCACCATGCCTTGTCTCTTCTTTTCACACCCCAATCCCACCTCATCCCCACTATCGCCATTTCCCCAAATCCTTTTCCTCGAAGATGTAAATGCGGGAGAGCGAGAGCAACAGCAACATTGCCGCGTGTTTACTCAAGACAACAACGTTTCTCCCGCCAGATTCTCGCTCGCTCGCTGCTCTTACTTTCCACTCTCTGATTTCATTCGCATATGACGGCGAAACGGCAGCGGCCCGGATTCTCGAAAAGTCCTTCTGCATATAAGCTGAAAGGAGGGAGGAGAAGGAGGAGGAGGAGGAGGAGGAGGAGGAGGAGGAGGAGGAGGAGGAGGAGGAGGAGAGGAAGGAGGAGGAGAAGGAGGAGGAGAAGGAGGAGGAGAAGGAGGAGGAGAAGGAGGAGGAGAAGGAGGAGGAGGAGGAGGAGGAGGAGGAGGAGGGAGGAAAGGGAGGTGGGGGGGAAGGAGGGAAAATATTAATTTTTTTGTCTAGTATTCATTTCTGCGTTTGAGTTTGCTTTTGTGTTTGTGACTGTCTCTGTCTCCCGTCTTTACTAATTATTTTGTAGCCCTCACTTGCTTCCTTTGATCACATCCTCTTCCCATGCACGTAACTTCCCACCTTGCCTTGACTTCTGCTGTTATTTTAGCTCTGTCGCTTTTCAGTTGCATGCGAGTAGGCAAGGCGTAGTGCAATGCGGTCCCGGCAGGTGGCAGTCCAGTGCCAGGCTTGTCATGGAGAATTTGCGTGACGCCCCGCTGTCTGGCCCCGCTGCCTTTAGCTTAAATCTGCGACCTTGCGCCATCGGCTTCAATACCTTTAAACATTTGCATGTCATACTGTTCCCCCACACATGTGTATCCAAACACACGTATTAACATACGTATGGACATATGCATGAAGCGCGCGCGCACACACACACACACACACACACACACACACACACACACACACACACACACACACACACACACACACACACACACACACACACACACACACACACACACACACACACAACACACACAACACACACAACACAACTCAACCCAACCCAACCCAACCCAACCCAACCCAACCCAACCCAACCCAACACAACCTAACACAACACAACAACACAACACACACACTTCCCATACACACACACTCCCCCAACACACACACAACCCCACCACACCCAGCTTCTTCCCCCCCTCCACACACGCCCACAAACAGCAAATCCCCAACAACTCTCCCCCCCCCTTATCCCTCATTTTCTTCTCCTTCTCCTTCTTCCTCTTCCTTCTCCGTCTCTCCCTCCCCTACCCCACCCAGCTCTTCCTATCACAATCAGCCACGCCGCCATCCCCATTTCCTATCTTCATTTCTTAATCACATGTGAATATTTTAAGCCTCCCATCGCTCACGGATACTTTGCCGCAGCTCGCATGGATTCAGCTGTCTGTGCTTCTTTCTGTCTTTGTCTGTCTGTATTTGTCTTTATTTTCTTGTTTTTTTTGTTTGTCTCTCTTTGATTTGCTTTTTTGGTCTGTATGTCTGTCTCTGTTCTCATTCCGTCTATCCCTTCTTGTCCCCTTCTTGCCCTGTTCTCCTCTTTCTTCTCTTCTTACCCGGGCTTTTTGCACTCCTCTGCCTCACCTTTTTTATCCATCACCATCTCTATCTCACACACACACAAACTCACAAACACACAAACACACACACACACACACACAAACACACACATGCATGCACACCCACACGCACACGCACACGCGCACACACACACACACACACACACACACACACACACACACACACTAACTACCTCTACCCCTCTTCCTCTCCCCATCTCTCATTCTTCCTTCCCTCCTTCCCACCCTCCCTTCATTTCTTTCTCTTCGTCCTCGCAGACTGCTCTGTGAGAAATATATTTTTGCGACTATCTCAGCATCGCCAAAGAATTTTCAATTTTCATTGTCAACGACGAATAGAAACGATAGAAAAGCGCACATTTGGTCCGATTGTGATTTTTTTATGAAACCCATATATTTCTTCTTTACATTTCCTCGTTTTCTTTACCTTTGTTTTTTGTTTTCTTGACATTTTCCCGAATTCTTTTTCTTTATTAGTTTGCCCTTCCCCGTTTTGTATTTTCCTTTACATTCTTCCCGTTTATTTAATTCATATAGCATTTTCTCGTTTTCTTCTGTTTCTATGCATTCTTCCCGTTTTCTTAATTCCTTTTCGTTCCACTGGAACAGAA
>NC_051422.1:7851092-7853592 GCF_015228065.2 Penaeus monodon
TTGGTGGTGGTGGTTCTGTTAGTATTGCTGTTGGCGGTGATGTGGTGGTGGGCATGATAATGGCGTTTTTTGTTGATGGTCTGTTTGATCTAATTCTGGTTGTTATTGCTTCTGTTTGTTATCGACAGTGTTATTAAACAGGTCGATCTTCATCTCCTTCCCCTCCTCCACGTCACCTCCACGTCACCTCCACGTCACCTCCACATCACCACCACCACCACCACTTTCGACCACGTCTCTCTCTCTCTCTCTCTCTCTCTCTCTCTCTCTCTCTCTCTCTCTCTCTCTCTCTCTCTCTCTCTCTCTCTCTCTCTCTCTCTCTCTCTCTCTCTGTGTCAGGACACGCGAAGCAACCCAAGGACGCTGCACCGACGAAGACCGCAGCGGGCTTCCCAGTGGCAGGGAGGAGGCACGTAGGACGCCAAAGGATGAGGTCGAAGGATGTGGTTTCGCGCGGCATGGCGGCTTTGAATGTCGCGGAGGAGGAGACGAAGGAACGAAGGATTGAGAAATGAATGAGCGAAAGGAATGGAGGAAGGAGGCGTGGGATCTGGAGAGAAAGAGACGGAGGGATAAGGAATAGGGCAGAAAATGAAGAAAAAGAAGTAGAGGAAGAAGAAGATGAAGAGGGGGATAAGAGGATGAAGAAAAGAAGCAAAAGGAAATAATAATAATAATAATAATAATAATAATAATAAGAAGAAGAAGAAGCAGAAGAAAGAAAGAAAAGAAGAGAAGAAAAAGAAATAGAAACAAAAAAGAAAAAGAAAAACACTCATACATCAACACCATCAATGACGTCACTACACCATGCGTCAGTCCCGCTTTCCCATGAAAAACGGCCCCTGCCTCACCCCCCACCCCTCACCTACACAAGTGCAATAACGTGACACACACCATCAGCGGAAGCCTCGAACAATCGGTTGCTCTTTGTCACAATCAACTAATTGTTTTTCACTGAACAAGCGCCAAAGCGTCAGATATACACGCATGAGTGTTCACTTTCTCTCCACCCCCCCCCCCCCACAGAAAAAATGAAACAAACAAAAATACAAACAAATATATACGCTAATTACTAACACTGCAGATGCTATTGCAAAAGGACTGCGATCTAAATCCTGTATTTTTTAACATTCCCTTTCTATTTCGTATTATATTTCTTCCAAAACAAACAAGTCGTTTCCCCCATGTTAACGACCTTGCAAAACCACAGCACAGAGGAAACACGACCGAATACGAGAACACTTGCACGCTTTGCTATAAAATCCTTTTTGCAATTGAATTCAGACAATGAAAAATCGTCTAGCGCTAACACAATTCTCGGTTGTTTAATAACTGAAAAAGAAAGTAAAAAAATAAATAAAATAAAATAAAAATAAATAAATAAATAAATAAATAAATATAGATTAAAATTATTGGCGCTTCCCGGTACACAACTACGGGTTTAATATATCAAGCGTAGCGACGGATATTCCCCAAATGAAATATTCTGAAAATTTCATAATCTCCACATAACTCTTCAATCAAACGCCAATAAAATGTACCAGATTGGATGCCTTTATGTCTCTCCGACCGCCCATCAAAATCAGACTCGGAGCTGCGGAGAAAAATTACGTAAAAGAAGGGGAAAATCCTATTCCTTAGACTATACTTCTATAATTTTCTAAAGGATAATGAATCCCCTTCCGCTTGTTTAGTTTATTGTAGTTTAGTTTTTTTTTATTTAGCATCTTGCCCAACTACACAGGTATGGGCAAGCTATGATACGTAAGGTATATAATCACCACATTATGTTATAATATTACATAACAAGGGTAAAGTAAACAATTACGTAATCATATCTCTTAATACATCACGTCCGATGAAATTAAATAACCACACAGCGACCCTCCTCCCTTCTGAAATGTATCGCACACACCCGTAGACTTTATCGCAGTTTCATGTTGAATGAATCTCGGTCGTATTCACAGATTGAGGCGAATTGAGGCGAATTTATATTTTCTCTTTAGGCGCACAATGAAAATACTGATTCCTTTTACGTATGTGCACCGTCTATCAAACCTTGAACCGTGTGTGTGTTTGACGACTTCTTTGGAAAAGGATGTTAGCAGAGGAGAAAGAGAGGCGGGGATGGGGAGTGGAGAGGGAGGAGAAGACGGTGATGGAGAGGGAGAGAGAAAGGGAGAGGGAGAGAAAAAGGGAGAGCGGGGAGGGAGAAGAAAAAGAGGAGAGATGTAAGAGAAGAACAAAAAGAGAAAACGAAATCCAAAGGAAAAGAAAAGAAAAGGATAGAGAGGTAAAGAGAGCAAAGACGATAAAAAGTCGATGAAAAGAAGAGGGCGAGCGAAAAAGGAGGGGGAGGGCGAGCGTGGATGCCCCCTAGGAACAAAGGTCCCCGTGTTTCGGCGCTGACCTCGAGGGTAGAAGCGATCCAGCGTGTTTATAGTTACAACAACACAGCGCGGTATGTCAGCAGGGAGGCAAGAGGGGGGGGGGAGGC
>NC_051422.1:7863592-7868592 GCF_015228065.2 Penaeus monodon
CTGAGAGACTGAGACCCAAGAAACTGAGAGACGAACGACTGAGACCGAGAGACCAACAAACTGAGAGAAGAGAAACCAAGTAACCAAGAGACGAGATACCGAGGAACTGAGAGACGAGAGACGGAGAGACCGAAAGAAGAGAGACGAGAAACCGGGAAACTGAGACGAGAGACCGAAAAACCGAGAAATTCAAGAGACTGAGACACCGAGTGACCGAGGGACCGAGGAGGGGAGAGCGAGGGTCACGAGCCCGCACATATCTCACCCCGAGCACTGTATGGCCGCCATTTGGGGGGAGTAAATCAAAGTGTCAGAATTCCGGGCCGAACGTGCTCCTGCCCCTTCCGACGCGGACACGCCCCTTCTCCTTTTTCGGTCTCTTTATTCCTTATTTTATTAATGTTCCGATCTTTTTCCTGTTTTTCTTTATCTTTTTTGTTTTGTCCATTGCTCGCTCTCTTTTTTTCTTCTTTATTTTATTTTTCCTCCTCCCTCGTCCCTTCCTATTCTTTCTCACTTACCTTTTTCATTCTATCTCTCCTTATTTCTCCCCTTCTCCTTACCCCTCCTCCTCATCCTCAGTCCATATCCTGACCCCTCCTCCTCCCCTTCCTCTTCCTCCTCTTCCTCTTTCTCTTCCTCTTCCTCCTCCCTCTCCTCATCCTGGATCACCCTCCCTCTTCCTATTCCTCTTCCCCTTCCTCTTCCTCCTTCCCCCTCCCGCACCTTTCGATCACCCTCTTCCTCTTCCTCCTCCTCCTCCTGCTCGATCACTCCCCCCCTTATCTCCCTTCGACACTTCCTTCCTCACACGTCCTCCTCTCCTGACGATACTCCCCCCCCCCTCCCCCGTCCCAGCATCCCTCTCGGACACGATCCTAGGTATCTCGGCCTCGATCTGCGGTAAGACGCCCGCCCTCCCGGTCACACAAGGCTATCTCCATCCTCGGGCGTTTTATCAGTTCCTCGGATAGTCCCTCTGGACGACTGCTCTTAATTAGAGACTGAGAAGGAAAAAAACTATGGGAGTGTGAGAGAAAATAAACTGAGAGACGGATGTACAGACTGTTTAGAAGAAGAAGGGAGGGAGGGAGGGAGGGAGGGAGGGAGGGAGGGAGGGAGAGGGAGAGGGAGAGGGAGAGGGAGAGGGAGGGGGAGGGAGAGGGGGAGAGGGAGAGGGGGGGAGAGAGAGGAGAGAGAGAGAGAGAGAGAGGAAGAGAGGGAGAGAGGAGAGAGAGAGGAGAGGAGAGAAGAGAAGAGAGAAAGAGAGAGAGAGAGAGAGAGAGAGAGAGAGCGAGAGGAGAGAGAGAGAGGAGGAGGAGAAGAGAGAGAGAGAGGAGAGGAAGAGAGGGAGAGAGAGAGAAGAGAGGTAAGATGAGAGAGAGAGAGAGAGAAGAGAGAAGAGGAAAGAGAGAGAGAGAGAGTAGGAGAAGAGTAGTAGTGAGTAGTAGTGAGGGATGGTGTGTGGGGGTGTTGTGTGTGTGTGTTGTGTGTGTGTGTGTGTGTGTGTGTGTGTGTGTGTGTGTGTGTGTGTGTGTGTGTGTGTGTGTGTGTGTTGTGGTGTTTTGTGTGTGTGTGGTGTGTGTTGTGTGTGTGTGTGTGTGTGTGTGTGGTGTGTGTGGTGTGTTGTGTGTGTGTGTGCAAATTAATTTTTAAGATTTTTTTTCACCTGAAATATAACAAAACTATCCTTAATTCCAAAACAATAACAACAATCGCACTTCACACAAACAGGAAGTCCACTACTGTATCCCCGGCTAACACAACCCAAGGTCATCATCATCATCTGTTGCCTTCGCCGTGTGGTTAATGAATTCCATTTAATCGCTTCTAACAACACCCTCGAACAGCTGATCTCTTCAACCTCATTACCATACGTCACGATACTCACCATGCAACGCTCACTCATTCCTCTTTCCTATCATGTTCTTGTCATGTCACTACACCTTCACATTAATCTAAGAGTAACATCGTCATCGTCACCATCAATAGCAACACGATAATCTCCATCCATCATCACCACCACCAATTACTACCATCACCAATCTTCATCACTAACCAGCATCTTTCACCACCATAACCAACCATCACTCTCAGCACATATAACCATCATCACCAATTATCATCACTCTCATCACCCATCACCACCACGACCACCACTATCACCCTCATCACCATCCACAACACCTGCGTCCTTTCTGTGCGACGCGTGTTAACCAATCTCGCCGTACCCTTCGTTATACGCGTCCGCTCCATTAACCACTCAACCTGCCCTTATGAGGCGTAAATACCACACGCGGGCCATAGTACTGACTCGGACGCAACCACGAACCTGAAAAGAGAAAGAGAGAAAATGAAATGATGGATGGAAATGACACAACCTGAAGTTTAATTACCGCCACGCCACAAGTTTTCGTAATTACTATCAACTTCCAGCTATCATAAATATCAATCATCCAGTCACTGATATAACCTTCGTCTAATTTAACAGCACTATTGGCGTGATAATTAATGAATGGCAGATGGGCAATTCAGTATCACTCCCAAAAATAAAAATATAAATAAATAAAACCAGGAAAAAAATAAAAACAAAGAAATGGAATAAAACAAACTGAAATTCAATGTTTTTTATGATGAGAAAATGTACATAAGGCACATAATCAGACGGAGAAAAAACGATTAGCATTTGGCCCTGAATGCTGGAGAACACTGCGGATAAACAGTAATTACCCGCAAAGTTTGAACACTTGGCCATAACGTCGACAACTGCATCGACTTCAGTGACTTACTATCCGTCATTAACCCTTACACATTACTTAATGCAGAATAACTTCACATATAAGTAGTGAAACTATCCAGATAAAATAAGTGAATGAATGAAATACATAAAATATACAAATAACTAGATAAATAAACAAAAGGAGAAAACGGCCAGGAAAAATAAATCTATAAATTCTCGTAAGACCCTAACATCCTGTAAAAAAAAATATCGTACCACCGAGCGGAAGTCGATCGCACGTGACATCGTTCGAATTAACGACCGTCTACGTAACACACGGTATCACACGTCACATCGAGCACACCAACACGGAGGGAGAGAAAGGGAAACGCTGATAAACTCTAAAAAAAAGCCTTTCCTTCTTTCCTGTCGACATTCCCTTACCGTCCGCTGAACACTCTTTCAGGCGGGAAAATCTACCGCCTTTACGTGTCCTTCCCATTGTTAAGGATTAGCCTAAACACCCTTCTCTCGATTCTCTCGCTCGATTTTCTTTTAAGCGCGATAATAAACACGTACAGACTTTAAGGTGCATTTTCAGTGAGCGAATTATGCGGAAGTATGCGGAAGGGAGGTCGGGGAAGCCCAGGCAGGCGGGAGAACGGGAGAGGGGAAATATTAATCAAAGCGAGAGGTGGAAGGAGATAGGAGATGGTTGGCAGAATGCGTGCCATGATCTTGCACTCTCTGAATTAAGGCGGGGATGATGTTTTTTTCCGTTCTCCTCCCTCCTGTTTCTTTCTTCCTTTCTCTCTTCGTGGTCATACTTCCCTTCCTTCCTTCCTTCCTTTTTTCTCTACTTTCTATCCTTTCCTTCCTCTCCTCAATGTCGCTTCCTCTCTTTCCCTCCTTATGTATCTCCTCCCTTCCCCTTCTCTTCCCTCCCTTCCTTCTCTCATTTCCTTCCCATCCCTCCTCCACCCCCTCACTTCCTCCCATCCCTCTCCCTTCCTTCACCTCTTCCCACCCTTCCCCCTCCCACACCAACAGGAAAACGTGCGAGCAATTCATCACGCACTTTGTCATGCAATCCCGCCACGCACTCGCCGCCCTCGCTCACACCGCCAATCCGCCCACCAACCTATCCAACCCACCCGCCCACCCACCCGCCCACCCGCCAGCCCACCAGCGAGCTCACTCCTTCGCGCATGTAAACGAGCTCACGTCGATCGCAGCAAATAATGCACATCACACACACGCCGCGCCGACCAGCAATTCCCGGTGACACGATAATCAGGTTGGCATTCTGAGGCACGTGACAACCGGACGACGACGAATAATTTAGCTTGAACGCTCCCTCCCCTCATCTTCGTGCTCGTTTCGTCGCTGTCCCTTAGTCTTTAGCTTCGTGGCTCAGCTATTAGCGGCCGGCAAAAAGATGGCCGTCCACCTGTAGACCTGCCTTTCGTGACGAGTGTGGCGTGATATCTTGTTTTCTCCCGGCCCTTTCTTCTTTTATTTCCTTTGTTTTGGTTTCTTCTGTCTTTTTTTCTTGCTTGTTTTCTCCATCCGTTCCTCTTGTTTATTTTCTTCTGCTGTTTTTGGAATGTTCTTTAATTGCCGTTTTTAACACTTAAGCACATTCGTTCACACACTCTGCACAGCTACGAATTCGAAATAGTTCACCGATTCTAGTTCTCCCCCCCCCCCTCATCCTCTTTTACCCCTCCCGCTCGGCTCTCCTTTCCTTTCCTTTCCTCTCCTCTTTCCCCTATCTATCCCTCCGCCTCCATCATCTTGTGCTACTTTTCTTTCCATCGTATTCATCATCCCTTACATTATTTCTCTCCATCTCCATTATTACATTCCTGCACTCTTACCCTCCCTCTTACCTTCTCCCCCTCTCCCCCCTACCCTCCGTCGCCCCTCCCCTCCCCTTCCCCCGTTCCCCCTCCACCCGTGCAATTAAGGTGCGGCCCGAATCTTGTCATAAACACTCATGCAACGACTTCCGGAACGTTACGAAATCAAAGCTGATTATCTAATCACGTGACTTCTCTCTCCTTCATTCTCCCATCTCTCTGTCCTTTTCGAATCGCGAAGTGGTGGAGGGAAATGATTGAAGTAGCTTGTGGTGATGCTGCTGGTGGCGATGATGATCATGATCAAGGTGGTGGTGATGGTTGATGGCTGATGATGGTGGTGATGAATGATGCTGACGGTGATGTGATGATGATGATGATGATGATGATGATGATGATGATGATGATGATGATGATGA
>NC_051422.1:7873592-7885829 GCF_015228065.2 Penaeus monodon
TGTGTGTGCGTGTATGTGTGTGCGTGTATGTGTGTGCGTGTGTGTGTGCGTGTGTGTGTGCAAGCGTGCGTGGATATGAGCGTGTGCCTGTATGTCTGTGTCTGTATCTCAGTCTGAATCTATGTCTACGGCTATTTCGAAGCAAGAAGTCAAAGTCTCTGGAATAGAAAGGCAGTGTATTCACGACTTGTAATATTAACCAGAAACTCGGGAATAGGTATCCCTCGGAACTGACTTCCTATCCACATTTAAAAACACATAAAAAATAATAAAAAATAATCTACAGAGTAAACAAGAAGCATAACTAAATAAGCACATATTCGCAAGGACATCTTTGCCCCGGTGCTCAGCAGGAATGGCGCAAGTGCCAATGACCTTGATTATAAATAGCGTGCCGTGTATCTCTTTCTAAGAGTATATTTTTCTACTTCTTCAGTGAAACGCCTGAGGCAAATAAAATCCTTTTTATTGTCCGCCCTCCACTCTATTTGTAGATTTTTTTTGTTTCATTTCTATCTATCGACTTATCTAATCTATCTATTTAAATTTCAATTGTTCACACTGATTTATTTTCCATTTTTCGTGGGGAGGCTGCTGATGTCCCTGCTACAGTTCAGCAGTTAAGGTCATTTTCGATCCAAGAACTTAATTTCCTCGCCGCAGCCCGAGCTTCATCAGTAGCTCGTGCTCCTTCCTGGAAAACCTCGATATTCACTCTCGCTATGATTGGAATAGTACTTAAATTAGAAAAAAAAGCAATCCTTTCTTTTTCTTTCCGTCCATTGCTTGAACTTCATTACCACATTACTCAATTTTGAGTAAATCTTCATAACCACTTTACACTGTGTTTGGTCTGTTTGTATTTCTCGAGTGATGGCGAACAAAAGGAAGGGAACATGGTGTGACCAAAATGTCTTTCTAAACCCGCAGATTTTGACTTTATATGGAGACGCAGATACAAATGCAGGAATAGACGCACACATGCGCATGCACACACACACACACACACACACACACACACACACACACACACACACACACACACACACACACACACACACACACACACACGTATATATACAGGCTGAGGGAATTATTTGCCTAACATGGATACCTCATACAATGGCTATTATCTTCTACAAAACTCACAAAATCGCGATACAGCCAACACTGAGAATCACACTACACAAGCAAAGCCAAGCTACGCTCAGTATCCATTCTTGGTATTGACAAAGTTAGCCAAGATCTGCTATTTATAGTTCAAGACTCCGCCGAGTTCAAACCTAAACCTTCAACTAATTCCTTGAGAACTGGGCCTCGTAACCCGCTACCACTCCAGAACTCAAAACACCACCAGTTCCACACATTCTCTTCAGCAAAGGAGTGAAACGAAAGCTAAGATTTTCCCCGATCAACCTCCACTTTCCTCGTCGTACCTGCTTTCCCTAGGACTTGATACCTACACACACACACACACACACACACACAGACACACACACACACACACACACACACACACACACACACACACACACACACACACACAAAATAAAATAAAAATAAAAATAAAAATTATATATATATATACATATATATATATATATATATATATATATATATATATATATATATAGTTAAAAGGCACAATAAACCCACAGATTTTGCTCTCGTATTTCAAAGGTCGCTCAGAATTTCCTTAATTTTCCTCTTCGCGAGACTCAAAGGGGTCATACATCAGCATCCAGAGGTCTGAGATATATGCAGAAAATCAACGTCACACGAAAACTCATGAAAGAAATCTAATAACATGGGTGAGTGATGAAATATTCATGATATTAAAATGTAGCTGCGAAATTCGTTGCCCATTGTGTTATTAGCAAACCTTATTTATGATATAAAAATTGCGAAATTCTTCAAATAGTTTATATAAAAAAAAAAAATCCACTGTTATTTATGAGAGCAAAAACACACCGCAAAAACTGATGTCATGAATGGTATCGACGGAGGCTGTGAAATTCAGTGCAACCTCAGTGTATTAAACTCTATCCATAAAATTAATGTGCGTGATTAAAGCTATAAGGCTTTTAGTTGTTGTTTTTCTGAAGGAAGGATATAGAAAATGGTAAATAGAGTCAAAGAAGACAATATATACTGACAATACAGAAAGTTATAATAAAGCGAGAGGAAGATAATGGGAAAACTACCAGAAAACAAGTAAAATGGTCACACAGAGAATGAAAATGAGAATGCGAATGAGAATAAACAGATAAAAAGAATTAACGAAGAAGAGGAGAGGAGCAGAAGAAGGAAAAGCAAGACCACGACAAAAAAAAAAAAAACAAGACCCACATCACAACAACAAAGGAAAAGGAGAATAATTGAACATTTCCGAGCAATCTTCCTATCTCTCCCCGCCCCCCCTCCTCCCTCCCCCTAGAAACCCCAATCTGAGATAACAAAGGACAGCCAAGCACGGACGCCGAAAGAGCTCAGTGATTAGCTCACATGAAGTAAGCGCCAACACGGACTCGTTAGCTCGTGAGAAATCGACGCCCGCTCCGGAGCTTCGAAAATATGGAAGCGAAACAATAACGTTCGTCGAGCGAGTCGGTGGATCCTCTGAACCTGCTGCGGGTGTGCGTAAATACTGGGAGGGATTTTGGAGCATCGGCTACGTACATGCGAGGGGCGTGTTCGCTCTTCTACACGCACATAGGAATACAACTGTATAAAAACACGTCCCACGTACATATTCCACCATACATACATACATACATTTATATATACATACATAAACCAGGTGGAGGGACAGACATTGATGAGAGAGAAAAAAACAGACAGACAGGAATGGATAAGCAAAAAGAAAGAAACAAATGACAAGCTAAACACACTACAAAAAGAAAAAATCTGAAAAGATAAGCGGCTCTCCGTGCCCCAAAAGACCCCCCCCCCCCCGACACCCTTCTCCTCCAACACCTCATCAGCAACATTTCGAAACCCTTTTTGTTCTTTCTCTGCCTCTTGCCTCTCACCTTTCTCTCTCGTTCCCCTTCCCCTATTCTCTCTTCGCTTCCAGTCTCCCCTCTTGCATAAACCGGCATTCCCTTCCTGCCTCTCCTCATTATCATTCTCCCCTCTTTTCCCCCTTCCTATCCACCTGTATTATTTCACTTTGTTTATGCCTTCTCCTAAAACTACACTCCTACTTACTCATTCCCACTCACTCACAAACTTAGTCTTTCTATATGTCTCCGTCTGGCTCCCTAGTTTTTCTCCCCCCCCCCCTCTCTCTCTCTCTCTCTCTCTCTCTCTCTCTCTCTCTCTCTCTCTCTCTCTCTCTCTCTCTCTCTCTCTCTCTCTCTCTCTCTCTCTCTCTCTCTCTCCCTTGCCTCCTGCTGCCGCAAAATTAGTCCATAAAACGCCTAGATATAGAAGCCAATTTACGCCTCCCTCCACCACTGCTCTTCTCTCCCTCTCCCTCTCCTTCCCCAATCAATGTCTATCCTCTTCCCCGCCCTTCTCTCCCCAATCCTTTTTCTTCATCCCCACCATTCCCTCCCTCCTCCCTTCACCTTCTCTCCATCCTCAATCTCTTCCCCTCCTTCTCCTTTCCTTTCCTTTCCCTTCTCCTTCTTCTCTTCCTTCATCTTCCTCCTTTTCCTCCTTCTCCCTCCCCTTCCTCCTCTCTTCCCCTTCGCTTTCCCTTTTCCCTTCGCTTTCCCCTTCCCCTTCCCCTTCCTCTCCCTCTCCCCCCTCCTCCCTTTCTCCTCCTTTCCCTCCCCCTCCCCCCTCCTCCCTTTCTCCTCCTTTCCCTTCCCCTCCCCCTCCTCTTTCTCCAACCCCCCCACACTTCCCCATCCTCTCTCCACATCCCCCCACCCTCCCCCAGGTACCACTTAATGGTGTGTGAGACAATGGGCTGCAAGATGGAGATATTGACCCCCGTGGCCTTGCCTGTGCGAGTGTGAAGGCCACGTGACCCGGGACATTTAAAATAACACGATAGAACACTATATATAAGTGATATGGTACGTAAAGGAAAATTAAATGAAGTGAAATAAAATAATATGAAAAAAAAAAAAAAATTATATATATATATATATATATATATATATATATATATATATATATATATATATATATATATATATATATATATCTTTTTATGAATTACATGACAGATGTAAAAACAAATATCTTCTAACGGTTTCGTCTTGTCATCATCTTTTGAACATTTTCAACTTTTCAAAACTTTAATCCACTCAAAGAAAAAATATCTTTACAGAAAACAAAAGAGGTTCTCCCCCAACAAGCGAATGCATTTCACTTTCACTTCATTCATCAAAACCTCTCTTACTGTCAACATCAGTTTTTTTCCATTTCTTTGAGTAATTAATTAACTCGAATTTCGTTCCTTCGTTCCCTAAGGTTCACATTATTTTTTTCGAGAACCTTCTCCGCTCCCCCCCCCCCCAAAAAAAAAAAAAAAAAAAAAAAAAAAAAAAAAAAAATATATATATATATATATATATATATATATATATATATATATATATATATATATATACATAATTAATTAAAAATCGTAATATGTCTCAGCCTTTCACCTTTCACTGTACCAATTACTAGTAATGAATGAATGAATAAATGCCAAGAAGAGCTGACCTTGTTATCTGTCTGTCTGTATGTTTTGTTTCTTCCTTTCTCTCTTTGTTATTTTCGTTTTTCATTCCCATGCAAATAATTTCCTTTATAGCAATGTTTTCTAAAGTTGGAGCTTCCTGGTTATTAGTGCCAATACGACTACTATTACTACTACTACCACTACTACTACTAATAATAATAATAATAATATCATTATTATCAATAATGATAACAATAATGACAATATCAATAATATTATCATTAGTAATAACAATAACAACAACAACAACAACAACAGATCATAAAAGGGCAATAACAATTAATATGATGATGATCATCATCATAACAATTATAATAATAATAATAATAATAATAATAATAATTATTATTATTATTATTATTATTATTATTATTACTATCATTATTATTATTATTATTATTATTATTATTATTATTATTATTATTATTATTATTATTATTATTATTATTATCATTATTATCATTATTATTATTATAACAATAATAATAACAATAATAATAATAGTAAATAAAATAACAATAATTATTTTGATTATGATTATGATGATGATAAAGCAATAACAACAACAATAATATAAGAACAACCATACCGAAACATCCGGGTAACCTCGTCACTTAACTAACCGGGAAGGAAAAGTTTCCCGGCAATTATTTCTGGTGCCCGGGCCCCCCTCTACCCCTCTCCCTCTCTGATACCTAACTGCTTATTAACAACTTCAGAAAACGACTTCATTATCGCCCACAATGCTCCAAAAATCCCTCTTTTTTTCCAACCATTAATGGTGATAACGCTTTGGTGATTTTTCTTTTTGGAAAAGATTTATATAAAACCGCTTGGTGTTTATTTCCCTTTCTCGAGAAAATGGACTTATCGATCTGACATTTCTAATTTGACGTGCGAGGATACCCTTCAGAAGTGAGTGATGACTAACATGCGTATAGGATGCCTCATATACAGGGTCAAATTTCGGGCCAATTAATCGTGATGGTTTACAAAACTTCAGGGCCCCAATATTGGTTTTGTCTACTCCAATAACATACCATACTCTACAATTCATTAAAAATTTGAAGCGCATGCAACAGAGCTGATATTAGAAAAAGTCGACTTACGTTGCAGCATCTGGCACCTAATTATAAACCTAAAATCGAGTCAAAGGCCCACCAAAAAAAAAGAAAAAAAGAAAAGAAAAAAAATATACGATTTTTTTTTTCTTTTTTCAAACTCGAGCACCCAAGTTTTTAATTTTCCAAACTTATTTCGGGCGCTGACAAGACCATCGATTTTTCTTCGCTGCTGCTACTGTCCGTGCACGCAGCGACCCACGCAGAACGCAGAATGGGCCCGTCTCCCTCCCTAATTACATCTGTGACGGCGTGGCTTTGTTTGCATTATGACCTGGCTTTCTTTGCATCATGATTTAATTTTGTTTGCGTTCCTGACCTCGTTTTGTTTGTTTTTTGCCTCCTAATTGTTTGTATGGTCATCTGGCTGTGTTTGTTTTTAGCCTCGGATTTGTTTGCATGGTCACCTAGTATTGTTTGTTTTTGCCGCAACTTCGTTTGCATCCAGATCTGGCTCCGTTTGCATCTCGTAAACTCGCCATCACTTCAACTTTCCAACTCGCTCCTCGTTTCCCTCCCTCTTGTACTCGCCATTAATGAGTCCTTCCCATTCTCTTTCCCTCTTCTCCCCTCTTTTTTTCTCATGCACTCCTTCCCATTCTCTCTCTCTCTCTCTCTTTCTCTCTCTCTCTCTCTCTCTCTCTCTCTCTCTCTCTCTGTCTCTCTCTCTCTCTCTCTCTCTCTCTCTCTCTCTCTCTCTCTCTCTCTCTCTCTCTCCTGGCCAAAAGTCAGTGCCGCCCAAATGCAGAGGGAACCCTGATAATTGCATACATTTACGCAGCGAAGGGAAAATGCTTACGTGGAGAGGCGTGGAAAAAAATGAGAGGGCGTGGAATCCAAACCACGAGTGGGCGTGGGATGCGAAACGAGGAATCTAAAAACCTGGAAGAGCGTGGAATCCAGAGCGTGAGAGGGAGTGGAGTCCAAAACGTAAGAAGGAGTGGAATCCAAAAGGAGGTGTGTTGGAAGGGTCGGCGCCGGCGGAGAGTTAGGTCCGAGAGGCTTAATGAGAGGAGAGAAAGTGAGGAGTGGAAGGGGAAGGATGAAGAAGAGGGGGGCATGAGGGAGGGAGGGAGGGAGGGAGGGAGGGAGGGAGAGGGAGAGGGAGAGGGAGAGGGAGAGGGAGAGGGAGAGGGAGAGGGAGAGGGAGAGAAGAGAGAGAGAGAGGAAGAGAGAGAGAGAGGAAGAAAGAGAAAGAAGGAAGAGAGAGAAAGGAGGAAGAGAGAGAAAGGAAAAGACGGAGGGAGGGAAGACGAGAGGAGAGAGAAAGGGGGAAAGGGGACCAGAGATAGAAAGGGAGACATCTGGATGAGAGAGAGAGAAGGGGTTGAGAGTGGGGGAGGTGAGGGGAGGAGCAACGGGGGAGTGAAGTGGAGGCAATATGAGTTGAGAGGAGAAGGGGAGAGCGAGGGCAATGTAGGAGCGAAAGAAGGGCGAGAGAAAGGGGCTGCAGAGGAAAAGGGTTAAAGAAAAGGGAGAAGGGCGAGAGGGAAGGCAGGGCGACTCCCAGCATCAGGAAGCGAGAGGGTTTGGGGAAAGGGGTGGTAGGGGCGGAGGCGCGATCAATGTGCGGCACAATGCACTCGGCTCCACGTGTCGAGCCACGGGTGTCACGCTCTGCCCGGCCTGGCACTGCGTCCCGCTACGGCACTCATGATATAAGGCATCTCCGGGATCAGCCCTCTCTTGTCTGTGTTGCATATTATCTCCCACTCCCTCCCTCTCTCTCTTTCCTTTCTGTCTGACTCACTCCGTACTCACGTCTCCTTTTTCCTGGATCTTATATTTCCCTTTTTGATGCCTCTCTCTCTCTCTCTCTCTCTCTCTCTCTCTCTCTCTCTCTCTCTCTCTCTCTCTCTCTCTCTCTCTCTCTCTCTCTCTCTCTCTCTCTCTCTCTCTCTCTCTCTCGTTCCCTCTACGATTCTTTCTATCAACACTTCTTTCCTTTTCTCCCTTTTTTGGGTGTATGACTTCCTCCCTCTTTACCTCCCTATTTTCTTTCTTTTTTCCTTGACTCATCTCCCTCTTATCCTTTCTCCCTCCCCTCCTCCTCCCTCTCTCTTCTTCCTTCCCCCCTCCCTCCCTCCCTCTTTCTCTATCCCTCTCCCTCTCCCTCTTCCTCTTCCTTTCCCTCTCCCTCTCTTCCCCTTTCCCTCACCTCCCCTCTCCACCCCGGTCGCTCGCCTGTGCCCTTATCTGTATTCCACGTCAGATTTCTCGTCCTGGCGTAGAAGGGGGTTGCACAGAACGTTGAATGTTTACACGGAATGCCGAGGAGCGATGGCAAAGGAGACGGCATTCTAGGACCCACTTTTGCCGTATTTACATCCAAGTGGTTTTCTATGATACTCCGGCGCTGTTCACGTAACAACACTGAGGCCCTTGGGGTACGCATTAGCACTATGGTTGAGCATCATTAGTTCTTTGTATAACGTTCAGCTCGCAAACGAATGTAGTTTCATTAAAAATATACATATAGCGCTGCTTTAAACTAATATTGAAAAAATATATTAAATATTACTTGCTTTGGGTCTAGTAGAACAAAAACGAACGAACTAAAATCCAACTTTACATGAAGCGACAAGAAAAAAGTAATTCCCGAAGAAATACATCCCAACCTCAGGCCTTTAAACGAGGAAAACCGCAAAAAAATACACGAAAAGAGTAAGCGGAGTAACAACGAAAAAAATCAGCTACGGTACACGAATACAAGTCAAGAAAGAAGAGTTATACAGAAGGAAAGAGTTACTTCAAACACGTAAATACGAAAAGAGAGAGCATACAATAACAGAGGAGAAAGAGAGAGAGAGAGAGAGAGAGAGAGAGAGAGAGAGAGAGAGAGAGAGAGAGAGGAGAGAGAGAGAGAGAGAGAGAGAGAGAGAGAGAGAGAGAGAGGGGGGGGAGAAAAGGAGAAAGAGTGATAGAAAGGAGGAGAGACTGAGAAAAAAAAGCAAGCAAGAAAGAAAGGAAGGAAGCAAGGAAGAGACCCCGAAACGCCTAAGATAACTCGAAGGGACAAATGGCATTCTTGCAACATACCGTCGTGTTTACAGCGTCGCCGCTAATGGACGCAAACATTCTGATCTCCCGCGCTTATCCCCGATTCTCTTCGGTGCTCTCGTCTAGGCATCCTCTCTTTCTTTTCTTCTCTCTCTCTCTTTTTTGTCTGTCTTTCTTTCTTCTGCTCCCTCTCTTTCTCTCTCTGTCTCTCTGAAGTCTCTTATTCTCATACGTAGTCTTACTCTTATCTCTCATCCTTACCTCTTCTCTGCTGCTCCACCTCCCCGTTTCCTCTCTCTTCGCAGTCATTCCTTCTACCCCACGAATTATCTCACCTTCATCCACTCTCTCCTTCCCTTTCATTCTCCTTCATCCTCTCTCTTCTTATCTCTTACCCTCTCACTCATCCTCACTATCTCACTTTTCTACCTTATTCCCCCATCACTCTTCCTTCTCCCTCTCTCTCTCCCTCTCCCTCTCCTTCACCCTCCTCCTCTCTCTTTTCCTCTCATTCTCCCTGCTCCTCCCTTTTCCTCTCCCTTATCCTTACTATCCTCCTACCCCTCCCCTCATCCTCACCTTCATTATCACCCTTTCCCTTTCCCTCTCCCTCACCCTTTCCCTCTCCCTCTCCCTCACCCTCTCCCTCTCCCTCACCCTTTCCCTCACCCTTTCCCTCTCCCTCTCCCTCACCCTCTCCCTCACCCTCTCCCCCTTGCATTCACCCGCCAAGGATTTCGCTCCCTGCTTCCTCTCCGATGCTTTCCACATGTGTCGAATATTTCTTTTGTTTCTGTTGCTTACATCCTCTTATGTTTCTCCTCCTCTGTGTATTTTCGTTTTGTTAGTACCTTGTATAAGCATATGTAATGTCAATTAATTTATGGCACACTGATATTACATGGAAACTGTAACTTCTTAAACACAATTTAAATCGAATATGCATATTCATTTTCTATTTCATATGGCTTCGGCTGTAATTAGTATATTACTATAATGCATTTTTTTCTTCATCTACGTACCATGATATCATCAATTTGTTCTTGTTATGCACGGATTATGTCAGTTTAATTACCATCAAGGAAGGAAGACTTGTGTTCCTAAACTAAGATGTGATGATGATGATGATGATGATGATGATGATGATGATGATGATGATGATGATGATGATGATGATGATGATGATGATGATGATGATGATGATGATGATGATGATGATGATGATGATGATGATGATGATGATGATACTGATATTCACAATCATACAAATATAAAAGACATAAAACAATAATTCACAAAAAATAATAACCCCACAAAGAAGACCCACCACCCAACGCCCCCTCTCCCCTTGGCCCAGCTGAGGCAACGCGACTCGACCGCATCAACACCCTGACATCAGCGACCCCCCCCCCCCCCGCACACACACGCGCGCGTTATTAACCCCCTCATTGCCACGCTCGCTTTAATATTCTTAAGATCAATGTTTGGATAAAAGCCAAAGTAAATTGAGCTAATTGCGAATAAACAACGCCTGAGTTAAAAAAGACTGAGGAAGGAGGGAGGAGGGAGGAGGGAGGAGAGAAGGAGGGAAGGAGGGAAGGAGGGAGGGAGGGAGGGAGGGAGGAAGGGAGAAAAGGGAATGAGGGAAAGGGGTTGTGGCAGAGTGATCACTTTTTTCCATTTCTAACAGGAGGTCCTGCAGGATTTGCGAGACGGAAAAAGGGTGCGTTGAAGGATGATTAGGACGCCGCAGGTGGGAGAAGGATGTGAGGCGTTGATGTGCGACCTTCTTGTTCTTCTTCCCCCTCTCTTTTTTGTTGTTTTTCTTAAATTTCTTCTCCTCCCGTCTTCTCTCTTCTTTGTTTTTGCAAAATATTATTGCACTGGTACTTGTCTTTTTTTCTCTCTGTCCTCTGGATCCTCTTTTTTATCCTGCCTCTATCCCTTAATGCCTCTCCATTACGTTTTCTATTTCTTCTTTTATTCTCTTATTCATTACCTTCCTATTCTTCCTCCTCTTCTTCCTTCCTCTTTTTCGTTTTCACCTTCTCCTTCTGTCTTCTCTATTCTCCTTCCTCCTCTTCCTCCCCTTATTCCTATCCCTCTTCCTTTTCCTACTACTTTTTCAGATTTCCTTCATGCCTCCTCCCTCCTCTCTCTGTCTCTCCTCCATCTTCCTTCTTCCTTCTCTTCGTCTCTCCTCTCACCTCTATCCTCCCTCCTCCCTCGTCCTTTCTCCCTCCTCTCTCCTCTCTCCTCCCTCCTCCTTTCTCCCTCCCCCTCCTCCTTTCTCATTCCTCCCTCCCAGCACCCTCCCGGCGGGCCCCGAGGGCGGGGCACGCGAACAGGTGGGAGCGACGCCAGATAAACTAACGAGCAACACTCTCTCTTCTGCATTCAGTCCGCCCCTCCCCCACTTCTCCCTCATAATCCCTTATGGATCTTCCTCCCTCCCCTCCGCCTTTCTACTCTTCCCTTCCCTTCGCCTCATACCCCTTTTTGCATCTCCTTTTCTCAAGTTCTTATCCTCCTCTCTACTTCTCTCTCATAATCCGTTACGAATTTTCCTTCGTCTCTCCCTCTCCTCCTTCTTTTCCCTTCCTTCTCCTCATAGCTCTTCTTGTATCTCCCTCATTCCTCATCCTCTTCCCTCCTTTTCTCATAACCCTCCCTGCATTTTCCCTCCTGTCCTCCTCTTACTCTGCTCTCCCTTTCTCTTTCTTTCCCTTCTTCCATCTTCCTTTCTCCACCCCTCGTCCTCTTCTCTCTCCTTCTCCTCACAACCATTTTCGCATCTTTCTCATTCTCTCCTCTCACAAGATCATTCTCGGATCATTCCCCCCACCCAACCTTTCCCGTACCCTCATACCCCTCTTTCTTATAGCCTCCTCTCTCCTTATAACCCCTTACATCATCCTTCCTTTCACCTCATCTTTTCCCCTTCCCCTCACAACCCTTTCTACCCATCTTCTCCTCACCCATCCTCTATCCTCATAATCCTTCACACATCCACCCCCCCCCCTCTACCCGTTCTCTCATAACCGATCTTCCATCACCTCTCCTCTATTCCCTCCTCTCCCTCCCTCTCACCAAAATCCCTCTTCCGCCCCCTTCTCTCCTGTCCCTCCCCGCATCTTCTCCTCTCCCCAACCCCTCATAACCCTCAAGGAGCTCATGTTCATTTCATTTAGGAAAATAAAACGTATTTCCTAAGAAATTCCAATCCTCGTTTGATTGCAATTTAACTCAAAGAACAAAGATTGCGGAGTCAAACTGAGGGAAATGCACACAGGGAACAAAAAGGGGGGGGGATGTGGGGTGGAATGATGGCGAGAAAGGGAGAAAAAGGAGGGTAATGAGTACGATATACAGATGATAGACATAAAATAAGATAAAAAAAAAAAAAAAAAAAGAAAGAAAAAGGAAAAAAAG
>NC_051422.1:7885929-7895929 GCF_015228065.2 Penaeus monodon
CTTTTTTTCTTCATCTCTTCCTTTCTCTTCTTTTTCTTTCTCTATCTCCTCCTCTTTCTCTCTCTCCCCATCTATTTTTTCTCTCTTCATTTCTCTATCTCTCTCTCTTCATTTCTCTATCCTCTCACTCTACATTTCTTCTCTCTCTCTCTCATTTCTCTATCTCTCTCTCTTCATTTCTCTATCTCTCTCTCTTCATTTCTCTATCTCTCTCTCTTCATTTTCTCTCTCTCCCCCCTCTCTCTCTCCCCCCTCTCTCTCTCTCTCTCTCTCTCTCTCTCTCTCTCTCTCTCTCTCTCTCTCTCTCTCTCTCTCTCTCTCTCTCTCTCTCTCTCTCTCCCTCTCTCTCTCCCTCTCTCTCTCTCTCTCTCTCTCTCTCTCTCTCTCTCTCTCTCTCTCTCTCTCTCTCTCTCTCTCTCTCTTTCCTTGCATTGCGTGTGTTTTCCGCCTCCCTTCCCCTGTCTTTGTTGTCTTTGTCTTAATCTCCGCTTCTGCTTCTCGGCCCGTCTACATCTCTTCCTGTGTCACATTGTTCCTTTTCTATCACTGCGTCTTATAGTATAAAAAATATACATAATTATAATATCAGTGAAGGAATCTACCGAACATGTCATACTGGTCAAAAACAACATCGACTACAGAAGACACAAAGGTCACGTAAGGTTACAATATCAAAATAATATCATTACTGCGTCATTGTGCGTGAGAGAATGGGGTAGGGGGCAGTGACACTTGGAATTAACGACATAATTATATCCAAATTTAATTTAACTTATCCTATCCTATCCCGTCCTATCCTATTCTGACGTGTGCTTCCCTGTCCTATCATATCTTATCCTATTCTGCCCTGTCCTATTTTATCTTACATTATCCCATCCTACCCTTCCTTACCCAAACCTACCCTAAGCTTACCTTGCTTCACCCTAGCCCTTACAATGACTCGGGGACACCAGCACACACACTCACCTTAACCTAACCGAACCAGGCCGAACCGAACCAGGCCGAACCGAACCGAACCGAACCAGACTGCGAAAAACTTACCTGCACTCGGGGTCAACGGCACAATCATCAGCTCCATAAAAGATATTGCGTTGGCCGGGACATGACATCGCCTTTGTCACCGCACCACCTCGAATTCCACCTCCACCTTCACCTCCACTTCGTGCTCCAGTTATTTCTCTATCGCCATCTCCTGCTGCTCTTCCTCCTCTTCCCGCCGAAACCTTAAGCTAAACCTCCACCTCTATCTCCCTCGCCTGCTCCTCCTCCTCCACCCTTAAAACCACTTCCACTTCCTCTTCTATCTCCACCAGCCTCACCCTCACCACTTCCACCTCCCCTCCACCCCCATCACCACCCCGCATTCCCTCCCCTTCCACCTTTACCCCCACCACCACACCCACTTCCACCATCCGCACCCCCACCCCCACCTCCACCCCCATCCCACCACAATCCCCTCCACATCTCCACCTCCACTCCCTCCACCTCCTGCGGGAATCGCGCCGCCCTCACCTCCGCCGCCTTTGTTACGTTCCCTCTGTCGTTCGTGAAGGAAAACGCTCCCTCCTGCAGCTCAGTGAGGGAATAAAGAGACAATGCTAACCGAGAGGCAGACGCAGGAGGCTCACGAATCAGACACAAAGGCGTACAAGGCAGATATGTGTGATTTGTTTATTTATAAGATTTATTCTAGCAAAACAAATGATAACAGTAAAATCAATAACAGAAACAAAGGCAACAAAAACAAAAAATAACAGAAACCACGGACACCAACAGATGCAAAAATAATAACAGAAACAAAAACAAAAACAACAGCAATACCATTATCACCAACACCAACAAATAAATAAATAAAATCTTCACCGACTCCAACAACACGAGAACCCGCCCACCACAGCGTCCCCAAAAGCAACACGGCAACGCCACTTGTGCATGGCAACAATGGCACGCCCTCCCTCCGATTCGCGCCACGCGTACTTTGCGTGCGTGCGCGCAATCGGTGGTGCAGCGGGCAAAACAGACGAGGAAACCCCACCGACCTGTCTAAGAAGCCGCGGAATCAATACCTGTGCATTTCCTCTAAGTTTATTAGTTACCAACACTCAAAACAGAGTGATACTACACGATAGGGGAAAAATACTTAAAAAAATAACACCATAAAATAACTGAATATCAATTAACATCCTAAGCACGCAGTTTCCGACAGAAAACGAGTGAGGGACCCAGCACCCTTGTGATCCTACAGCCTTTCGCTCCCGCTCATCATTCCCTCACACCTCACGGCGGATTTGCTTTACGCACGTCGATCACAGCTCCAGGACAAAGAGACGATGTTCAAAGGGTCTTACTACAATGAGCGCCTTCCTCTTCAGCTAGTTTACGCCTTGCCTCAATTCAATAGAACATAACATTACATCAACGTTTCTATTATTGAATAAAAAAAATTCTAACATAATATAACAATGGTATCGAACATAATCTAATATAATCTTACCTACCATAACACACGGTTATCTCATCTAACACTTCATAATTTAGTATCTAACAAAAGAAAAAAAGAATATCTAACACAACATAACCTAACTGAATCCAACCCAATGGTAGCGCACATCATATATACTAACCACCTTTCACTTTCGCTGTCTTTCGCTTTCACCAGACAACCATATCACCTCACAAAAAAACACTTATTACTTTAAACATAATAATAAGAAAGAGCACATGAATAAAACAATATGAATAAGCATACAGCCCAGAGCTTACCAATGAGTCGGATCTCGTGGGGGTGTGGACCATGGCCTAAGACACCGGGCAGAAGACTCACCTGAAAAAAGACAAAGAGAAAATTAATAACAATGCGAACATTGATAAGAATTAAAATTAGGGAAATGTAGAAAACGACGATACTATTAACAAGACTAATAAATAAATTGAAGTTATGAGAGAGAAATGGAATATCAATATTAATATCAAGGATGAGAGAGAGAGAGAGAGAGAGAGAGAGAGAGAGAGAGAGAGAGAGAGAGAGAGAGAGAGAGAGAGAGAGAGAGAGAGAGAGAGAGAGAGAGAGAGAGAGAGAGATGGACAGAACAATATGCACAAATAGAAAAAAATAAACAAAATAAAAATCTATAAAATCAGACAGACCCTTTATCCTACTACCAAAGCTGACAACCAAAGGTCAAGCTCAGGTCACCCTTATCTCGCGTTACCGGAGACCCTTCTTATCAGCCATTATCACCGCCCATCCGCCCACACCGTTCCATAACCCGGAGGAAACACCTCTGATAAGCTGGAATTATTGAACGCCAGTCACTTACCAGCTGAGTGAAAAAGACGGTTATGAACACAGGTGTGTGTGTGTGTGTGTGTGTGTGTGTGTGTGTGTGTGTGTGTGTGTGTGTGTGTGTGTGTGTGTGTGTGTATGTGTGTATGTGTGTATGTGTGTATGTGTGTATGTGTGCATGTGTGCATGTGTGTACGTGTGCGTGCGTGCGTGCGTGCGTGCGTGCGTGCGTGCGTGCGCTTGTTTATATACGTTTGTGCGTGTTTGTAAGTTTATGCGTGTGTGCGCGCATGTGTTTGTGTTCGCGCGAGTGAAAGAGACAGCAAGAGAGCGAGAGCAAGAGCGAGAAGCGAATCTATCCCCTTCAAGAAAAGAACCGCAACCCGGAGTAAGTCCGACCTGACAAGAGGTAAAGAGGCAGTGAAGAGTCGATAATAAGGCATGGAGGACGAATAGATAAAACTGCGGAGAAAATTGAAATAGAAAGAAAAGGAAAGGGGAAAGAGTGAATAAATAAAATGAATAATCAAATAAACAGCGAAACAGCAGCATCGACATTTAGAAGCAAGAAAGCAAACCGAGAAAAGAACAGGAGTTTGTGCCAGAGGAGAAGCAGAAGTATGCGACGGTGAAATACAGTAACGTTGAAGATGGAGATAAATATATAAACGGCAAATATATAAATCTACATTAGAATAAATAAATGAAAAAACAAGTAAATGTGTGCGTGTATATACATGTATGTATATATGTGTGTGTATGTGTATATATATATATATATATATATATATATATATATATATATATATATATATATATATATATATATTATATATATATATGTGTGTGTGTGTGTGTGTGTGTGTGTGTGTGTGTGTGTGTGTGTGTGTGTGTGTGTGTGTGTGTGTGTGTGTGTGTGTGTGTGTGTGTGTGTGTGTGTGTGTGTGTTATTTATATATTCATATATATATATATATATATACATGTATATATACATACATATACACATATGTCGTCCCTTTATATATATATATATAATATATATATATATATATATATATATATATATATATATATATACATATACATATACATATACATATACATATATATATATATATATATATATATATATATATATATATATATATATATATAACAAATAAGCACATACGTGTATAAATATAAATATTAAACAAACAAATACTTCTCCAGCTGTTTTCTGAACTCAGCTGACCCAAGGGAAAATGCAAAGGAAAGAGGCAACAGAGAGAGTGAGGGAGCGAGAGAGACGGGGCACGCAGAGCCCGCGGCGTGAATGTGCCCGAGGCATCCCGGCCACTGCCCCCGCTGCGCCTCCATTGCCTGCCCGCCCGCCTCCTCTGCTGCTCGCCTCCTTTGCCTGCTCTCCTGCATGTCTGCCCGCTCTCCTGCTCGCCTGATCATCTGCCTGTTCTCTTGCTCGTCTGCCTGCTCTTCTGCTCTCCTGCCACCTCTTCTGCTCGCTTGCTCGTTTGCCTGCTATCCTGCTATCCTGCTCACCTGCTCATCTGCCCGCTCTCCTGCTCGCCTTCCTTGCCTACCTGCTCGTTTGCTCTCCGGCTCCCTATTTTGCCTTCCTGCTCGCCGCTGTTGCCAGGACGACTTTTGTTCTCGCAAGTTTCGCTCCTTATTTCTCATTTTCCTCGTCTCTGTCGTATGGTTTGGGTGGATTGAGTTTATGGAATTCAAAAACAAGTATTCATGATTGGTGACAGAAAAATAGCAAGAGATCCCGATGCTCATGAGAGTTGGTGGGAAAAAATACCACTGCTCATGACAGCTGATACGAAAAACATGTAATTGCTCATGACAGGTGATAGAAAAAAAAAACTCGCTCATGACACCCAACAGCGGAAATAATAATACCAGTGATCATGATACGCATGCAAAGCTCACGAGAACATATGACAGCCTTCATTTTTGCTGCCCTGTAATTTTACACGAACGCAACAACGACGGCGGCATCAGCACTCGAACGCACACACGCGCGCCAATCAGACTCACGCACGAGCGCATAACCGACGCCACCGCCTGGGAACGTTCTCACTCCATCAACCCAACTCTCCATTTCCTTCGAAGAGCGACCTCCACTCCAATCTTATTTACCGAACGCCGCCTCGCACATCGCACTTTCAAAAATGCACTTCCCTCCGCCACTTTGCCGTCTCCAGCTTCATCATTATTCCCATTTGTCTCCCTTCGCCAGCGTCGAGAGCGGGTGCGTCTTCGCCGCTCGGGTTACTCATTAACCTGTCCGCCCCGGGCCGCTCGCCTGGACTCGCCTCAGGTGCCACTTAACCGCAGGATGCTGTATCTCGCCGCCTTGTCACCTGCCTGCTGCGCGAGCTGACCTGGATTCGCTCTACCTCATTAGCTAGCCTTTCGCCACCCTTTCTCCTCCCCTCCTTATCTATTTGTTATTTCTTTGCCTCTTCCACTTTTCTCTTCCTTCTTAATGAGACCCCTCTCCCATTTCCTCTTCCCTTTCCCTTTTTCTCATTACTTCGTCTTTTTCATTTTTTTCATTTCCTTCATCATTTTCCATTTCTTAATGTCTAGCCTCTCCTCGCCCTTTATCTTTCTCTTTTTATTGCCTCGCCTTTTCCTCTTACTCCTTCTCCTCCTTCACTCTTTCGCCTCTCCTCCTATCCATTTTCCTTCTCCTCTTTCCTTTTTAACTCCTTCTCTACACACAAAAACACATATATACGTGTAAATCAGTATGCTGCAAAATGTAAGAATACCCAAGAGTCTGCATGCGTCAACAGAAAGATATACATACGAACGAACATCCTGTATGCATATTCTAACACCAGAGCCTCGGGAACTTTCCCAACCACAGACCTCTTACATCACAACCCAACACCCATCATGACCTAGTTTCCCCCCATGGCGACCTCTCCTGACACAGTTCCCGTCTCGTAGGGCAGCGCGGGAAACACAGGGCCCTCCTCTGTGCCTTCTTTTCCTTTCCTTTGTTTCATCACAGCGGCGTCAATTTCTGCGTCCTGCTCGCTCCATTAGCCCGAGGGTCGCGGGAGACTTGAAGGTTGTCCTCGAGCCGTAAGTGACGCAGTGAGAAATTCGAAGTAATCGAGTTAGGAGCTTCTCCCAGGGAGAGAGGTGGTGTTGTGGGAGAGGGAAGAGGGGGGAGGGATAGAGAGGGGAGGAAAGGAGAGCGAGGGAGGAAGGGAGAGGGAGAAAGAGGGAAGGGGGAGGGGAGAGAAAGAAAGAGAAAGAGAAAGAGAAAGAGAAGAGAGAGAGAGAGAGAGAGAGAGTGAGAGAGAGAGAGAAAGAGGAGAGAGAGAGAGGAAGAGAGAAAGAGAGAGGAGGAGAGAGAGAGAGAGAGAGAGAGAAGAGAGAGCGATGAAAGAGAGAGAGAGAGAGAGAGAGAAGAGAGAGAGAGAGAGAGAGAGAGAGAGAGAGAGAGAGAGAGAGAGAGAGAGAGAGAGAGAGAGAGAGAGAGAGAGAGATAATGAAATAGAAAGATATACAAAGAAAGAGAGAAACAGCGAGCAGATCGCCTCCCCTTCTTTCGACTGAATTTACGACCTCTCTCCCTTCCCCATTCACCCCCACCCCATCCCCCCGGCAGCAAGCGCTCGTTCAGGGTCCGCGTATAACGAAGCCCGCAGACAACGGCCTCGAATTATCTTTGATGACGTACATCTGCGGAGTAATTTGCGGGCATTGTTGATCATTTCGAACCTCATTATCCGCGATAATGGCCCGTTTCTCTAGAACCGCGGGATGAAGAGATCTGTAACACGGGTATGCGGGATTTGGCGCCGATAAAAACAATGAAACACGGAGGTTCCACGAACAGGTGTGTGTACTAACTGAACGTGTTTTGAGAGAGAGAGAGAGAGAGAGAGAGAGAGAGAGAGAGAGAGAGAGAGAGAGAGAGAGAGAGAGAGAGAGAGAGAGAGAGAGAGAGAGAGAGAAAGGACAGACAGAGAGAGAATCTAAATACAAAAAAAGTGAAAGGAAAAAAGAGAAAGAGAAAGACCATAATAATTCCACTCATCAGCACGATAAAATGAAACAGAATCATTAAAAATCGGAAGGAAATGGCGAATACCTCCTGGGCATAATACCTCAATTCGACCTGATTACCTTCTCTCCGCCCACTACGGAGAGGCGATAGCAACACGGCATCACGCCCGCCCGTAATCAGCCCGTGGACAGAATGGGCATAAAGCGAGGCCTCCACTTTAAGTATCCATTATGCATTAAGTATCGATATCCATTTTGCTTATCATGCTAGAAGCGTCCTCATCTACTATCTACATCCATTAAATATAGATAACCATATCATTTTATCAATCTAATTCATCAGATACTAAGCTATCTATACACTACACATCAATGCAACTTATCAAGATAACCATATCAAGAAATGGATACGGATATTATGGGGATTGGTCAAAATATCCATATCCAAAATAAAACAAAATATTCACTTATACACCTAAAATATTCACATGCAATGGACTTCTCATAACTTGAACTGTGTGTTTCCATAAATCGACCAGAGGCCTCGTCTCGTATACACGTCTATGAAGCATAACGGGGCCACAAATACGAGCAGTAAAGTTTGCGAATCAGGAAATGGCCAAATCGTGTTACCTGGTAAACCCCCTTGCCGTCCTGGGTTCCTTTGGTTTTTGGTTCTCTCTTTCCATTTAGTTAAGTCATTTTCTTTACTATTAAGGTTATTATTACAATTTTGATAAATGGTACCACATTTTTCGTGAAGAATGTCCACTAGTTTTGTAAAATAACTAAAACGAAAAAACATAATACTAAAAAGAAGTGAAATCGTCCATGCAAGTAGATGACCCGATATTTACCACCGCCCCCCCCCCTTCCCTCCCTCCCACCACGAGCTCCGTCCGGCAATAAACTTTCCCACACAGTATAAACGTCAGGCTACAAAATCACCTGAAGAAAGGACATTTTACGGCATTTGTTATTCTTCCCCGTTGGGCCCAACACTACAGTCTATTCGACAGTTCGACTCCGTTCTGCGTGACCTTTGCGACAGCTCAAGAGAAAGAGAGAGAAGAGAAGAGAAGAGAAGAGAAGAGAAGAGAAGAAAAGAAGAAGAGAAGAGAAGAGAAGAGAAGAGAAGAGAAGAGAAGAGAAGAGAAGAGAAGAGAAGAGAAGAGAAGAGAAGAGAAGAGAAGAGAAGAGAAGAGAAAAGAAGAGAAGAGAGAGAGAATATCATGATTCTTCCATCCACGACTCGTCTTTCCTCCTGTCACCCTTGCATCCTCATCCTCACCCCAACTGCATGACTGCTCACAGCAATCCTCGATCTGTAACAAATCAAATAGCGACGCAGGGCAATCCACATTCCTTAACCTGTACTTAATTAATAACGAAAACTAATAATCCACAAACATCAGCCTACACAAGAAAAAAAAGCGACAAACGACAATCTACAATCCTCCTCCCAACTCCTCATCTAGAAAAACGACAAATGATAAATCCAAAAATCATCTGGTACAGATTGATATTTTCTTAATCACCACATTACACACGGGCAACCTACAATCCCCAACCGGCACCTTACAAACGACAACCCAAAACCCCGACCTCAACGAAAAGACGACAAACAACAACCATTCGTGCTGGAGGAGGAGAACCCCATTGAGCGCCGCTCCGCCCGGGCATTAATTTCCCCAGCCCGTCATCGCCGCCGAGCTACGGCACCCTCAGGTCCTCCCTCAGCACTATCTCCAATTAGCTGTCGTCCCTCTCCGCCGAAATAAGGGAAATACGTGCCCAACCAGCGCTACATCAGTTCCCGGATTGTCAGAGATAAGAAAGAGCCAACAGATTCTCTCTCGAAGGCGCTAGCTGATCGGATCGGCGATGGAGCGTCTGATAAGAGGAAGAAATGCAAATGACTCTTCTGTTTACCTCAATAAAGGCTTTTCCCATGCTTTTGTTTACACCAATGCACTGCTTTCCCATCCTTTTATTTACACCAATACACTAATTTCCCATACTTTTATTTACATTAATTCAGTTTCTCGTGCTTTCGTTTACATCAATACCCTGCTTCCCCATACTATTTTCTCTCAGTGACAAACTTAATTAACAATTAACACCAATACGATTCATTCAGCATATCAATTACCCATCGTTTCATAAACAAACAGCCAATAACGCGCGGTTTCGAATTCCGTAGCTTCAGTAGTTTCCGGTCAAAAACTTCCATCATTTCTAACCTGAATTTATCATTACATCTTTTCCTCGCTGCCAATAAGACCCACTAGACTGGCTTCTCGGTCGGTGAATTGTTTGTCTTCCCTTTAAAAAATTGACGAGGTTTCGCTTTGTTCAAATTATCAAGGAAACGCATTTCTGTTAACAAGACCATCAACATTTTCTTGAATTAAAAAACGACGCTGTTATACTGCCTCATATTGTGACATGAGAGGAAAGAAAAGGGGGGGGGGGAAGAGAAGGATGAAATGGATGAAGAGGAAAGCAAAAAGGAAAAGGGAATGATAGGAAAAGAAAAAGAGGAGGAGGAGGAGGAGGAGGAGGAGGAGGAGGAGGAGGAGGAGGAGGAGGAAGAAGAGGAGGAGGAGGAGGAAGAGGAGGGGAGGAGGAGGAGGAGGAGGAGGAGGAAGAGGAGGAGGAGGAGGAAGAGGAGGA
>NC_051422.1:7900929-7918429 GCF_015228065.2 Penaeus monodon
CCATCGTCGTCGCCGCTGCCGTCAAGGTCATCGTCGTCGTCCTCTTGAACCTCCTTCCTCCTCCTGCTACTCCCCTCTTCCGAAGGTGATTTTCATCTTCTCACCTCCTCTTCCTCCTTCCCTATCCGCTTTTCCAATCTCGATTTTCATCTTCTCACTTCACCTCCCTTCCCTTCCCTTCTTATCTCATCCTCCCCTTGCCCCCTCCCACATTCCTCGACATCTGCCCTTTCTTATCTTCACTTCCAATACCTCCCTCCTTCCCTCTTTCTTTTCCTCTACTCTTTCATTACCGTCTTCCTCTACACGACCCATTTCCCCTTTTCTTATCTCATCCTCTCATTCCTCCTCTCAACACCCTTTCTCCCCTTTCATTGATCTCATATCCTCTCTTCTCCACCCTTTCCTCCCTCCCTCCCTTTTCCTCCAAACTTAAAGATCCTCTCTCCTTCCCTTTCTTCCTAGGCCCCTTCCTTCTCCTCTCTCTGTCAGATCTTTCCTTTCCCTCATCTCTTCTTCTTCCCTCCGCCCTCCTCCTGCTTTCCGTTTCCCTCTCCTCCCTCCTCATTCCTCCCCCTTCATTCTCCTCCCTCCTCCCCTTTCATTCTCTCCTCCCTCCCTCCCCTTTCACTCTTCCCCCTCCCTCTCTCCACACTCCTCCCCTTTCACTCCCCTCCCTCCCCTCACAGATCTTCCCTCTTTCCCTCCCCCTCCCCCCTTCCCTCTCTCCCCTTCGCAGATCCCCCTCCTACCCCCCCCCTCACAGATCCTACCCCATAAAGCCTCGTCCTAAGATTTCCTCATAAATCCCCTCGACCCGGACAGCGGTTCCTCGCCCAACTCTGCCTTTTCTTTCTGTCTTTCTCTTTCTTTCTTTCTTTCTTTGTGCTTTTCACTATTCTCCGTTTTCGTATTGATTCGTTTTTTTTTTCATTTCCCTTATTCCTTGTCTTCTCGAATTGTTTTGTTTTTGTCTTTATCCTCTTACATGATTTTTGAAGTCTTATGGTTTCCACTTTTCCTCCTTTATCAAACCCTCTGCCTTATTCTTTTTCTCCTCTTCGCCTCTAACCCCTATTCGGTTTTCTATTTTTCTCTCCGTTCTTCTTTTATTCTAGATTGTCTTTTAGTCTTCAGCTTTTCTCTTTCGTTCTGTGTTTTTTTTTCTTTCTTCTATTGTATCATTCTTCCCCTGTATCCTTTTTAGTGTTCAATTGTTTCCTTCGTTTTGCTTCATATTTTTTTATTTCTTTTACTTTACTTGGTCCTTTTCTTCATTCACAATTTCACGAGAGGAAATGAGGAGAGGGAAAGGAAGAGAGGAAAAGGAAATGAGAGAAAAGGGGAGAATAACAGAGGAAAGGGAGAAATAAAAGAGGAAAATGGGGCATAAACGAGGAAAAAGTAGGAAAAGAAAAAAAACAGGAAGAGGAAAAGGGAAACGATAAATGGGGAAAGGAGAAGAGGAAACGGTAACGGAAAGGGAAGAGAGCAAGCGAGGAGAAAAAAAAGCAAAGGGAGAGACGTCATCCTCAGAAGCAGCAGCCTCCTCTCTCCCTCCTGCAGCAGCAGCCCCTTGACACGGTGTTTCCGACACGCCATGTCTTCTTTAGGTTCCCCGCTTGAATCTTAACCACCCTTGGACTGGGGCAAGGAACACGACCTTCTCTTTAACCTCCCTGCCACAGACACCACAGCAATATCCAGGCGACTTTATGACATTTCGCCGCCGAACGATGCCAATTACCTTGATTAGCACGGTCATTTAGAGGACGACCATTGCTGACAGTGAGGGACTCGAAACCCTGCGTCAAATGGCCAGCAACTGAGCACCGAGCGACACGATCAGCTGATTTCGCCGAACAGCTGATTAACGTGGCCGATCAGACCCCTTGCCATCAGCCGAGCGGCGATCTGATCCGCCACCGCCCATCGCCGATCAGCTGAGGCGCGGGTCGGCACGAGGAAATGGTGCCATTGATCGCCTCTTGCCCCTAGTTCTCCAGGCGTCCGCAAGGGGCGACACCGACGCTACTTTAACAGCACGTAATCAAACTTCTCGTGGACAATTAAAGAAAGATCACTTAGCTAGTTTTCCCTCTTCTCGACTCTCTCCTTTCTTTCACTGCTTCAAAGGCCTCCCTCCTCACCGAAGGAGCTCCTCGTTCGTCCCCTTCTTTCCTCCCTGCCTTTCCTATCTTTCCTGGTCTCACCTCCTACTCTCTACACTTTTATTCACATCTCTCTCTCTCTCTCTCTCTCTCTCTCTCTCTCTCTCTCTCTCTCTCTCTCTCTCTCTCCTCTCTCTCTCTCTCTCTCCTCTCTCTCTCTCTCTCTCTCTCTGTCTTTCTCTCTCTCTCTCTCTCTTCTCTCTCTCTCTCTCTCTCTCTCTCTTGTCTCTCCCTCTCCCTCTTGTCTCTCCCTCTCCCTCCCTCCCTCTCCTTTCTCCCTCTTCTCCCTCTTCTCCCTCTCCTTCCCTCTTTTCCCTCTCCCTTCCTCCCTCTTTTCCCTCTCCCTTCCTCCCTCTTTTCCCTCTTCCTCCCTCCCTCCCTCTTTTCCCTCTCCCTCCCTTCCTCTCTCTCCCTCCATCTTCTCCCTCTCCCTCTCTCTCTCTCGCTCTCGCTCTCGCTCTCTCCCTCTCTCCCCACCAGCCTTTACGACGACCTTGAGCAGCCTCCGACGACCTCCTAATGGAGACGTGTCCCTGCATGACTCAAAGCCCTGCCTGCTCAACTCCAGGCTACCCAAGAATGGTGTGCCACATCAGGCAGTCAGCGCCGTAGGATCTACCACTCTGAACCTTTTATTTCGTAACTATTCCCACTACTAACCAATTCGCAAATACTGCCACTAGGGAACATTTACTTCGCTACCATTCCATCAATACTATTACTCAGAACCATTTCCTTCGCTAATATTACCACAACGAACCATTTACTTCGCCAACACCAGCACTGAGAACCATGAATTTCGCTAATAATACCACCAAGAACCATTTACTCCCTCAATGACAACCGCGCTTAAAGTCAAACAAGCCCAAAGGTCTTACACGTATTCATAGCTGTTCGTAATGGCGCCTGCGGGGAGTAATGGCCGCCCCCTATGCCTACCAGACCAGCGGAATTCATTAATTAACCACGTTCATTAATGCAAGGCACGCAGACGTTATTGCTCTTGGCAAAATACAGCGTGATACTCCATATATACATTCGCGAGTATACACGTGTCCCGATGCATGTACTTTCATCCATTAATCTGTTCAAATTCACTACCCTGAGTATTCAAATCTTAAAGTAACAATGATATTATATCCTTCATTATTGCACACATGTAATCCATTTTAACTCTTATAATCTATTAAAGGGTATTAACTGTTGGCAATTAAGGACTTACACCAAGCAAAAGGAATTAGAACCAAAGGCCATCCACACGAACACCGCCACAGGAGTCATGCCCAGAGTACATCTTGCACGAGCACCGCCACCACAGCCTCTCTCCCCGGGCATCCTCCTTCCCAACACTTCCTACAGACTCCACGTCCCTAAATCCAAATTCTAATTCCTAGTTTTTTCATCTCGAGTCCCACCCTCCTTTGGTCTTGGCACAGTGTCCCGAGGAGGACGAATTCCCGGAAATATTCCTGTTTTTCTTTGTTGCTTTTCATTCTTCCTTCGTTTTCTTCCTCATTATGTCTCCCACTTCTGCTCTTCTAGAAAACAGGCCATTAGAGATTCTTTTCTTCGACAAGTCTTCGTCGTGGTCGAGTCGTGTATGCATTATCAACAAAACCTTTCTTGGAACCACAGTAATATGGACCAAAAGGCATATGAAATATATGTTTAAATAAGTAATATCATTCGCTTTCCAAAATCGACTATAATTCATCGAATTCAGATTCTCCTTCTCTTGCCCCGCGCAAATCATCAATCACTTTGTTGAAGAGACACAAATATACCCAAGAGACGCGTATAAATTTCCTTCGACGGCGGAAAAAAAGACTACAATATCTTAAGAATCTAGTCTCGCATCTAGCCAGCTCTAGAGATAAAAGATTTTGTCTCGCTTGCAGTCAGCTCTGCCACTTCTAGAAGAAACAATAAGCCTTTCCTGGGACGGAAGACCAAAAAGACTTTTCCCAACCAATAAACCAATGGGTAGATAAATACACCTCCCACTGCACAGGCACGTAATGAACATGTTGGCCTCTCCACGCGGTGAGACACGTTTTGTTGGTCTGTCTGTCTATCTGTGTGCGTGCCTGCCTGCGTGCCTGCCTGCCTGCCAACCTGCCTGCCAATCTGACAGCCTGAATGCCTGCCACCCTGCCAACCTGATAGCCTGAATGCCTGCCACCCTGCCAGCTTGCGAACCCACCCACCTGCCAACCTGCCTGCCTGAATGCCTCTTGCGTCTTGTCTTCCCTCTAAACTTTCTCGGTCATGAGGGATCCGCTTCCTGACCCTGTGAGGAAGGCAAACTTAGATGAAGGAAGTTTCGCCCTCGTGTCTACCGCCTCCTTCGTCTAATAACTCCCTCTTACCTTATTTGGGAAGATCGGCCATTACGTGGCTGTTCTGGACTCGAGCACATGGCCTAAATTACTAAATTACTGAAAGTCTAGACCAACCAGACGGACAAAGAATTTGGGAAAATGCATGTGGTCTCGTGGCCTCGCTTTCAATAAGATATTTTCTCTCGCCAGTTTTTCACATTGGACCAAGTGCAAAGATTTTAACTTCTTTAGATGCACACTGAAAAACGAATGAATTCTATAAATTCTTAACATAACTGATTATAAAATGTTTCTTAATTCCAAATAATATTACAATGCTAAAAAAAAACTCCAACCCAACATTTTCTTTCTTATACGGTAGGTTCATGTTTGAACCGCCGTGGTCACAGCATGATACTTGTAGTTTTCATGTTGTGATGCTCTTGGAGTGAGTACGTGGTAGGGTCCCCAGTTCCCTTCCACGGAGAGTGCCGGTGTTACCTTTTAGGTAATTATTCTCTCTATTTATCCGGGCTTGGGACCAGCACTGACTTGGGCTGGCTTGACCACCCAGTGGCTAGGTAGGCAATCGAGGTGAAGTTCTTTGCCTAAGGGAACAACGCGCCGGCCGGTGACTCGAACCCTCGAACTCAGATTGCCGTCGTGACAGTCTTTGAGTCCGACGCTCTAACCACTCGGCCACCACGGCCTCAACCCAACATACACACCCCTTAATCATTAAAAGAACATACCAACCAGATAGTAAATAAAATCGAAACCTAACTTCCACACGACCGCATTTCGACCGCCCTTCTCTTCATTCTACATTTTAAATGCCTCCCTCCCGAAAGACCCATTCAGTCCGTTCGATACTTCGGCGCTTTCCGAAATAGCAATCTCCCCCGTTGCTCCTCAAAGGCTTTCCATGAAATTGAGCGGATGGAGCAATTGGCGGATTCTTAAACGACAAGCTCCGCTCTTCGGGGGAATGGCCAGGTTCTTTTGTGCGGCGCGTCGACTCTGTAAAGACGTAACATGCAAAAATGAGGCGTTTTCAATTATAGCTTCTTCCTCTTCCTTGTTCTTTTCACTCTTCTTTCTCTTCCCTCTTCTCTTTATCTCCCCATCTCTCTCTCTCTCTTCCCTTGTATTTCTCTCTCTCTCTCTCTCTCTCTCTCTCTCTCTCTCTCTCTCTCTCTCTCTCTCTCTCTCTCTCTCTCTCTCTCTCTCTCTCTTCCCTTGTATTTCTCCCTCTCTCTCTCCATCTCCCTCTTCCTCTCCCTATTCCTCTTCCTCTTCCCCCTCCTCTTCGTCCTCCTCCTCCCCTCCCTTTTCTAATTTCTCTTTTCTTTTTGACGTAAAACTAGGTCACTGTTCCAGGAATCTGTTTATTTGTCCTTTCCCGAGCCTTCATCATAGAGATAAACACGAAGAGGAGGAGGAGAAGGATGCAGTATTGTGTTTAGATATGCAAATGTGATCGCTCTAAACCTTACTAAAAGTGTCCCGACAAAATTATGGGAAAGTGTGAGGTATGCAGCGCCGGAGCGCATTTTACGACCTAAGCCAAAATAGTTCAAACATTTGCCTTGGGCGAAATGAACGAGAGAAGGAAGGGGTTCTCGCGAATATTAAAACCAATTTCTGGGAACGTTTCGCGACCGGCCGGGCTCTTCATCTTACGAAGGGGTTTAATTAGCTAATTAAATGGGCTTTCGTTCAATATGGCGTCCGAAAGTGATGTAGAAGATTATATCTATGCAGATGCGATTCGACTAGGGAAATTTATGGGAGATGGAGAATTAGATAGACATTTATAGATACTTTATAGATTACTAAAATATGACAGAGGGAATATTCTATTTGTAAGTGATTTATTATCCTGTAGTTTCTCACATTCTCTTTTTCATTTTCTTCCTACTCTCGCTACTCTTGCTTTTTCTTTTAACTTTCCTCTTTTTCTTGAGAGAGAGAGAGAGAGAGAGAGAGTGAGAGAGAGAGAGAGAGAGAGAGAGAGAGAGAGAGAGAGAGAGGAGAGGAGAGGAGAGGAGAGGAGAGGTGAGGTGAGGTGAGGTGAGGTGAGGTGAGGTGAGGTGAGGTGAGGTGAGGTGAGGTGAGGTGAGGTGAGGAGAGGAGAGGAGAGGAGAGGAGAGGAGAGGAGAGAGAGTGAGAGAGAGAGAGAAAGAATTGCAAAGGGAGAGGAGAGGAGAAGAGGGGAGAGGAGAGGGAAGGAATGAGGAGAAGGGGAGAGGAAAAAGCGAGAGGGAGGGAGAGAAGGAGGGAAGTAGGGAGAGGGAAAGGGAGAGGAAGAAGCGAGAGAGAGAGGGGGGAGACAAGATGCGAAAACTCATAGACAATAACTGGATAAAATAAAAAATATCCCATTTTAATTAAAGCATCGACAAAATAAATCAACCCACCAGCGTAATTAAACTCACCCTAACCCCCATCCCCTCCCCTCATAACACCGTCATTTTAGGAACTTCTAGTCTACGCTACCTCCCCTCTCCCCCTCCCCTCCCCTCGCCTCCCCTTCCCTTCTCTTCCCTTCCTCTTCCTTCCCTTCCTCTCCCTTCCCCTCCCCTTCACCCCCTCCACCCCACAGCACAACAGCCACGTATCGGAATAAATCGCACGTCTGCACATACATTACCCAACGTGCATGTCCGACCCCCATTCCCACGGCCTAGCATGCTTTTTTCCCCTTCCTCCGTCGGCCTGCTGCACTCGCCGTCGGGGGTAAATTAGCACATTACAGTCTCCTTAATAAGTGTGCCACGGCCGAAAGCGACGAAAATTTGGTCCGATGGCGAGGGCGGTCCGAAAAAAAGGAGAGTTAGTTTCGTAGGTGGATTAACTTGGTAATATATTTTTTTTTAATCACGTTGTGTTTTCAAGCCTTTCCTTCCTCTCGCTTATGCATTCATTCCTCATTACCTCCATCTTTTCTTTTCTGGACTGCCTCCCTCTCTTCAGCCTTCCTCCTTCCCCCTGCCTTCCCTCCCTCTCTCCCTTCCTCCCTCCCTCCTTCCTACTTTCTTTCCTTCCCTCCCTCCCTCCTCCCCTCCCTTCCTTCCTTCCTACCTTCTTTCCCTCCCTCCCTCCCTCCCATCCCTCCTCCCCTCCTTCCTTTCTTAAATGGTGATTAATCTCCATCACTCCATTTTTCTCACTCTTTTTTTTCACTCCCGGGACCCTTATTCCATCTCTCCTAACACAAAAATCTCCCCCTTTCCTTCCCGTCGTATTTTCTCTTGTCCCTCCTTCGCTTCCCCTCTAAATTCGCGATTTCGTATTTACACTTTTCATTTCATTATCTCAATCCGTCTCTTCTCCGGCCACGTGCTCCACTTCTTCAGCCATTTTCACCACGTCTTACAATACTCCTCGTCAACCCTCGTGTTTTCCCGCTGTTGCTAATATGTCACTCTTCACACACACAGTCTTAATTGCAGCATAAGGAACGATGCTGAAAGGGGGTCTCACTTCCTTCATCCCTGCCTTTCCCCTCCCCTCCCCTCTCCTCCTCCCTTTTCCTCTCCTCCTTCCTCCCCTGCCTTCCCTTTCCCCTCTCTTTCTCATTCACCTTTCTTCTCCCCTATTTATTCCCCTCTTTTTCCTTCTCCTTTCCTCTCCTTTCTTTCTTCCCCTGCCCTTCCCCTCCCCTCTCTTCCTCCTCTCCTTTCCTGTCCCCTTTTCCTTCGTCTGCCCTTCACCTCCCCTCTCTCCCTCCTCTCCCTTCCTCTCCCCTCCTTCTTCCCCTGCCTTCCTTCCCACTTTTCCTTCCGGCCGCTCCTTTCCCCATCCATCTTCTCTTTCCACTTTCCCTCTTCTTTTTTTCTCATTCTTACTCCCTCAGCTCCTTTTTCCGTATTCTTTTATTTCCCTTTTTCACACTTTTCTTTATTCTCGCCTCACTTACTTCTGTCTTGACATTTCCGTCTTCCCTTTTTTTCTTTCCCCTTCTCTCCCCTCCCTTTTTTTTCTCCTAATTTTCCCCTTTCGTCTTCGCTCCTGACATTTTCTTTTTTTTCTTTTTCTTCTTCTCATTCTTCTTCTTCTCCCTTCACTCACTTCCTCCAACATCCTCACAAATTACCGAGACGAGGTCGTTAAGACGTTTTTTTTAATCTTACTTCTCTTTAATTTTCATTATTTTTTCGTTTCACATTCCATCAATTTTCTAGTTCTCATTTCGTCTAGTTCTTATTCCTTCTTTGGTTCTCATTTCTCTTTCTCATACTCATTATTTTATCTGGTCCTCATTTTTTCCTCGTCCTTAATTTTTTTCCCCCAAAAAATCTCATAATTTTCCTGGCTATCATTTTCTCTTCCTCCTAATATTCACATAACTTTCGAAACTTCTTCTTTCCTTTCATCTCCATATTTCTCAAAGACAGAAAGAGACAAACAGAAAGAGAAGGATCGAGGACAAAATTTTATATCGGTCTTCCTATGAGAATGAAGTTGTAGACTATGATCTACCTACAAAACGGGAACAGGTTAATGAGGACATCGTCTTTTTCCTAAACTTCGGGTCAAGGTTTACGAGCGAGTGTGAGGGGAGGATGGGAGGAGACGATGCGGAGAGAGAGAGAGAGGAAGAAGAGAGGAAAGGAGATGGAGGGAAGTAAGAATGAGGGAAAGAAAGAAGGTAGTAAGAGTCAGGGAAAGAATGGGGGAAGAGGAAGAAGGAGATAAAGATAGAAGAGAGAGAGGGAAAGAATGAAGGAAGAGGAAAAGGGAAAGAGAGGGAGAGAATGAGAAAAGAGGGAGTAGTAAAGAATGAGAATAAAAAGAAGGAAGAGAGAAGGGGAAAGAGAGGGAAAATGAAGGAATAGGCAAATAAAAAGGAAAAGAAAATGAAGACAGGAAAGGAAAATAATGAGGGCAGAAAATAGGAAACAATAAGGGAAGGGACGGAGGAAATAGAAAGAATGTGTGCCATCATTATATCATTCCTCTCCAATTTCTCACGTTCTCGTAACTATATTACCTATCATCTTTTTCCACATTTCCTTTGCCCTCCTTATTTATCCTTCTTCGTTGTCCTCTTCTACTCTGTTTTATCATTCTAAATATTTTCCACTGCTTCCTCAATATTATTATCATCATCATTATCTTTATCATTCCTCCACCTACTCTGATTCTTCCTCTACCTGCTCCTACCCCAACTCACCCCTTTCCTCCTCATCTCCCCTTTCCTCCCTCTTCCCCCCCCCACTTTCCCCTCTTCCCTCTCCCTCCTTCTACCTTCCCCTCCTCCCCTCTCCCTCCTTCCGCCACCTTCCTCCTCCCTCTTCCTCCTCCCCTTCCTCCCACCTCCTCCCTCCTCCCATCACCCCCTCCTCCCCCTCCCCCTCTCTCCTTCCACCTCCATTACCTCAAGCAAACATCCCCCAAGCAAGGAAAGCACGCGTAGGAAAAACAAGTCATTCCCAAGAGACACCATGTTAATGTTGTTATCAGCACACATCACCTTCCTCCTCTTTCTCCATCTCATTTTCTTCCTCTCCGTCTTACCTCACGAGTGTGTGTGTGTGTGTGTGTGTGTGTGTGTGTGTGTGTGTGTGTGTGTGTGTGTGTGTGTGTGTGTGTGTGTGTGTGTGTGTGTGTGTGTGTGTGTGTGTGTGTGTGTCTTTATGTATGTATGTGTGTGTGTGTGTGTGTCTTTATGTATGTATGTATGTATGTATGTATGTATGTATGTATGTATGTATGTATGTATGTATGTATGTATGTATGTATGTATGTATGTATGTATGTATGTATGTATGTATGTATGTTATGTATGTTATGTATGTTATGTATGTTATGTATGTTATGTATGTATGTATCCACTCATATGCATGTGAGGAGGAACAGGGAAGAAACACAGACACATGTTTTGGCAAGATGAGGTGTAGCCCAGGCGTGGTCTGTAGTTATGCTATAGTTCATGTAATTGCAAGACTACTTAGTTTAATTACATGCAATCTCACCTGCTAATGATCAATGAGGTACGGTTGCTCAACTCAAAACCAAATTTCCTTCATTCATACATTTTCCTTAAGTGTTGTCAGCTGATCAGTCATGAGCAAGATCCAGTTAGGAGGATTCCAAGCTTAGTCGAATAGCTCAGTTAGAATTGCATCTCCTTTCCCATTTGTTTTCTTCTCATCTTCTCCTCCTCTTCCCCATTTCTCTCCATCCTTCTTCTTTTTCTGATTTCTCTCCTTTCTTCTCCTCCCTCCGCTTCCATTTCCATTCCTCTTTCCATTCCTGCTTTCTTCCCTTTATTTTTCCCATAAAATTCCCTTTCCTTTTTCTTTCTCTTTTCATTTAATTTTACATCATTTTCCCTTTTTCTTTTCCCTCCTCCCCTTCCCTCACCTTTTCTCTCCCCTTTCCCTTCCTCCTTCCCACCCTTCGCGTGTGTCTCCACCGCCTCCCTATTTGCCCCCAACAGCAGGACTAGCCTCGACACGAAACATCAATAGCCTGAAGAATAACAAGAAAACAAAATCGCAAGAGCAAACGCACGAATGTGTGAAAACGACAGGCATTCCGCGGTCTGCTAACACGCCACGACATGCTTTGTCTTGCGGATACATTTGAACAAGCTTTTAATCCGGAGATCGATACATCTGAGGTAAATTCCCGAACACACTGTGGTTACAAGGTAGGGTAGGAGTTGGGGGCTGAGGGCATGACGCAAAAAGCCGATAATACATGAAAACTAAGCCTTAAATTATATATTGAATCTATATCAATCACGAGAGAGAGAGAGAGAGAGACAGAGAGAGAGAGAGAGAGAGAGAGAGAGAGAGAGAGAGAGAGAGAGAGAGAGAGAGAGAGAGAGAGAGAGAGAGAGAGAGAGAGAGAGAGCAGTTGATCTGACCGCTGGGATTCGGCGGAATAGAGCGCAAATCAAATCAATATTCCAAATATTATTTGTAAATATTACGAACATGTAAAAGAAGTTCTGAATTTCTTTTATGTTCGACGATTACACAACTGTGATAGCACTCCATGAAAAATGAAATATTATCAATGAATCAGGCAGAAAAAAAGAAAGAAAAAATTAAAATAAAATCCTTAAGAATTTCCCCTTCCCTCCCTCCCTCCACCCATCCCTAACCTCCACCGCCACCAATCTATATACTTCCCCTGGCGAAATAACAGCTGAGTAATAATAATAATAATAATAATAATAATAACAATAAACCGAGATAACGATTTCCCCCCAAGGCTACCGGCATTAATATAAGCAAGGCGCACCTGTAGCCACGGCGGCCATTATTAAACCTCCCAATTTAACTCATTAACATCAGCCTGCGCCTATTATCTAGTCCCTGCCGTACCTCGAGGCCAAAAGCAAAAGAACAGCGCCCTTGTTAACATAGGAGGAAGCTCGTGGAGAAAACCCGGCGCATAAAACCAAATTCAAATTCATATTCGTGTTACTCAAGGTGGGAAAACATGAAAATAATATTGGATAAAACCTCGATGAATAAAACTACATTCGGTATCATATTTGGTTATTCATTTTCGTATTATTCACGGTGGGAAAAACGGAAAATAATATTGGACAAAAAAATAAATAAAACTACCCTCGAATTCCTTTCTGGTCATTCACATTCGCATTATTCACGATGAAAACAAAACAAACAAAACAAAAAAAAAGCGAAGAACACCACCATCATCCAGACATGACACCGCCGTCATCTATAAATAATCAAATCCATTATGCATGCCGGGATTCCTCCTCTGTCCCGCCGCACGAACAGAGAAACTCCACATCACTGAACTCCGCGGCGACCCTGGCTTCACTATCGACCTCCGCGGGACCTCACATGACCTGCAATTACATGCCCCGGTAATGAGCCTCGACGCTTTCTTTACGGCGTGGGCCAGAAGGGGGGCAGCGGCTCCTGCATGGGCGTGCGTGTGTGCGTGCCCGGTGTGTGTGTGTGTGTGTGTGTGTGTGTGTGTGTGTGTGTGTGTGTGTGTGTGTGTGTGTGTGTGTGTGTGTGTGTGTGTGTGTTGGTGCGTGCGTGCGTGCGTGCGTGCGTGCGTGCGTGGTGTGTGTGTGTGTGTGTGTGTGTGTGTGTGTGTGTGTGTGTGTGTGTGTGTGTGTGTGTGTGTGTGTGTGTGCTCGCGTCCGTGCGTGCGTGTGTCTCATGTACGTTAGTGTGTGTATCGGCAGTTAATGTGCGTGCGTGTCTCATGTACGTGCCGGAAGTCTCGCAACTGTCGGAAGAACGTCTCCAATGCGAGGTTACTTTACAGATCGATGAACAAACATTGCGTGAAGCAACGGAAAGGCAATGGTGGTTCAATGCGGATAGCACGCAGGAATAAATTTTGTTGCTGAGGAAGGCAGGGAGGGTAAGAGCGAGAGAGAGAGAGAGAGAGAGAAGAGAGAGAGAGAGAGAGAGGAGAGAGAGAGGAGAGAAGAGGAGAGGAGAGAGGAGAGAGGAGAGGAGAGGAGAGAGAGAGAGAGGAGAGGAGAGAGAGAGAGAGAAGGAGAAGAGAGAGGAGAGAGAGAGAGAGGAGGAGAGAGAGAGAGAGAGGAGAGAGAGAGAGGAGAGGAGAGAGGAGAAGAGAGAGAAAGACAGAGAGAGGCAGAAAGACAGACAGACAGACATAGATAAACAGACGGACAGGAACAAAAACACAACGAACGAAAGGTGCGAACGAACAAGTGAGCGAGTGAACGAAAGGGTGAATGTCAGTCCGTCATCGGGTGAGCGAGTGAACCCAATCCGCCATCACCCCCTCCCCCTTCCGCCCCCTTCTCTCTTTCCCTTCGCCGAATGCCACCCCGATGAGCGACACAAACACTAATGCCATCCTAATGTGACATTTCCTTTGCCCCGCTATGGAGCAGCAGGGTGGGAAGTGGGCAGGGTATGGTAGGGAATAAAGGGAAGTAGGTAGGGTATGGGACAGGCAGAGAGGGGAGCGGACAGGGTATAGTATGGGTAAAGAGAGGAGTAGGCAGGGTATGGTAAGATATAAAGGAATGCAAGCAAGGTATGGTACAGCAGAGAAGGAAGACAGGATAGTAAGGATAGAGAGGGAAGGCGGCAGGGCATGCAAAGGAATAGAAGAAACGGAAAGGCAGAGAAAGATAAGGCATGATAAGACACAAGAGAGAGTAAACGAAGTATAATCAAACTTAAAAGGAAAAAAATAGAGTACGATAAAGCAAGGAAAGGGCAGAGTATGGCCAAGCAGGAAAGGTACGAAGCCCGGCATGTCAGGGCATAGCGGGAAGGCACCCAACCGTAGTACCGACAATTTACGTTGGAATTAACGCATGTCTTTTAACGCATGCCCTTTTTCTGGCTGTTTCATCTCGCCGTGATTAACCCATTAAAACAGAAAAAATACCATTCGGACCCATTCGGAGCTTCAATGGGTCATGGAGAGGGGAGAGTATGGGGGAAATGAGGGATATAGACGATGGATTGTGAAGAGAACGGAGTGAAGAAAAATAAAAGTAGAAGAAATAAATAAAGGAAGGAGAAGAGGAAAAAAAGGAGAGAGGAAGGCATGCAGAAAATAAAACCAAATGGACAAACACAAAGGAAACAGAAATAAAGGAAGAAGATATAAAAAATAAAGGAAAAAAAGAAGAGAGAAAAAAAAACAGGAGCGAGAAGGGTAGCTAAAACATAAAACCCAAAGAGAGAAAGCAAAAGGAAAAAGAAAGAAAAAGACGGAGATAGAAAGACAGAGAAAAAAAAACACAAAAACAATATATAACAAAAGGAAAAAAAAAACCTAGTGACGGGCATTAACAGGCAGTTACACGTATCGCTTGAGGTGTTTCCTGTCCTCGCCGGATTATGACTGACGGCCTGCAAGAAGGGCGAGGAGCCCGAGTCGTAAATGTGTCGGGGGGAGATAGGACCAGGACATATGAGCCTTCGGTCTCGCTCCTTCTTAGCAAAGGAATCTTCACGCCCTTTTTTTGCTTTATCTTTGTCATCCTGTTAGATTTTTTTCTTCTTTTTTATTGCTTTGTTTCCTTTCACCTTTTTTTTCTATTTAGTTTGCTTTTTCTTTTCTTTTTTCTGTGTTTATTTGCAGGTTTTATGTCCTTTTCTCCCCTTCGCATTGTCATCCTCTTCCCTCATCCTTTGCTCGGTCTCCTTTTCCGTCTTCTTCCTTCTTTATCACAACCTTCTCTTAACCAACACCCCCCCTCCCCATCCCCATCCCCACCCCATGACCTAGGCCTCTCTCGCCTCAATCCCCTCCCCCACCCTGCCCTCCCTTCCCCTTCCTTCCAACCCTCACAAACTCCCCACAAACCCCTCCCCCCACCCTTATCTCCCCTCCACTTGCTTCCTATCCCCCAACAAACGTACCCACCCCTCCCCTTTTCCTCCTTGTCCCCCACAAACAAACAAACTCCCATCAACTTTCCCACACCCTACCCCGATCTCCCTTCCCGTGGCTTCCTATCCTCAACAACCTCCCCTCATCCCCCACCCCCATCGTCCCAGACCCACTCCTCCCGTAACTAGGCCTTCCCCCACTCCCTACCCCCCCACTACCGCCCTAAACCTCTCCCTCCCATCGACCCCACCCCAACCGTCCCAGGGCCGCTCCCCCCACCGTTCCAGCCCTCCCCCTACCCCCACCGTCCCAGGCCTCCCCAAGCCTAGGCCAGCGTCCCGGCCATTAATTACCAAGGGAGGGCCAGCAGCTGGATCGCGCTACAAGTGGCATTGATAAGCGGTGTTAGCCCGTTGCCGCTCCTACAATGGGTAGCGTAACCCTTAAAAAAAATATGGTGGTGTATGTTGTGACCTGGAGGGATAGGATTATACTCGAGTCCTTGAAATTGTGATGTGTGTTATATCATTTTGAATATATGTGCTGATTTTTGTACCGTCAAAAATGTGCATTTTGAAACCATTTGGATAGATGATCTCACTTTTGTACCCTTAACAAAAAAGAAAAAAAGTGATGTATACAAACTGATTCTCGTACCCTTAGAAAACAAAAAAGGTAATTGGTGTAACCTCTAACCTCTTGGATAGATTGATGTTCGTTCCCTAAAAATGTAATATACGTTTAATCGTTTTGGACTGATGGGCTGATTTTCTTCTCCATGAAAAAAGTAACGTAATGATATAACCTTCTGGATTTTATATAAAACTCCTTGTACTTTTCATCACCTTTTTCATTTTCATCTCTGTACGAATGTCTCATTTCCCTCTGATATCGTCGTTATTTCGTATAGCTTTCACACTACTAATGCCGTGACTTTAATCCTGCTAAGAAGAAAAATCTCCACATCTGTCCTTTGTTGTATAATTAATCCTTCGTTAATCTTGCAACTGGTCCCGGAACGAAAGTTTGGTCTACTCCTTGGCCTGGTTTTACTGCCTGTGGCCCTGGAGGAACTTCATGGTTATCTTGATTAGTTCCTATAATAATTAGGACATAGAAAACAAATCGTGTATGAATGTGCTTGCATATGTATGTATAAATAAACACAAACGCACACTGACGCACACATTTACACACACTTAAACTCATACTCATATTCACACTTGTACTCACACTCACAATCATACTCACGCACACACACAACTTCGAGTGAGTGCCCCCTAAAAACTATCTCAAGAATGTAGCAGGCTTCCCTCCCCAAGACCCTTCTGCCTCTGCGATGAAAATCTACGGCCCCCACACGCCAGCCACGACCGCCGCTTGCATGATTCATGATCCCGGTTAGCAAGGCACTTGTCCGCCACAATCACGTGTATAAAATGCATGACTTTGTGCATGTCCCCCATCTGCAATGTAAAGTATGGGTGGGATGATTAGAGGACGGAAGGATACTAAAAAGAAAGAAGAGAAGAAGAGAGAAGTGAAGAGAAAAAAGGTGAAAGAGAGAGAGAGAGAGAGAGAGAGAGAGAGAGAGAGAGAGAGAGAGAGAGAGAGAGAGAGAGAGAGAGAGAGAGAGAGGAGAGGGGGGGGGGGAGGGAGGGAGGGAGGGAGGGAGGAGGAGGGAGGGAGGGAGGGAGGGAGGGAGGGAGGGAGGGAGAGAGAGAGAGAGAGAGAGAGAGAGAGAGAGAGAGAGAGAGAGAGAGAGAGAGAGGACAGGAGAAGAAGGGAGAGGGGACAGGAGAGGAGGGGAGAAAGGAGAGGAGAGGAGGCGAGAGGAGGGGGGGTAGGGAGGGAAGCGGGAGGGAAGGGAAGCATAGAATAGGAGAGAAAAGAAAATAAATGCAATGAAAAGAGAAGAGATGAGAAATACGATAAAAAAAATTGTGGAGACATAGATACAGGTAATAAAACAGAGAAATACAGCGAACAAAATAAGAGAGGCAAGCGATAAGAAAGGCAGAAGTGAGCACACGTCTCCAACGCGCTTGTTATCAGCCTTGCATAAGAGTTCCTTCAAGGCGTGTCCTCAATACAGGACACCTGGTCACGGTCATTGGCTCGTGGGAAGGAGATCTGCGTAGGGAAAGACGCAGCTGCACGAGATGGCTGTTTCAAAGCCGCCCCGAGACATATGCTGCACGAGAAAATATGGAAGGTAAGAGATCATAACTAAAATATGCATCATCTTAGTTCTTTACATTATCTTATTTCTCCCATTTTTTTCATATATTAATGAACATGACACTAATAATCGACAACTTTCTTGTTTTAATTATTCATTCCTTATATAATTTGTTATCTAATTAGGATGACCTGCAGTCAATAAACGAGTCGGTCGTACAAGAATCTGCTTAGGATTCTAAAAAAAAAAAAATGGGTCTTCTTTCAACTTTATTTATGGCAAGGCTGTCAAAATCGGACAGCAATCCTATGACAAGACTTGCCAGCGGCCATAAATCATTTGCATAAGCGATCTGGGTGCTTCATGCAACTGCACGCATAGACATAAATTATTGACAGAATTTTTTCGCTGTACATGGATGTAGTAGCACGGGCAAGTATCACTTCCACTAAACGGAAGATTTATCTTTCTATAGTCGCAAAAGGAAAATCATT
>NC_051422.1:7925929-7933429 GCF_015228065.2 Penaeus monodon
CTGCCTGCCTGCCTGCCTGCCTGCCTGCTAGCCTGCCTGTCTATCTACCTGTCCATATCAATCTACGTCTGTCTGTGTCAGTCAGTGTCATTCTGTTTCAGTCTCACTCTCCCCTCCCCCTCTCCCTCTCCCTCTCCTTCCCCTCTCCCTCTCCCTCTCCTTCTCCTTCTCCCTCTCCCTCTTCCTCTCCCTCTCCCCTCTTCCTCTTCCCGTCCCTCCCCTTCCCGCCACATCGCATGACGAGGAGCTGTCGCGTTTCACCAGGCGGAGGAGCACGTCTGCGCGCCCCTCAAGCACTCAGCCAATCACCTCGACGCGCTCCGAATCTCACAATAAGACGTGCGATTCATAAAATGTCAGCCTATCTGCCACTCCCCTAATCCATCATATTCCCGTTATTGCCTTATCATGAGTCAGTCAGTCTCGTGGCCAATCGTTTTCCTCGTTTCCATCCACTTGTAGCCAAATGGCATTGGAAATCGTGTTCTGGGGATTCCTATCTGCCCAATGATTCATTTTGAATTCCAATAATTTTTTTTTCTATCCATATCTTTCTTTCTTTCTCTCTCTCTCTCTCTCTCTCTCTCTCTCTCTCTCTCTCTCTCTCTCTCTCTCTCTCTCTCTCTCTCTCTCTCTCTATATATATATATATATATATATATATATATATATATATATATATATATTTCTAGGGAACATCCCGTGTCATTCCCCGCCATGAAATGAAACACAGTCGATAAAATAAGTGGGAATAAATCGTGACGTTTCAAGGAGTTGGCGATAAAACCGAAATTTCTGTTTCGTGATGAGGAGTCTAGTCTTCCTCAAAAACGTCATGATATTTAATTTTATCTTCATACACATATCACTGCTTTAATGTTATTAATTCCCTCTCATCACTGGCAGTCGACGATTCCATTATACCCTTATTTTATCCCCTTTTCCCCTCTTCCTCTTACCCATTCTCCCCTCTACTCCACCCCATCTCCCCCTCGCCCCTCAACCCCTCACGCGCCCCCGTCGACAGCACTCATCGATAAGCCCTCCGCTCGCACAGTCACAAGCAGGGTCGTCATTGTTTACATCCTTCTCCCCGTTGCATTCCAGATCATTCACATCACCTTATTCACATTCACACGACCTTCATAACCTCCGCATTCGCTCTGCTCACGCTCCGTTTATTCCACTTATATTCACTCCCTCTCTGTATGTATCTGTCCCTTTCTTGTTAATTTCAATTCTAAAGTTTTGTTCCATACCAGCGCACGAGCAGGTTCTATCCAGCCGTTCCCTCATGGTAAATGCATGGTTCCCTTCCCTCTCTCTCTCTCTCTCTCTCTCTCGCACTCTCTCTCTCGCACTCTCTCTCTCGCACTCTCTCTCTCGCACTCTCTCTCTCTTGCACTCTCTCTCTCTCTCTCTCTCTCTCTCTCTCTCTCTCTCTCTCTCTCTCTCTCTCTCTCTCTCTCTCTCTCTCTCTCTCTCTCTCTCTCTCTCTCTCTCTCTCTCTTCCTCTTTCTCTCTTCCTCTTTCTCTCTTCCTCTCTCTCCGTCTTCCTTCCTTTATTTTCTCCTGAAGTCTTTACATTTCTATTTCTCTTTCTCTTTCTCTTTCTCTTTCTCCCTTTCCCTCTACTCAACCCTTTTAAACAGTGCCTTGTCTCCCACATAATCACACGACCTCCCTCCCCTTCCTCCCCCCTGCCCCCTTCCGCGCCACATACAGGTTCCCACGGATGCTCTTCCCTTCACATCCCCTCGCAACAGCTCACTTTGCACAGCGTACGTACGGGTGCTAAATAACCTCCGACTTACAGAAGTTACCAACAAACAATCAAAACGAAATAACTAAAAATGTACCGATGTCAATCACCTTCCTCAAACCCCCATACCCCTCTCCCAGTGCCCTCCCCATGTCAGCATCCAAGCTCCAACCCCCATACCCATCTTCTCTCTTACCCCTCATGTCAGCCTCGTAGCTCTGACTCCCCCACCCCTACATATCATCCTGTTCCCCATTCCTCCCCCTTCACTACCCCCAAGAACCACGTGCTGTATCTGACACTGCATACAGAACGGATGCATTTCCATATTAATTATGTATATTTACGGCTACTGTGAACCCGTGTGACTCATTCACCGTGGGGCGATAAGCCATCCTCTCTCGGCCCTCGTATTACCCACCCTGTGATACGCATCTCTCAACCCTTTACCCCAAGAAGGGAGGGAGGGAGGGAGGGAAACGGGAAGGGAGAGGGGAGGGAAATGGAGAGAGAGAGAGACGGAGAGTAAGGGAGAGTTAAAAGAAGATGTCGAGGGAGGGGAAATGGAGAGGGGAGGGGACCGGGGAGAGGGAGGGAACGGGGGAGAGGGAGGAGAAATAGTGAGAGAGAGCTTGTTGCATATATAGTTTACATATATCGAAATCCAATACAGATGGTATGTACACATTTGGAACACTTTCTATTACAATCCTGATTGCTTAACCCTGGTGCGCTTAACTCTGGCACACACACACACACACACACACACACACACACACACACACACACACACACACACACACACACACACACACACACACACACACACACACACACACACACACGCACGCACACGCACACACACACACACACACAAGCATACGTGTGCGTGCAATATTAACATAATATGCTACCGGACGAACGTCTATCTTCACCCAGCAAGAAAATAAACACAAACAAAACAGTTTTATCAAGATCTGTCCTTAATTCCGCAACAGGTAATTGAGAGTCCAGACCAATTGCATAAGCAAGAAGTCACTCTGCATATATTTCCTCCTGGATGCCGAGGCGCTGTCAGGATTGCACGCAAATCAGACATGTAAAATCAGGCGCTCACGACTCCAAAATGCGACACCCTGTGAAGCCATTCCACTGCACACCTTTAGTAAGAGTGAGAGATCTGTGTAGGGGGGGGGGGGGTAAGAATCAGAGTCAGAATAAAAGTGAGCGAGTGAGATTGAACAAGAGTGTGCGAGAAGGAGGAAGATAATAAAAAAGACATAAGAGAAAGAGGCGAGAAGCAAGAGAAATAAAGACATGAAGGAAATGAGACAAGGAGAGACAGAGAAAAGATTCCGGAGTCGTGTCTTCTCTCTCCTCTCCCCCCCCCCTTCACCCCTCATTCCCTTCCTCCACCATTCCTTCCCCTCCTCTACCCCTCCTCCCCCTCCTTCACCTTTTCCTCTCCCCCTTTTCCTCTCCCCCTTAACCCTTCTCCCCCTTCTTTCACTTTTTTTTTCTTTCACTTTTTCTTTACCTACTTCGCTCTTTCTTCCCCTCGCGTTACTTACGACCCGAGACCCCGCTACAACGGTTCGGCACCTGTAGTTATGCACGCTTCGATTCCGTCCGTTACAAATGGAAGATTTATTAATAATGTATTATCATAGTTTGAGGTAAATACAAAACCCTAGGAAAATACATAATAATTCGTAAGCCGATTGAAACAAATGCAACTCCACAAATCAACTCAAAACACACGCAACTCCACAACCTAACACAAACCTACGCAAATCCACAAACAACCTCAATCACACGCAACGCCACAAGTCCAACTCAATGACACGCAACTTAATAATCCAACTCAACCACACGCAATTCAACAAACCACGCAACTCCGCAACTCATATTCAAACACACACAACTCCACAACCAAACTCACACTCACGCAACTCGACAACCCAACTCACACACACGCAACTCCGCAACCAAACTCAAACACACCCAAATCCACAACCCCACTTCACGCAACGCATCAAACCAACTCGAACACACGCAACTCAAGAAACTAACACAACACACGCAACTCCACGACCCGCACTCAGCACACGCACGCGAGCCACGCCCCCTCCGCCTCACAAACACCCGCACAATAACAGGAAAGCCTCAGCGTACGTGTGCGTGATGAACCCCGTAATGGGGGATCGTCGCCTCCCTCTTCTAATGGCGTTATTTCCATGCAAATCCTCGGCGGGGGAAACGGCGGAGCTGGAGGAAGGGTGGAGGAAGAGTGCATGGCAGGGGTGGAGGAAGTGTGCATAGTAGGGGTGGAGGAAGAGCGCACGACAGGATAGGAGGCAGAGTGCGAGAAAGGAGTGGAGGAAGAGTGCATGGCAGGGGTGGAGGAAGAGTGCATGGCAGGGGTGGAGAAAGAGTGCATGGCAGGGAAGGAGATGGCAGCGTTGGAGGAGAAGAAAGTGAATGGCAGCGTTGGAGGAGAGGAAAGTGAATGGCAGCGATGGAAGCAGAGTGCATGACAAGGAAGGAGGCAGAGTGCATGACAGAGAAAGATGTGGCGGCGTTAGATATGGGGAAAAGTGCATGAAGCAAAGTGCATGACAGAGAAGGAGGCAGAGTGCATGACAGAGAAGGAGGCAGAGTGCATGACAGAGAAAGACACAGAGTGCATGTCGGCTATGGAGGCAGAATGCATAGCAGTGGCGGAGCACTTTTCAGCGGCGGAAACAGAGTGCATAGCAACAACTGATTCAGAGTGCATGATGACAGCTATCCTCACCTCCCGGGGACCTCATGCCTGCTAATTGCATGTCTTCATTACCGTGACAAGGATTTCCGGCGAACCTTTGAGAGCGCACGAGAGAACGATCGCACACGCACACACACACACGCAAACGCAGGGACGCGCACAGACACGCACATGCGAATGCACACACACACGCACTCCCCCCCAAAAACACACACAAATAATAATAATGATAATAATAATAATAATAATAATAATAATAATAATAATAATAGTAATAATAATAAAATAAAATGACACACACATACATACATGCATACATACATACATACACAGACACACGCGCACACACACACACACACACACACACACACACACACACACACACACACACACACACACACACACACACACACACACACACACACACACACACAAAAAAAAAAAAAAAAAAAATGTTCATCCACTCCTACCACTGGATCCCTTTAACGTCATCTCACTCATCTCTCTCTCTTTCTCTCTCTGTTTTCTCCCGACTTCCCCTCTCTCTCCCCCACCCTCCAACCCTCTCGCCCCTCAAAACCATTTTTAAATTTCCCTCCCTCATCGCCTCGAGGCTCTCCCTCTTCCCCTCATCTCCCCTCCCTTTTTTTTTACATTCAGCAATCCAGCGACTCTACCTGGACAGCCTCTTCCCCTTTTCTGTCCCCTCGGCCAGCTGCATCCTCTCCGCTGTTGATCGCTCACGGATACAGTTACTGTACATGCTCTTGTGCGAGTGTGAGGGGAGTGAATGAGGGAAAGAGTGAGAGGGAAGGAGGGAAGGAAGGGAGGGAGGGAGGGAGGGAGGGAGGGGAGGGAGGAAAGGGAAGGAGGGAGGGAGGGAGGGAAGGTGGGAAGGGGAAAAGGGAAGGAGGGAGAGAGGGAGGGAGAGAGAATGGGAGAGAGGGAGGGAGAGAGAATGGGAGAGAGGGAGGGAGGGAGGGAAAGAAGGAAAGCGGGAGGAAGGGAGAGGAGTGAGGGGGGGAAGGGAGAGAGCAAGGGACAGAGGGAGAAAGGGAGGAACAGAAGAAGAGAAGGAAAAAGGGATTTTTTCCCGCCTACCTGGCTGCTTACTGCTTGCCCAGCCACATACCCATCTCGCCCTACATACCTCCACCTACGCATAAATATCTATTCCTCCCTCCACCAATAACCTAGTAAACACAAACCACAACCACCAACACCTGTACTGCACCCGTCCCACTCGCTCGCCGTCTCCCCGTGGCCCAAGCAGCCGTCTTGTGTTTATCCCTCACGGCTTGGGATCAATATCACATTTCCTGCTCCCATTCACGATATCTCGACTCCCCCCCCCTAACCTTTTGCCTTTACACTTAATGCTGGTTGTTCAAGAATGACTCGCCTTGTTCTAGCTTGTCCTTGTTCGTGTTTGCTTGTTTGCACATCTGTTTGCGTGTCTTCAGCCTGGCGTACGCTTTTAATTTGTTTGTTCGTCCTCACACTTTTACTTCCTCTTTAGTCTACTTGTTTTCCTCCATGGATCGACCGGTGCACTTTCTTATATCAGGGTCATGTAGTTGTGCGTCCCTACTTGCTTACTTGCTTGCCTGATGACGTAATTATCCCCGCTGTAGGATTGTGGTTATTCACTAGTAATTACGAACGTATATGCGTACATATGAGCGCACACATAAGCGTAAATATATAAGCGTATACATATAAGCGTACATAAAAACGTACTTCCGATCCGCCCTGTAATACGCACGAGGAGAGGGGACGGGGCACAGAGAAGCGTATGTTTGCGTGCAAGGGGGAAAGGGAAAAAGCCAATCGCGTAAGTGCGTAAATATTTTCAAAACCATCCAAATAAAAGGGAGAGGATTTTTCATTGTTACCTTCTGACGTAAAACGATTTGGTTTAATCTGTTCTTTAATCAGAGGGTTGAAAGGTCGGCAATATGCTACAGCTACACAACAAACAGACGCACTCTCCAAACAGCTCGGGTTATTCTACCGACAACAAAATAATCAAACCAACAAAAAGAAACAATCGGAGAACATATGAGCATAGATGATTGATATAATATCGATGACACATCATTGGATTATCATCATTTAACGAGAGGACATTAGGTTCACCGATACAAAAGATATGAATAAACGCGGTGAAAGGTGCGTACCAGTCACGGATAAAACAGTCGCAAAAACTCATAAAGTCAAGTAATGTGACCCTTGTTGGTTGGGTTAGGAAGTTCCGAAGCTTTAATCATTGTACAAGACTTTTAGTACGTGACTGTAAAAAAGTTATATATATAACAATATTAAACAATAATAAATAAATAAATAAATAAATAAACACATAAAATAAATAAATAAATGAATAAATAAAAACACGGAACGGAATGCAAAACAAGGAATTCGCAGCAAAGAGAGGAGGAGGGGGGGGGGCCGATACGCAAGGGAGGGCGTGGAAAAACGTACAATTGCGTAACAAGGAGAGAGAGGAAGGGGAAAGCACACAAGGAAGGAAACTACGAAAAGGAAACATAAATCGGAAGGATGACAAGAAAAAATGGACAGAGAAAGGAAAACTAACAAAAAATGGAGAGAGAGGGAGAATGGCAAGAAAAGGGGATAAAGCAAATGAATATAACAAGAAGAAACAGATAGAGAAAGACAAAAAAGGAGAAAGACAGAGGGGGGGAAGAGCAGTCGCATATTTGGCAGATTTTCCTATAATTCCACAAAAGGTCCTACTATAAATGACCTCATTTGCGGTTTAACGTCCCTGCTTAAAAGCTTTCCTGCCCGCCGACCCGTCGAACGTTGGCTCGCAAATTTTCTGTCTGATTGCCATTCTGCATGCTTCGCTACGCTGATTGTCGGCCAATTTACATCCTTGCTGGTATATAAATTTCAATGATTTTTTTCCATTAGGTTGTTTTGTTGTTGTTGTTGTTGTTTCGTTGTT
>NC_051422.1:7935929-7938429 GCF_015228065.2 Penaeus monodon
GCTCTAAAGGACCTACACACACGCACACATACGTGATTTGTGTGCGCACGTGTGCATGGCAAAGAGGGATGGGTGGTGGAACGAAGGGAGGCAGGATGGAGAGGGAGAGGAGAGGAAATTATGGGAGGGAAGTAGGGGAAAAAGGGGAGAAAGAGGGATGAAGGAGAAAGGAAAGAGGAAGGGGGAGAGGGAAAGGGAGGAAGAGGGAGAGGAGGGAGGGAGGGAGGGAGGGAGGGAGGGAGATCTAAATAAACACACAGACAAGCAAATACGTAATTACAAGAACAAATAAATACAAATATCTAACCCAAACTTTAAAATATCTGAAAGTATTTACCTATCTCAACTTTTATCTAGCTTTCCCCGACCCCCCCGAAACAACGCAAGCATACACAAGCAGGATCCCTGTCTGTCCTGAAAGGCAGATGTCTGTTCCCCTCACGAGCTTGCCTGCCTGCTTACGAGCCTTTATGTACGCCCGTCAGTTACAGGTTATCCCTTCAAAGGCAAAGAGGAAGTGTCACTAGATAATTCCTAGAGAGCGTGTCTGTACATACCTCTGGAATTTCCTCTTTCGAGTTTAACGCGGATTTTAAACGAAGACATGACGACAACAGATGAATTTGTATAAGCACAAAAATAACAAAGAAGGAATGAACGAGCATCATAACAGATTACGGCCTTTCTCGGAAAGTTGCATTTACTCGCATACTGTATTCACGCCATGCCTGCCACAGCGAGAAACAAAGGTCGGGCAATCCCACAAGAATAATGGGAATTCACAATAATTATTGCAAATAGAGATTTTATTTTTTTAATTGCCATTTACCGTTGCAACGATTCCCATGGTCACAGGACATCAGGCCAGCAGGTACTTCCTTCCAGACACTTCCATAGCCGCCCTTCCCTACAGATCGAAAACCAATTCCCTCTTCGACCTTTTCCCTCTTCCTCTACGCTGGTCCCCTCCCTCCTATTTCCCTCTTTATTTATCTTTCACTCTTTCCCTTTACCTTTTCGTTATCTTTTCCTCTCTTTATCTTCCCCACTCTCTTCTTCACAATTGCAGTCTATCCCCTTTCCCTCTCTTCCCCTCCCCTCCCCTTCCCTTCATCGTAACATCCTTTCCCCACCTCTGCCCCTTTCTCTCACCTTCTTCCCTTTTCCCTCTCTTTCTCTCCTCCCTTCCTTTTTTCCTCCTCCCCCTTTTCTCCTTTCCTCGTCATCCACATCATCTCCGTCACGCCCCCGAACCAAGGACAAATCCCCACACAAAGAAAGGGAAAGAGAAAAGAAAGACAAAAAAAAAGATATTAGTTAAAATGACACTCGATTTTCATCTTTCTTTACGAGAAACTTAAGTCACGCCGGTAAATCCGCACAAACTGCCTCCGTGTTTAAGTTGGTTCGAATGAAAAGATCGTTTTCTGTAAAGGCTTGGATGCTCTTACGCTGAACCAAAGGGCCTTAAACCACAAGCTTACGGATGTGTGAAGGATGGACGATGGATGAGCGAAAAATAAGCAATGGATGAGAGGAGGAAGACATGACCAACGATAAAAGGAGGATGACATGACCGACGCATGAGAAGAGGATACTTTGACCGACGGATAAGAGGGTGACATGACCGACGAATGAGAGAAGGATGACATGACCGACGAATGAGAGAAGGATGGCATGGCAGATGGATGAGAGGATGACATGACCAACGGATGAGAGGATGACATGACCGACGAATGAGGGAAGGATGGCATGGCAGATGAATGAGAGAAAGGTAACAACCATCGGACGAGAGAATGACATGCCAGACGGATGAGATGATGATATGACCGGCAGGTGACTTCAGAATGCCCGACGAATGAAGGATGAACGACAGACAGAACTGTGCTGAAGGCGCCGACGCAACGCCTGCACTTTACAACCATGACACTAAAAAAATCTACTATTATGGAACCTTTCATGATGAAAAATAGCCTGCAGCAAGGACTTATCTTACACAAAAGGCATACAGACCCTAAGGCAAGACCATAAAACCATCAACATCAAAAAAAATCTATTAAATAAATAACTACACTGAAAAGAAGCAACAACAATATTTAAATTTAACAAGAATATACACTCGACGTACGATTCGCTTAAATGAAGCATCGACACATCCCGTACTATTAAAGCAGCAAGGACAGTACACAACACTCCTTCTCTCTTTCCCTCTCCATCCCATCCCCTCCTTTTTTTTTTCTTTTCTTTCCCTTTCCTTTCCTTTCCTTTCCGTTACTTTCTTTTCCTACCCTTTGTTTTTTTTCTTTTCCTTGCCTTCCCATGCCTTGCCTTCGCACTCCCCTCACCCGAGATGAGAAAGAAAATGTGTCCATACTTTTTTAAAAACAGTTTTCCCAAATATAAAGAATCCTCAAAAAGACTCTCAAGACGCTCTGAACTGAAGTCTCTCCCTCCCCCTCTCTCTCTCTCCTTCTTTCCCTAAGGCTTGGCGCTTCCGACT
>NC_051422.1:7943429-7968429 GCF_015228065.2 Penaeus monodon
CAATCACAGCGCGTCAATATTCCTGGCTACCGCTGTTCGCCCTTTAAAACTACTACACCGAGCGGGAAACTCCACGACGTCTGTTACCACAACGCACGCTGTCGGTCAGTAAAGAGGGTATCCCCGAACGGGTGACAATCACTGTAAAATGCGCCTAAAATCCGGGCAGCGGAGTGCGAGTACCGAGGAGCTGGGTACGCGCACGTCTCACCGACACGGATGTCACAGGTCAACTGGCGGAGCGCGGGCTGAGCGGGAGGCGGCCCGGGACCAGACCGGCGAGACCTCCTCCTCCCTCTATCCTTCCTCCTCCCTCCCTCCCTCCCGCAGCCGCCTCCATCGGGACGGCGCGGGCTGGTCGGTGGCAGCGGCGGGGTCAGGGCTGTCACAGGGATCGCCGGAGCAGGGTTCTTCAGAGGACGGGCCGCGAGCTGGCGATCAGCGGGCCGCCATATCTAAGAAAAGTTTTAAATGATACGTGTTATCCAATAATCACATATTACTGATAGCACAGGTAAAATAGATGTTTTTTTTTTATTCCGGACGTTGATACGTTAAGTGTTACAGATTAGCATTTAATTGGCGTTGACTAGAATCCTCGGTCGCAAGGTCCGACGAGCATTGCACTAAAGGACCTGACTGTGGACCTTTAGCGCATTCTGTCCCAAATAGAGTATGTTCAATAATTACGGTGTAAACTTATCAGTTCTACCGTAGTGCAGAACTGGCAGTGCTCACGCCCCCGATATGTAATCTACGAATCAGATAGAACAAATGTAAGATACATCTTGTCGTAAGCCTTCAGTGAGGTTAATATGAATATATGGTGATACTTTCAACACATCACATCTATTTTAGCTTGTAAGTAATTTGTCATATATAAATATACAGAGGGATCGATACTTCCTGAGAGCATTTATACAGAAAATACGAAAGATAGCGAAAATGCCATGAATCGCCAAGACGCCACAGACAAAGTCCTGCCAATCACATTCCCGAGCTGTCGTCCCGATAACCGAAAGGATGCAACCGCCGTCCTCGCAGCCTTTCTCCTACCCCCGCCCGTTCCTCCAGGATAGGCCTACCTGGCGCTCCTAAGAATCATAACCTCCATACAAAGGCATGACCTCTCCCATAGCGCACCACAGCCTCTCGCGCCGCACCAGCGTCCGAAGACGCGGCTTGGGAGACACATGTCGCGTCCTCCGCAGATGAGAGATACACAGGCGGCGAGGTGCAGCGGCATCCCACACGACGAGGACCTGCCCGCCATAAACTACTGTGCTTCATTGACCATCGTCCGCCTGCGCTATAAACCTGTTTGTTGTCGGGCTGGCTAAGTGCCGCCGCCGCCACCACCACGTGCGCCGCCCCGACCGCCGAGCCCTGGGGGATGCGGTCCGGCGGTCCCATTTCGCCATCTGGTCATCGAGACGGTCATGCTGACTCGATATATACATTTTTTTTATCTTGCGCACCAGCCAATGAGAACCGGAAGGTGCGTCGCATAACAGTTTAATTCTAATCGAACTGTTGCGCTGCAATATACTTTGCATATCATTTGTCTGGAAGCATTAGTGCTGTGCGTAATATGCATCAAATATCCATCGTAATGTGGACCAAATAACATTTCCAACGACAGAAACCACGCCGTTGCAACACTCAATAGGCACATGTTTTCAGACACAACGAATTGTCTTTGTAATAACAACTGCAAGTCTTCTATATCCCAAAGAATGCCGAAGCATCGCACAAAACGAGCGACAAATTTCTCCACTCCTAACAAGGTATTACCCAGATTACAATAACAGCGAACAAGGAAATAAACAATAAATACAATGCACGCGAAGCAGAATGTAAAACAGCTGCCCCGTCCGCAATCCGCCTTTTAACAAGCGAAAGAAAGGAGGGGAAGTGGAATTGAAGGGCGGGGAAAGGAAGACAGGTGGCTGGGAGGAGGAGGAGAGGAGGAAACGGAGTTACGAAAAGGAGGCATTGAGAGAGACGAAGGAAGAAATGAAGAAAGAAGGGACAGAGGGAAGGGAAGGGGGACGAAGGAAGAAAAGGAGAACGGAAGGGAAATGGAAAGAAAGACGGGAGAAGGATGGGAGTAAATATGCGAAAAGGGAAAAAAGGAGGAGAAAAAAGCTATGAGGGAGAAAGGAAGAAACAGGGAAGACGAAGAGAGATACGATGGAAGGCAAGAGGGAATAGCGAAAGGGAGGGGAAGAGAGAAGGGAAGAAGGGGGGGAAGAGGAGAGAGAAGGGAAGGAGGGAGAGAGAGAAGAGACGAAGGCAGGAGGGGAAGAGAGAAGGGAAGGAGGGAGGGAGGGAGGGAGAGAGAGAAGGGAGGGAGGGTGGGCAGGGCTGCTTATTACTCTTGCATTTACTCTGAGGAAAATGAACCTCCGATCCATCCACGAACCCTATCCACTTCCACCTGGCAGTCACGAGGGAATTCCACCCCACTTTGAAACGCTCTCCCGCTATATCCTCAGATGTAAATGCACATAACTGAACGCACATACACATACGCTCACGCAACACAAGTACGTATACAAACACAGACAAATACATGCATACATACATACATTCAATATTTCCCTTTTATCCCCTTCCTTCCCCCTTTCCCTTTCTCTCTTTCGCTGAACTCAAGCACTAAATGTTTTCTTGTCACTTCGCTTTATATGATCGTAATCTTATCTGATCCGATAAGACACCAAAAGAAAGAAGGAAAGAAAGAGAGAGAATCGCCTGTTTCCGGATCAACCTTATCTTATCTTAAAGAGTCTGCAGGGTGAGGGGGATGGGGGGGTGAGGGGGAGGAGGAGGAAGAGGAGGAGAGGAGGAGGAAGAGGAGAGAGGAGGAGGAAGAGGAGAGAGGAGGAGGAAGAGGAGAGAGGAGGAGGAAGAGGAGAGAGGGGAGGAAGAGGAGAGAGGAGGAGGAAGAGGAGAGGGAGTGGGCAAAGGGAGTGGAGGGAGAAGGAAAAACGGAGGGAGGAGAAAGGGAAAGGAAGATGGAAAAAAGGAGGAGGAGGAAGGGGGAGAAGAGAAAAGAAAAACCAAGCGAAGGAGGAAGGAGAGAGAAAAAACGGAGCAAGGAATGAGGAGTGATGAAAAAAGAAAGGAAAGAGAATAAACAAGGAGAAAAGACGTAAAAGAGAGGTAGAAACGTGAACTAAAGGAAATGGAGAGTTAATAGACAAGGAGAAGGAATGCAGAGGGGGAGACAGTGATTAAAGGAGAGGAAGATGGAATACAGAAGACGAAGCATGAATAAAAAGAGAGAGATAAACAATTCAGTAGGGAGAGGAAGAAAGTATTTAGAAATAAAAGACGAAAGAAAGGGAACGAAGAACGAAGAGGGAGCAGTGAGAGAGAGAGAGAGAGAGAGAGAGAGAGAGAGAGAGAGAGAGAGAGAGAGAGAGAGAAGAGAGGAGAGGAGAGAGAGAGCGAGAAGAGAGAGAGAGAGAGGGGAGAGAGAGAGAAATAGAAAGAGAGAGAAAGAGAGAGAAAGAAGAGAAAGAGGGAGGGGGGGGGGGGGAGGGGGAGAGGGGGAGGGGGAGGGGGAGGGGGGGGGAGAGAGAAGAGAGAGAGAGAGAAAAGGAGAAGAGAGAGGGGAGAGAGAAGAGGGAGAAGAGAGAGAGAGAGAGAGAGAGAGAGAGAGAGAGAGAGGAGGAGAGAGAGAGAAGAGAGAGAGAGAGGGGAGAGAGGAGTAGAGAAGAGAGAAGAGAGAGAGAGCGAGAGAGAGAGAGAGAGAGAGAGAGAGGAGAGAGAGAGAAAGAGAGAGGGGGGGGGGGGAGAGGGAGAGGGAGAGAGAGAGAGAAAAGGGGGAAAAGAGAGAAGAAGAGAGAAAGAGAGAGAAGAGAGAGAGAGAGAGATAAGGAAGAGAGAGAGGGGAGAGAGAGAGAGGAGAGAGAGAGAGAAGAGAGAGAGAGAGAGAGAGAAAAAGAGAGAGAGAGGAGGAGAGAGAGGAGAGAGGAGAGAGGAGAGAGGGAGCGGGAGAGAGAGAAAGAGAGAGAAGAGAGAGAAAGAGGAAATGGGAGGGGGAGAGGGGAGAGGGAGGGAGGGAGGGAGAGGGATGGAGGGGGGAGAGAGAGGAGAAAGAGAGGAGATAGGAGCGAGAAGAGGAGGAGAAGAGAGAGAGAGAGAGAGAAGAGAGAGAGAGAGATGAGACCGCGAGATCAATCTTTCCTATGGCTCTGCATTGTCAACACGCGCCCCGTGGGTTCACGCCTCTCCTCAGCCCCAAAGAGAGAGGGCCCTTAGCATATTCCCTAACTTTACGGTGTGACATACATAACTACCTACTACCCATCCACCCACCTACCCACCCACCCAACCAACCACCTATTTACCCATCCACTCACCTACTTACCATCCACCCACCCACCTACCTACCCACCCAACTAATTACCCATCCACCCATCTACCTAGCCATCCACCCACCTACATATTTACCCATCCACCCAACTACCTACCCACCCACCCACCTACTTACCCATCCACCTACTACCTACCCACCCATCCATCCACCTACCTACACCGCCCACTACCTAGCTACCTACCCACCATTACACCCATTTCTCAAATCTATTTAACGCAGCTAACTGAAGCGCTACACGCCGCCCAACTACAGCGATGACTCGTGTGGATATTAGTCACTTTGTTTACATGGAGGGAAAGCCATTAGAGAGGAACTTTCGGCTCGAGTGTCATGAATACCATTCATGTGTGATGTCTCTCTCTCTCTCTCTCTCTCTCTCTCTCTCTCTCTCTCTCTCTCTCTCTCTCTCTCTCTCTCTCTCTCTCTCTCTCTCTCTCTCTCTCTCTCACGCCAGATTCCATGGGCTTATCACCATGGTCTCTTTTCTCTCTCGATTTCCCTTTGGTTTCCTCTTGTTCTCTACTTTACCTCTTATTTCTCTCTTCTATTCTCTCTTCTCTCTTCTCTTTTCTTCTCTCTCTCACTCTATACCTCCTTCCCCGGCTCCTCCCCTTTCCACTTTTCCTTTACTCTCTTTCAAATTACCTTTTTCTCTTCGCACTCATTCCTCTCTCTCCCTCTCCCTTTCCCTCCCTCCCTCCCTTTCTCTCCCTCTCCCTCTATCTCTTCCTCTTCCTCTCCCTCCCCCTCTTCGTCTCTGTCTCTCTTCCTCAAACACAAAAATTCCATCTCTCCCGTCACGAAAAATGTCAAAACAAGACGCCCATAATCACGTTTGACAGGTCGGCTTCCTGCCGGCAACTGCGGGTCAGTTTTAATTTACGGAATTGTCCGTTGCGGGAATCTTGGTCACTTCCCCTTGCTTCCTCGCTCATGATTTAGCTCCCGCCTGCCTTCGCTCTCGCCTGTCATGTCCTAAATCCCTCGTATACTCTCCCATACTCTGTCTCACTACCTGTCTCCACTCTAACATTTGCGTTCAGTCCATAAAAGGAAAAAAAAATATATATATACAGTATATGTGTGTATGTGTGCGTGGTGCGTGTGTGTGTGTGTGTGTCTGTGTGTGTGTATGTGTGTGTGTATGTGTGTGTGTGTGTGTGTGTGTGTGTGTGTGTGTGTGTGTGTGTGTGTGTGTGTGTGTGTGTGTGTGTGTGTGTGTGCGTGCGTGCGTGCGTGCGTGCGTGCGTGCGTGCGTGCGTGCGTGCGTGCGTGCGTGCGTGCGTGCGTGCGTGCGTTCGTGCGTGCGTGCGTGTGTGTGTATAATATATATATATATATATATATATATATATATATATATATATATATATATATATATATACGTATAATAACAACCATTAATTAACTAATTAAGTTATCTTTCGCTTCCATAAGAAAGACAGAAGAAACACTGGATATGATCATTCTGCCCCGCATCACTTGTGACCAGAGGAAAGAAATTAAATAATTAGAAAAAAAGACAATAAAAACATACATCCCCATGGAAGAATAACAAGCATTAGAGAAAAATATATAAACATACATATAAGAGCAAGTATTTAGCTCCCTCTCCCCAGCACTCTCTCTATCCTCACTCCCTCCTCTCCCTCGCTTCCTCTCTCCCTATATTCCTCCCTTCAGGTAGTTAGTCACCAGCAAAGCTTTTGAAATACATGCATACTGAGATACAAACGTAATAGGAAATTGATATGTTATTCATAACGAAAGGACGAAAGAACCTCAATTTCGACCAAAGGTTAATTCGCCCCCCAATCGCATGTCTCACGTCGACCTGTATTAACCACCATATGCATGCGGCTTTCTGAGTGCAAAATGATCAAAAGAACATTTGTAAGAGAATTAAAAGCATCGCCACAGTGCTTGTGGATGGCGTTATCATCCCCGCAATCTCTGACCCAAACAGAAACGGCTCACTTCGGTTAATTCCTTTTAGCTCGCACCGGCTGCAGGCATTTTACAAACATGTTGGCTCTGGAATGGCGTTGCAGTTTTGGAAATCTGATTTTACATTCAACTTTAGAGAAGGAAATTGTCAATTGCATTGAGTGAAAATATGTGTTGAACACGTTCGTAACAGCTGATTTTCCCTTATTTTCATTTTCAGGGATTGCACAGATGTCACAATCCATCCACCAGCATCTAATATATGGAAGAATCATCCGGAAAATAAGGCAATTAAGAAAATATTACATATATATATAGAACACTGACTCCAGGAAACTCCCTGGCATCTCCCCAGAGTTGTGATCCTGTTTTTAGGGCAAAAGGATTCCCGGGTGTCGCGCCCCCTCGAGATTGTTTTCCTTCGCCGTCTCACCTGATTATGTAAATTTCCGCCGCCTTCCCTCGCGAGCTACTTAACGTCTCATTCCGTCTTGGTTGCCCTCGCCCCGCCCGACCACTTCCTTCCTCTCGTCCTTTCCTCTCACGCCCCCTCTCCTCCAATTTCGACTCATCTCCACCCTTTCCTCCACTTTTTTTCTTGCTATGCACGTGTGTCATCCCTGTTCACCCGCTTGTTTGCACTCTTTTCTTGCTAAACGCAAATGTGTTATTCTACCGTTTCTCCACTCATTTCTTGCTATGCACATGTGCCTTATTCCTTCAGATCCACCCCTTCTTCACCCTTTTCTTACTACAAACATATGAACCTGCCACCTCCACCCACCCTTCTTTCACACCCTTTCTTGCCATGCACACGGGTATTATCTCTCTTCAGCCGCCGTTTCTTTACTCTTCTCTTGCTATCCACACGTGTAATATTCCGCACCACCCTAATCCCAGTATTAACAGGGACCTCCTCCTCTGTAATGGAAGCAGTTACATACCAGTGTGAAAGCCACAAGGGAAAACAGGAAAGGCAATGTACACAATGCATGGTGAGGGTTCAAGGGCAAGCCGGATTAAAAGCAGCGGACGATAATAGACGAACTATTTTCCAAAAGAAATTATTATATCTGTACGTTTCAGAATGTCGATCTGAAAATGTATAAGTGCGGAGTGAAGAAAAGGAAGGTGTGGGCGAAGGGAAGAAATTAACTTGAAGAGAAAGACAGACCTGGAGTATAAAATGAAGACCACAAGAATTTTAATTCACTGAAAAGATGCTTGGGCAATCAGTTAATTGGATGAAACAACAGTATAATGAGACACTGACTGCAGGCATGATATAAATGGAAAACGGAAAGAGCTAGAACAAAAGAGCAGTTAAATCAATCAGTCAGCCAAATGAGAATCAGTGAGAGAGAAAAATGAAAGACCAACCGAACAACCAAATCAATTCCACCAAAATAAACGAAACGACAACCACCACAAGAAAAAAGGGGGGGAACCAAGAGCAAATCCCAAAAGACATTCGAAGAAGAACCACAATCAAACCAAATCAGAAAGTGTTCCAAGGAGACTACTAACGCCCCCCCCCCCACCCCCCAACGAGGACACGAGACGATATTACCAGACATATGAAGTTACATGTTCCTTCCATTAATCCAATCGTAGTAAATGGCCACGCACCGTCTACACAAACACTCGAATGCATCCCACGCGCGTGATAAGCGGATATCCTTCATTAGAGGGCCGAATCTGCCTCTTAACCGCCGCCATCCTGTGATTTTGCGGCTAATGAGGAAAAAGCAAAAAAACGTTCCTTTAAGATCCTATTCAAGTTATATTTTCAACAGTTGCTACAGCGCAACTGTCAAAATCTGGCAACTTAACATTCACTGTATGTTATAATATATATATATATATTATATATATATATATATATATATATATATATATAATATACATAATGTATATTATATATATATATAATATAATAATATATATAATATATATATAATATCTATATATATATATATATATAATATATATAATATACTATTATCATATATATACATATATATCATATATATACATTTTATATACATATATATACATATATATACATATATTATACATATATATACATTATATATATATATATTATATTATATATTATATATATATATATATATATATATAACTACACACATGTATATGTATGTTGTATGTATGTATGTATATTGTATGTATTTGTATGTATGTGTATGTTATGTATGTATGTGTATGTATTTGTATGTGTATGTGATATGTATTGCTATGTATTATTTTTTATTATTATATGTATATATATATATATTATATATAATATCATATATATATATTTGGTTTTATTTGTTGTGTGTGGTGTTGGTGTGTGTGTGTTGTGTTGTGGTGTGTTGGGGTGTGTGTTTTATTATATATATATATATTATATATATATATATATACTATATATTATATTTATTATTATATATGTAGTATTTTTGTTTATCGAAGCGACGAAGCCAAGTCATAACCTCGGCAAAGTCAGCTGCATTGTAAAGAAACCGATAAATGTATCAATCCACTTGAGCTCTCGATCGCCACCTCAAGCCCGGACAGCCAGGAGGCCTCGGAGGGTACGGGAGGTGGGGGGAGGGGGGGAGAGCAATTACTCCTCTGCAGGGTGCTTCTCCTTCAAGGTCTGCGCAAGCATAAGGAAAAAATATATTCCTGTGACTCTATAATTATTATTTTTCATTATCATCATCAATATAATTATGATTACCATTATGATCATGATAATCATCGCAATAATTATCATCTCTTACCACCATTATTAGCATTAATGCTATAACTACGATTATCTTATCATTATTAATATTGTTATCATTGCTGTCACCACCAGTCAAATTATCACCATCATCATAACTATTACTGTTATTTATTTTCGTGGTTGTTGTTGGTGATTCTTATCATTAACATTATAATCACCATCATTATCATTCTCAACATCAGCATCATTGTTATCACCACACCTTCCCCAGTGCAATCCCCCGAGAGGCAGACCGGACCCCGTGGAGCTTCCCCAATGTAAACAAAGCCCCCGACGGCCCCCCGCGAACGCGCCCGGGAGACAGACAGAAAACCGGAGGGGGCGGCGCGCCACGTGACTCCAGTCGGCTAATCTATCTTCTGCCGCTTGATTGATCTACCGACGTCAATAACGATCGCTTACACAAAACGAGATAAAAGAAAAGAAAAAAAATCTTTGGATATTTGCATGAGCACAGCACTCAATATATGCATGACCATGACCGTTGCACTCAACATGCCACAAAATGCAAGGATGCCCCGGCCCCCCGTCTCGTGTAAAGGACCTAGTCATTTACACGCATCCCACAACAGACATGCCCCCCCCCACCTCCCAAGTGAGGTCAAGGTCACGGGAGGTCAGGGTCACAGCGCATTGTGGGCGTAAAGGAGGTGTCGAGAGGAGCCTCATGTCGACCGCCGCGCGCACACAAAGGCCTTGTGATAATGACCCTCGAAAACAAGATTTAATGAAGTGCGCTTTCTTTCTCTGATTCTCTCGCTCTCGCTCTGTCTCTGTCTGTCTCTCTCTTTCACACGCAGCATAATGCACATACACACGCACACACACGGTCACACAGAAAAACACACACAAACTCAATACACACATACTCTATGGCTCTAGCAAATTGTCTATCTGTTTTTCACTCTTTCTACCTTTCTTCCTTCCTCCTTTCCTCCCTCGTTCTCACACTTCCTCTATTCCTCTCTCATTCCATCCCTTCCGCTTCTTCTCGCTTCTTATCTGTCTGTCCGGTTAGCAAGCTCTCTCTTTACTTCTCATTCCCTCTACTTTACTTCATTCCTCATCCTATTCCCCGCTCTCATTCTTCCTCCCTCCTTCTGTCCCCCTCTCACACTGCCACTCTTCCTCTCCCTCGCTCTCATTCTTCCTCCCTCCTCCCCCCCCTTCTCACACTGCCACTCTTCCTGTCTTCCTCTCTCCTCCTCGCTCTCATTCTTCCTCTCTCCTTCTCTCCCCCTTCTCACACTGCCACTCTTCCTCTCTCCTCCTCAACCCTTCCCTTCCTCAAGTGAGGTCCGCCAGCGTCCACAAACAAGGTCAAGGAGTCCCCGTCCACCACCTTTCCCATTATTTCCGAGACATTAGGCATGTTGAACCCCGTGCTTATGGAGATGGAAATGGCCCTGGGATTTAAGAACACGGCAAGTGGAAACGAGATGGAAGTCTAAATGTGTTGTGACGATGGAGAAGAGATATAATGGGAATCAAAAGGATGAGGTGCAGGGTGAGGGGTGGTAGGGGCACGGATATTGAACTGACTCCTCCTCCTCCTTATCTTTCTTTCTTTCATTCTCTTTCTCTCTCTTTCTATTTATCTTTCTCTAACCTCCTTTCCTCCCGCTATTAGCTGTTGGGGCTTCAGGTGACAATATCATGAAACTTACATCATGAAACTATATTCCTTCTTTAATCTACATGTCGGCTTATCTGTCTGCCTTTCTACTCATCACACACAAAGACACAGCTGCAGACATAGTTACACAGTTACAGTTACAGACACACACACACACACACACACACACACACACACACACACACACACACACACACACACACACACACACACACACACACACACACATAAACACACACACACACAAACACACACACACACACACACACAAACACACACACACACACACACACACACACACACACACACACACACACACACACACACAACACACACATCACCTTCCACTCTGACTCTCACTCCCCCTTCTACTCCTACTCCCTCCTCTCTCTCTCTCTTTCTTTCTCTCTCTTTTCTTTTCTTTTTCTCTCTCATCTCTTTTCCTCTCTCTCTCTTTTTCCTCTCTCTCTCTCTTTTTCTCTCTCTCTCTCTTTTTCTCTCTTCTCCTCTTTTTTTTTCTCTCCCCTCTCTTTTTTTCTCTCACTCTCTTTTTTCTCCCCCTCTTTTTTTCTCTCTCTCTTTTCTTTTTTCTCTCTCTCTCTCTCTCTTTTTTTTTTCTCTCTCTCTCTCTTTTCTCTCTCTCTCTCTCTCTCTCTCTCTCTCTCTCTCGCATTCAAATCCCCTCATCCCCTCTCTATACGCTATAATTTTTCCTTGCATTGCGCGGAACTCAGCTCGTGAAAAATAAGCCCCATCACTCGGATAAATCACATTACAATTCCTCCGTCTCTGTCTCTCGAAAAAAGGCATCCACAAAATCAAATAACCTCCAAAAAAAAAAAAGTCAAGCTAAATCAACTAAAAGAAATAACATGATATATCCCAGATAAATGTAGAGAATTGCAGCAGCGGGAGGAGGGATCATCAGAGGAGTCGCTCCGCGCAGGTCGTAAAAGTGCAGTCTCAAAGTCCTTGCGGAGAGGAGATAATAAAAGTGCTCAAGCAGGGGGAGAAGGAGAGAGCAGGACGGGGCAGTGAAGGAAAAGGGAAGGAGGGGAGAGAAAGGAAAATAAAAATGGAGGAGAAAGAGGAGGAGAAGAAGGAGAGAGGGATGGAAGGAGAGGGAGGGGGGGAGAGGAGAAGGAGAGGGAGGGGAGAGGAGAGGGAGAGAAGGGGGAGGGAGGGGAGGAGAGGGAAGGAGGAAAGGGAGGAGGAGAGGGAGAGGGAGGGAGGAGGGAGGGGAGGAGAGGGAGGGGGAGGAGGGAGGAAGAGAGGTGAGGGGGGAGGAGAGAGAGAGAAGAGAGAGAGAGAGAGGGCGAGAGGGAGGGGGAGGAGAGAGAGAGGAGGGAGGGAGGGAGGGAGGAGAGAGGAGGGAGAGGGAGGAGGGAGAGGAGAGGAGAGCGAGAGAGAGAGAGAGAGAGAGAGAGAGAGAGAGAGAGAGAGAGAGAGAGAGAGAGAGAGAGAGGGAGAGAGAGCCCTCACCTGGATTTCCATATAATATGCAAAGATCTAAAAATATAAGTAATACCCACATAAAAAAAACAATACGCCTATACAAATCCCTTTCAGAAACAGTCCCATATACACACGCACAGTACTTCCGAATCACACAGGATCATACTTGGAAACCCATATACCACGCAGATTACACTCTTAACATCCTCAAACTTTTACACGGAGAACCCATGCAGCATTTCGTTTAAACAAAAGCCTTTTCTGACAATAAGATAAACAATAACCACACAGAACCCAGCATAGACTCTCCCTTTGTGCTTCCCACCTCCCTGTGCACCCTCGCCGGTACTATTTGTGCAACGGCAAGGGAATTACATGCAACAACGACTTCGCTTCGCTCTTTGTATGAATATTACAAAACATGAAATATTTACTCGGCGAGTTTCTCCTGGGTCCTTAAAGAGTACCCAAAGCGTGCTTCGTTGCAGATCAAGAAATCAATAGTGCAACACGAGGGAGAACATGCTATAATCTATCAATCAATTCTACGATAACCTACAGTACAATGATACAAGACGGTGAGCAAAAGCATATTAAAAAATATATGTACATGAGAGATACAAAACGGCACACACAATGATTTTAAGGAGAGAAACTTATGAACAAATTCTAAATTCAGAGCTATATACAAATGCAACTTTTGTTCATTCGGTAACATATATAAGTTGTACGCAGCCATTCCACGTGAAAAACTGGAAACAAGCAAAATTCACTTGTCTTTGAAGAGCACCCCAAATGTGCTTCATTGTTTATGTTTGACACGAGGGCGATCACGGCACATCCCATCAACCAATGCTAGCAAACAAGGGCAAATAAAGACAAAACCATATGGCGAAACATACAACTGTAACTTGGTTTCCCTGGAAAAATACGTATACCCATACACGCTGATTCTGTGCAGCCTGCCCCTCCCTATGAAAAGCGATAACAATGAAAACTCCTGTACTTTCCCACACCAGGCAGCCACATTCTGGGACCATCCTTGTCCTCTCCCTCTACCTGTCGTGTTTTCCCACACCGGTCTAGCCTCTCGTCGTGAGTTTCCCTTTCTTAGAAGGCTCCCTCTACCTACTCCCCTTCCGAGTGTTTGTCTTTCCTTCCCATACTGCTACTTCTTACCTGACTTTCCAGTCCGTATTTGCCTTGGCCGAGTGCATCTTTCCCCCTTGATTCCTTTAAGGGAGCAGCGGTATTTCCCACGATATCCCCCTTTTCCCACACTTGTCTTACTCCCACTCTCCCCCCTACGCTGTCTCCGCCCCGTGCTTAACCCCCTTACGCCAAAACCGAATCCGCGAACCGCCATTTTCGCGAACAAGACCTGACCTCGCGGAATAGTGGAACTCAACACCGCAGCAAATCGAAGATAAACCGGTGGGATTTCGGGCCTACGAGGACTGGGATGGTATAAAAACAACCATTACATATATGACCGCGTCACACCCACTATTTACACCCTTGTCGTACTGCACTCTGTTTTCCCTCCCAGAATCTGCGTCACCATGTCCTTCCAATAGTTGGAATCTAACTGGTTCCACGCAAGTACGGATGAATATCGGCGCTCTGCAAGACATGGGCCACGAAATAAACACACACGCGGTGCCACACACACACACGCACACACACACGCACACACACACACACGCACACACACACGCACGCACACGCACACGCACACGCACACGCACACGCACACGCACACGCACACACACACATACACACACATACACACACACACACACACAGAAAGAGAACGAATGCGGGGAGGGAGAGCGAGAGAGAGATTTTGAACATATTATTTAATAAAGAAGCGCAGGAACTTATTGTATTGAAAAAGGAATAAGGATCATATTTGCATATATGTTTTATACAGTGAAATCTTAAGATTACAGTATCATCATATGTAGTATCTAAAGAGTAGATTAAATCTAAGCATATTATGCAAAACATATCAAAACAGTATAAAAGGTATGAATGAGAATGAATATCTTCATAATACAAGAGATGTACTTGACCGGTTTCATGTATTTCTGACGAAGATACAACTGAAACCGGTCAAATACATCTCTTGTATTGTGAAGATATTCATTCTCATTCACACCTTTTATATATTTGTCAACATGAATACGGTTCATATCAAAACAGGTAAATGCACAGGAGTTTCATGACCATCTTCTACCTATTACATACAAAACCATTTGCTACAAAACTTCAATAAAACGAAATTAAAAGAAAAACGGCATGAGAAAAAAAACAGAACAGTAATAACTGTATTACACGCCTAAATCCCCCCCCCTTTCAACACGACTCTTGGAACACTCCCCAAACCCCCAGTTCCGTCTATGCCTGTGCCTTGGGGAGTATCTTCATGCTCCTTCAGATCTTGGCACCCCACCCTCCTTCCCCGCCTCTCCTCTCCTCTCCTCCCTCCGCCACTCCTCTCCTCTTTTCCTCCTTTCCTGTCTCCTCTCTCCTTTCCTCTCTCCTCTCTCCTTTACTCCCTTCCATCTCTCCTCTCCCCCCACCATTTCATTTCTTATCCTCCTTTCCTCTCTCCCTTCTCACTCCTCTCCTTCCCCTTTTCCTCTTCCTCTTCTCCCCACCTCCTCTCCTCCTTCCCTCCTAACACCCTTCCTTCCAGACACTGCCTACATAGAATAAACAGCCTCGGGGCAATTTTCAAGAAAACAGAACAAATTCACTCGCGTTCTTGCCCTCCACGCCGCCTTGGGAGGTAAACAATAGCTTCAAGACAAGAGGAAAATGAATATATAAGGATACCACCCTATGCCACCCACCCCCCCCCTTTTTTTTACAGCCTAAGGATATTTTCTGGTACAACGAAGGAGAGTGTGATACTGAAAGGAAACATAATAATTCTCCAAGGGGCGATGAATCACATAAAACATTTATTTATTCTCGCTAGCATCTCCACGTTTTTTTTTTCTTAAGCAACCAGGCCTACAGCGGAGGGAATACAGAATATTTATGAGATCTGTGACAATTCCTGTTGCAATTTCTCATGCAGGATCCAAATGTGAGGGCGAAAATAGGCATAGGGTTATATGTCTATGGAGAACAAGGCGACGAATCAGTGAAATGATGTTAAATTAATTGCTGAAATTTTGATGAATTACGAAATATTTCATTTACTTTAAGAACGTCGCTCTTGTTCACTTAACATTTAATTAAGAGGAGTGAATACAGTGGGATTTATTAACTGGAGACTTTTACCCTTACATATGTCAAATCTATGTATACGGATTAAAACGCGCATCTTGTTCCCTTTGCTACGTGGCATATACTGACAAAGTGATAGATTTTTTATATCAAAATACCGAAAGAATGGTAAATTGGAAACTAATATACATCCAACAAAGACGGACACGTAGAATTTAGTCAGCTAGATATTCATTTTCCGACGTTTTTTTTTTTTTTTTTTTTTTTTTTTCCAAGTCTGAAAGCCTTACAACTCGCGGGAATGACACATAGCTTAACAAGGGTCGTATGAGAGGGCCAGGGCGTCCCTTCTATCCTCTCTCCCCTGTCCCCTTCCCTTTCCCCTCTTCCTCCACTTCTCCTTCCCCCTCTTCAACTATATTCCCCTCCCCCTCGCCCCTCACTCCCCCCTCTCCCCTCTCCCCTCGTGTCACTCACTGCCTGCGGTCACCTTCCTTATTTTAAATTCAGTAATGTGACACTAACATCCGAAAACAGAAAAAAATATCGTCTGGATTTTTATTTCATTGGTATTATATTGCGAAGGCACTATTCATATAATTTCAGCAAGGGGAAAAATTCATAGAAATATATGGAATCCTATATGGCCACACTGTGTTCTAAAAAAAAAGGAAAAAAAAGAAAAATAAAACTGAACATTCCCAGCGGATAAAAAAAAAATATATGACATTTTCTAGTCATGCAAAAAATATCCAAATATCTATATCACAATTTATGGTAAGATAATAATATGCAGCGTCACAACATTCAAGATAAGATTCTTTTTTTTTAGGAAATGACTTGCTTCTCCTACCTCCTTTTCTTCTATTTTCCCCTTCTATCAGCTCTCTCTCTTCTCCTCCTCTATTCCCCTCTTCCTTCACCTCCCTTACCCTCTTCCTCTTTAGAATGGCAACAGCGCGACATAAACACTAACCCATCCCCAAATACTGTGAGTTTGTGAGTGAGTTTGTGAGTGAGTGAGTGAGTGAGTGAGTGAGTGAGTGAGTGAGTGAGTGAGTGAGTGAGTGAGCGAGTGAGTGAGTGAGTGAGTGAGTGAGTGAGTGAGTGAGTGAGTGAGAGTGAGTGAGTGAGTGAGTGAGTGAGTGAGTGAGTGAGTGAGTGAGTGAGTGAGTGAGTGAGTGAGTGAGTGAGTGAGTGAGTGAGTGAGTGAGTGAGTGAGTGTGCGAGCGAGTACGAGTGAACATGACTCATTCCTCTCTCACGGCCGCATTGTCCGGAATGGCTCACCCGCGGTGTAACAGCACCCAACAGAAGAACATGAAGAGGGGAAAAAATAGATAAAACATGTGAGAAAATTTAAAGTATTTCGGGCATCGTAGGCAGATATGTAAAAGAGGAGACCAAGAAAAGCATGAACACTTTCACCATTGAAAAGTGAAAAGAGAGCAAGAAAATGCAAGAAAACAAACAATAAAAGGAAAGAGAAGTGTTGAAAAGGAAAAGAAAAGAAAGTGCACAGCCTTAAAGAGAGTGAAACGTTCTTGAAATTCCATCATGTAAAGAGCTCCTTCTCAAAAAGTACCTCTTCCTCGAATCGGAACAAAGTAAAATTACGAAAAACAATTACGATTAAGAGGAAAATATGCATCGAAAACAAAGAAGATCAAGAAAAAGTAAGAGAAAGTAAGAAAACGACCTCTAAAAAGTACAGCAAAGAGAAGTGAAGTAATAAAAGCTGAAGAAGAAGAAGACAGAGAAGAAAGACAATAGCAGGAGACAAAGAAACAAAAGAAAAGAGCACAAACACAAAAAAGCACCACCAAACAAACGACCAAAACAGAAGTACGCCCGTTATCACCCCCCCCTTAACCCCCCTCCCTCCTTACATACACACAAACAAAACCCACTCTCCCAGTCGCACATCCGCATCTCCGCCTTTACGAACGACATGATGATGACAACACCACGAGACCCGGTGATAACAAAAGGCTAAAAAATCGCCGTGGTTAAGTTAGGGTTCTTTTCGCCGGTCGCAGCCATAAACAACAGGATGTGCTTGTCTGTCGCCGTGTAATAACTATCACTTGCGGGGATTTGTATGCCATGTGGCCTTATCGGGTGTGTATGCCTTGGGTGTTTGGTTCTTGTGGGTGTTTTTTTTGTGAGATCTTTGTAGTACTTCTATTTTTTTTGTAGAATTAGTGTTCGTTTTTCTTGTGGTTCATTTACATCATTTTTTATTACTATCACTATTCCCTTTGTAAATCGATAAACACAGTTCCAGCACGCTTTTCGAAATGACGACACGCGCGCACACAATAATAATAAACAACTAATAAAAAAACAAAAAAACATGAATATGAAAGTACAAACCCCAAACAAATGATGATACCCATAATAATAATAATAACAATAATAATAATAGATAAGCTTCAATCACACGTTCCCACACAACCATAACTGGACAGCAAAAAGAAATAAGAAAGAAAAAAAGAAAAAAGAAAAGAAAAAAAAAAAACAACGGCCATCATAAACGTCCCTACTCCCATATCTATTTTTTATACGTAGCCAAAAAGTGGTCGAGTCCGTCACGTTACACGGAGTAAAAACAGGCCTTATTAAAGCGAGCGTCCACGGCCCGGCACGGCACCCGCCCCCTCCCTCCCCTCCCCTCCACCATACGACTCCCATTCCCCTTCTGGTCGTCCTGTTTTTATTCACCCTTTTCTGACGCCTTGTAAATCTCGTGGATGCAGCACTAAAAGCAACTGTCTTGAAATTAACTGAACAGCTGCTATTATTGCTATGACGGAAAAAAGACGATGGTGAATAAGAGTACGGGGGAAATTAGGAGCAAAAATACATGAGCATAACAATAATTAAACAAAAAATACAGCAATAATCAAAATACTTGTAACAAACACAATAGCAACAACAACAATAATAATCGTAATATAAATGAAAATAACAATGATAACAAACACAATACCAGCAACAACAACATCAGTAATATCACTAATAATATCAGTAGTGACCACAACAATAAAAAGTAACAATTAACAATAATGAAAATCACATGAATTATCATCAAGTATCTGTCATTCTCACTTTACAATCTTGATTACGATCCCCATCACCACCAGCGTAAGACAAATATACAAACCATTAACAGCACTTTGTCCCATTCCTCTGTTTCCCACACCATTCTCCTCTCCTTCCACTTTCCTCCTTTCTCCTACATCCATAGAACGACAGCCTCTTTCCAAGTCCCATTCGCTCTTTACCAATTACCGTGAAATTCATAATCCTCAACTTCCTTCGCGTATGTCAGTTCTTCTGAATGATTCAGGACATTAATAATCTATTTAAAAATTTTGGATTTGATTTGTTAATCGTTCTTTCTTATTTCTTTCTTCCTCCATTTCATTCATTCTTTCCTTCCCTTTCTCCAGAGAGAGAAAGAGATGAAAAAAAACACAAAAGGTAAACACCAGCAAAAGAAAAAAAATATTAAAAAGTGCAAAGAAGAGCATATCATACCAAGAACCCCACTGGTTTTATAGCATCTGTCCGGCCGCCAGTACAGCAAGGAGTAAGCTTGGGGCATAGAGGGCAGGGGGCAGGGGGCAGGGGACAGGGGTCAAAGGGAGGCAGGAGGCAGGGAGAGGGGTGGGTACGAGAAGATAGGGTTTCAAGCAGTTTCACACCTCGTTAATCTCTTCTCGGGTAAAAACACACTCTATACACAAACATACATACAGTTGTTACGCAATGGCAAATATGCGCCGGTATTACCTTTTCTTGATGCTTGCCACTTTTGTTTACACTAATCTTTCTTCACTATTCTTGTTTTTCATTTCGTCTCTCTCTTCTCTCCTCTCTTCTCCTCTACTCTCCTCTCTTCTCTCTTATTTGATCTTTCTCTCTTCTTTTCAATTTTTTCCTTTCTTCTTTCTCTTTCTCTCTCTTTCCCTCTCCGTCTCGCTCTCCTAAATTATTCTCCCATTTCTTTATTCCAACCTCACTTGTTAACAATGAGAGATAAAAGACAGCAATGTTACAAAGGCGGGAAACATTTGTAAACATGTCAGCCCCGGACCCCTCCCCCCCCACACCCCTCCGACCGCCCACCAGCACAAATGCTTGGCACTTTCTCTCGCGGAAGCAGAATGGTAAACACATTTTAAAAATAATCTCTGCAATCGCCCTTTCTTCTTCTTACGCTCCCTCCCTTTGTCCTTCTTATCGCCTTCCTCAAAGTCCCTCCCCCCTTCCATAACCTAACCTTGTTAGTACCCATAACCAGCTTGCCCCTACCCCCCTTGCCGGTATCGTAACCCCGACCCCCTCCCAAAAACCTCGTTTTTCGTATCTTTCCATCTCTTCCCTCCATTCCCGGAGCCCCACTACTTCCTTATCCTACTACCCCCCCACACCCCACAATGCCCTTCATACCCCCACTAACCCCCCACCTCAATGCCCAAGTGCCCTCCTGTCCCAAACCTCCCCCTCCCTCTTCGACCGGTAAGCGACCCAGCGGCGATGACAAGACCGAGGAAGTTATCTTGTTATCAGCTCTCCCCGTCACGTCGACGATACTAACATGAGCAATGACAGAGGAGGAAGCGATAAGGTACGTATGGAGGCCCTGGCGACGATACTTGGCCCCATCGTCATATCATTTTTTTATCTCTTCTGTCGTTTTCTGTCTCTTCTCTACTTCTTCCTCTCACTCTCGCAAGCACAGTTCCTCTCCCTCTCCCTCTCTCTTTCCTTCTTTTCCTTCTTTCCCTCTTCCCTTTCCCTCTCCCTCTCTCTTTCCTCCCTTTCCCTCTCCCTCTCTCCCTCTTCCCTTTCTCTCCTCCCTCTCCCTCTCTCCCTCCTTCCTCCTCCCTTTCCCTCTCTCCCTCTTCCCTTTCCTTCTCTCCCTCTTCCCTTTCCCTCTCTCCCTCTTCCCTTTCCCACTCCCTCCCACTCCCAATCACACTCACACTCCCTCTCTCTCGCGACACCCGAAACAAATAAAAGGGAAAAGCAGAATTAATGAATGGAACAACCCTTTACCTTTGGCGATCACCAGCGACTGTGGCGAGCGGCGAAGAGGACCAGGGGAGGATTCGGTTTCAGCTTCCTGCAGGGATTGGGCGGGGTCCAGGGTGAGGGAGTGGGTGTATATGCGTGGGCGTGAGTGGGTAGGAGAGCTTCATGACCGCAGAGGGTAAAGGAGAGATTGTGTTTCAGCTTCCTTTCTCGGACCTGCTGCCACCACCAGGCTCACCCCCCCCCCCCCGGCAGTTTTTCGCGTTTGCCAGACCATCACAAAACTCAAACATTTTATCCAAGTATCTGGATAAAAATGAAAGTCGAAGGAGAAAAAAGACAGCCAGAAGGATTTCGCAAGTCATACGACCTTAGCAAAGGAACGAAAGCATCAACACGACAACAATGATGCTTACGATGGTGAGGTTGATGATAACCAAGATGCAACAATGACAAAGATAAAAATAATCATAATCTTAATTAACAACAAGAAGAGGTCAATTGAAATACAAATACAAAATCACGATATCAACCAGGAATAAATAAAAGGAGATGGAAAAAAATCGAAAATGGTCAACCCCAATTTAAAACTTTTAAAGCTTACCTGTGCTTCGAGTAACGCCACTATGATAAAGCGACTAAATTGAATCAGTTAGTATAATGACGCTGTAATGTTGAAACCATATAGGATCATCCCTCTTACTAAATATCCGTTTTGATAAAGCAACTTTTATATCAGAGATTAAATTCACAACACTCACGGTATGGCTGACGAGATAAGAGATAAGAGGAGATAAAGCGAAGTCGGAAACAAGTGGGAAGTGAAGCGTATTAAATAAAAAACCAAACCAAACCAAACCACCCTTCCTTCTTATATATAACAACAATACGTCTGCCTCTTCTCTCCATCCCAAGTACAAGTCGAGGACCTGCAAGCCCTCTCCTCTGCAGAGCAAGGAACGAGGTGCTGGAGGACTGCGGTGCCCAGGATCCCCCATGCATCCCCAAGGCATCCTAGCAAGAGGGCCTCTGTCTCTGTAAACAAAGGCGACGCAGCACGGGGGACGACCGCCCGTGGAACAACAACAGACAACCTGACGAAGTGGCGGCGCGGCGGTGACGTCGGCTCCCGGACACCTCAGACTCCCGCACAGGCTAGGCAGGCGGAAGGGAGGGAGGGAGGGAGGGTAATAAGACAGGGGAAGGGTAAGAGGGGGAAAAGAGAGGGGGAAGGGAGGAGGGAAATAAGAGGTGGGAAAGGGGGAGGAGAGGGAGGGAAATAAGAAATGGGGAGGAGAGAAGGGAAAGAGGAAGGGAGCACAAGGAGATAGCAGAGAGAAAGACAGAGAAAGGATGACAAGGAGAAGGAAAGAGGAAGAAAGCAAGGAAAGGGAGAAGAAAAGAAAGAAGAAAGACGGGAATGAAAAAGGGAGGGAGGGGGAAGGAAAGAGGGGGGAAGGGGGAAGGAAGGAGGGAGAGAGGGGAAGGAAGGAGGGGAGAGAGGGGAAGGAAGGAGAGAGGGAGGGGGAGGGAGGGGAAAGAAAGAGGGAGGGAGGGAGGGAGAAGGAAGGAGGAGGGAGGGGAAGGAAAGAGGGAGGGAGGGGGAAGGAAAGGAGGGAGGGAGAAGGAAGGAGGAGGGAGGGGAAGGAAAGAGGGAGGGAGGGGAAGGCAAGAGGGAGGGAGGGGGAAGGAAAGAGGGCACTCCCGAACGCGTGCAGTGTCGGGTTCCACCTCCAGCATCAGCGTTACGTCACTCGACACTCACACCAGTTACATCATCTCATTTACCTTGCAGCCCTTTCTCTTTTTTCCTCTATCAATGCGCGCAAAAGAGGAGGATATAAGAAAATGTGAAGAAGAAGAAAAAGAAGAAGGTGAGAAAGAGACAGAAAGCAGGCAGACAGAAAAGAAAGATCAGAAAGAGGGAGAGAAATGTAACATGAAAAATAAATAAACACAAGGAAAGAGACAGACATATGTAATAAAGAAGGGTAAAGCAAATACACGACAGGAATGTGTAATACAAATAAAACGAAAATAAAAAAGAGATAGCTAGAGACACACAATAAAGACGAAAAGAGAAACAACTTGAGAAAGAAAAAACGAAATCATCCCACTCTGGTATCCGCAACACCGTAATACCTGATCCACACACAATCCGATACCACAAAACCCGCAAAGAAGGCATGGAAGTGCGGACCATCGTGACGCAAGCACACACGTAAATAAGACAAGGGAGGGAAGGAAGGAGGGAAGGAAGGAGGGAAGGAAGGAGGGAAGGAAGGAGGAAGAAAGGAAGATAGGGAGCTCCGACCTGACACCTGACATGAGGCCGCTACCGGAAGCAAGTTGTCAGCGGCCGTCAGCATATTCACCCTCCTGACCACTCACACCGGCACCCAACAACACCGCCCCCGTCCCTTCGCCCTTCCCCTCACCCACGCCCCGTCCCCTCGCTCCTCCCCTCGCCCGCACCGCGTCCTCTTGCCTCCCTCTTTTACTTCATCATGGGTGTTCCTCCCTCCTTCCTCACCTGTTACTTTCCGTTTCCTTTCATTTTATCCTCACCCTCATCTCCCTTCCCATCTTTCTTTTAGCTCTCTTTGCGTGTATGTTTCTGCCACCGTTCCCACGCATTTTCTATCTACCTTTCTTTCTCCTTTCACCTCCCATGCTTCCATATAAATACCTACACGTGTATATACACACAACACACACACACACACACACACACACACACACACACACACTCACAAGTGTATATAAACATATACACATATTTTCACAGACGGATATACCGCTAAACGTGTGTGTGTGTGTGTGTGTGTGTGGTGTGTGTGTGTGTGTGTGTGTGTGTGTGTGTGTGTGTGTGTGTGTGTGTGTGTGTGTGTGTGTGTGGGTGTGTGTGTGTGTGGGGGTGTGGGGGGGGTGTGGGGTGGTGTGTGTGGTGTGGGTGGTGTGTGTGTGGTGTGGGGTGTGTGTGTGTGTGTGTGTGGGTGTGTGTGTGTGTGTGGGGTGGGGGGTGGGGGGTGTGGGGTGGGGTGGGGGGGTGTGGGGTGTGGTGTGTGTTGTGGGGTGTGTGATTGTGGTGTGGGGTGGTGGTGTGTGGTGTGTGTGTGTGTTGGGGGGTGTATGTGTGGTGTGATGTGTGTGTGTGTGTGTGTGTGTGTGTGTGTGTGTGTGGTGTGTGTGTGTGTGTGTGTGTGTGTGTGTGTGTGTGTGTGTGTGTGTGTGTGTGTGTGTGTGCGTGTGCGTGTGCGTGTGCGTGTGTGCGTGTGCGTGTGCGTGTGCGCGTGTGCGTGTGTGTGTGTGCGTGTGCGTGTGTGCGTGTATGTATGCACACATGCATACTTTCTCCCTCTCCTCTTCCTTTATCCCTCTCGCTCGCACTCTCAAAGGAAATCAAAAGCCTTGCTGACGAGGCACAGCCGAAAAAAATTCTATTTGCACAAACTCTTGAGATCACACGCGAAAGATATACGTAAACAAAAAGAGACGAAAGAACACGGAGAAACTGCAGTCATCAACACCAAAGTCTGATTCCGATTCGTAAGTGTTAATAAGGGCGAAAACCTATACAGTAATATCAAGACTCACAGCTCTCGCGTCAACAGAAACAAATTAGCGAAAAATGTTGAGGTTCCTGTGACATGGTAAAATGAATATGGTTTATTTATCTATTTACTTTTCTTTTATATATTGACCTAATTATTTACGCATTTAGTAATTTCTCTTCACAATACCCATCGACATCGAGTTCACCGAATGTTACGGAATGTTCTTCAAAATCGATCAAAACCCGTCTAAATCTTTAAGAGTCGGTCCCGCACTTCACTTGGCTTAATTGAAAGACAAGGATGGGTCAGAGGTGAAGCGTATCACTACGAAAGACCGGCGAAACAACAGGAAATGAAGAAAAAATGCAATCTCTCTCCTTCCCTTCGATTCGCCGCCACAGAAGGCATTTCTCGGGAAATGAGGCCAAGATGACAAAAATTGCCTTGATGAATGTCGACGATGACTTGTGAAATGGCGAAGTGGGTGGGAGGGAGGAGGGAGGGGAGCAGAAGGGGGGAGAGGGAAGGAGGATGGAGGGAGGCACAAGGGGGGAGAGGGAGGGAGGGAGAAGGGCCAAAGGGAAGGAAGGAGGGAGGAGAGAGAGGGAAGGAGGGAGGGAGGGAGGGGGAGAGAGGACGGGAAGAAAAGAGGAGTGAAGTGAGAAAGTGCGAGAGCGAGGGAGGGAGGGGGCTAAGGAGGACAAGCGAGGGTAGAGGGAGGGTGGTAAGAATAGGGGAAGTAATTGAGGGGGTGGAAGGAAGGGGAATAGAATAAGAGTGTTAGGGTTCAAAATTGGGGAGGGTGCGGGTGTTAGGAGAGAACAGCAAAGAAAATGGAGCGTTTCAAACGGGGGGGGGGGGGAGAGCAGGAAGAAGACGACCGAAACGGACCAGGTAAGTGGAACCTTCGGAGGGAAGAGTGCATGGCCAGGTATGTA
>NC_051422.1:7983429-7995929 GCF_015228065.2 Penaeus monodon
ACAGAGACAAGAAAGAACAAAGCGAGTCAAGTCAGCACAGCATTAATTAACCCACGGACAAGTCTACCTCCTTCATGCATAACAAATACCTCCTTGAGTAGCACAGCGCCCATACCACAGGGAATGAGAGAGAGGAAGCTAATAAAGAGAAAAGACAAACAGAAATAAAAAGGAGAATTGGAGGGAAGCGACGAAAATAAAATTGGAAGAGGGATTGGAAGACTGGATGATGATCGATCTTAAACGAGATACGGAAAGATTGGGAAAAAAGCCAAAGAAAAGTTTTTAGAAATAATAAAAAAGAGAGGGCTAAAACTGCTCGAAAACAAAGAAACAAGCAAACAAAGATCGACTAATAAACGACCAAAAAACATAAAACGGGGACACGTGACGTTAGAAAAACAATGCGAAAAATGTCACAATATCAGATCAGACTGAGAGACGAAATGGGGGCAAAACAAGCAAGCAATAACAATTTCATAACAAAACGGTGGCCTTAAACGAGAATGAAAGCGATACGAAAAAATAAAATAAAACAAAAATAAATAAAAAAACGAATAACAAGTAAGCGTAAAAATAAAATAAAGAATATACAAGTGACACAAATTCGCGTGAAGGAAGGATGGATGGTCGACCTTACACAAAAAGGAAAGAAGAGAATGGGAGAATGCAAACAAAAATAGACAGAAACCAATTACACTCGACTCAAAGGCAAAGCGGAAGAATAAAAATGATACGAAGCAATTAGAAGACCAGACTCAAAGGCAAAATCGGAGAATAAAACTAAGGAAGGGAGCGAATAAAATGAAAAAAAAAGAAAAAAAAAAAGGAAAACCACAATCAAAGGTAAAGCGAGAAGGGAACAAAACAGAGAGTGGCCGGACTTACGCTAATATGATAATCATACCGGTATAGAATAGCGAGACGAACACAATAAAAACAAAACAAGAAACTTGATCAGAATCAACTACCAGAACTTAGATCGAAAATAAGTGGAAAACAAATGAACGAAAGAATAAGAAAGAAAACGAACTAAAAATAACCATGCAGAGAAAACGCTGAAAACATAAAAAACAAAAGCACACGAACGAAAAAAAAAATCAAGAAAAAAACATAAAACGCGCAAAACACAGAAAACAAACAAACAAGCTTACTCATCAGTCCCTGATTAGTAAGCTGTGTGTGTGGTGTGTGTGTGTGTGTGTGTGTGTGTGTGTGTGTGTGTGTGTGTGTGTGTGTGTGTGTGTGTGTGTGTGTGTGTGTGTGTGTGTTGTGAGAGGAGAGGAGAGAGAGAAGAGAGAGAGAGAGGAGAGAGTGAGAGAGAGAGGAGAGAGAGAGAGAGAGGAGAGAGAGAGAGAGAGAGAGAGAGAGAGAGAGAGAGAGAGAGAGAGAGAGAGAGAGAGAGAGAGAGAGAGAGAGAGAGAGAGAGAGCCAGAGCCAGAGCCAGACAGAAACAGGGAGAAAGAGAGACAGAGAGAGAGAGAGAGCCGGACAGACAGACAAGAGAGAAAGAGACAGGAAGAGAGAGGACGAGCGTCGGTCCAGCCTCTTTAACAGGAGCTGCAGCGGCCCTCGGCTCTTTTGTTTTAATGGCCGGGATATATTTTTAGCCGCATCAGCACGAATCCTCAGCCGCGAAATGCCTTAAAAGAGCGAGCGCGATTGCCTCCGCGGCCAGCTCGCTTTCCGGGACCGGCGAAGGAGCATCGCCGAGCGGCCGCCCACGTCCGCTGGGGCTCCGGAACGAGGCCCGGGGAGACGGTCGGGCTTTGGCACGGCGGCCGAGGGAGGGAGGGGGGGGATAGGGGGTAGAGAGATAGAAGGTGGATGGATGGATGGATGGGAGGGATAGATAGATATATGGATGGACAGATGGATGGATGAATGAATAGATGGATGGATGGATGGATGGATGGATGAATGATGGATGGATGGATGGATGGATGAATAGATGGATGGATGGATGGATGGATGGATGGATGGATGGATGGATGGATGGGAGGGAGGGATAGATAGATATATGGATGGACAGATGGATGGATGGAATGATGGATGGATGGATGGATGATAGATGGATGGATGGATGGATGGATGGATGGATGAATAGATGGATGGATGGATGGATGGATGGATGGATGGATGGATGGATGGATGGATGAATAGATGGATGGATGGATGGATGGATGGATGGATGGATGGATGGGATGAATAGATGGATGGGTGGATGGATGGATGGATGGATGGATGGATGGATGGGAGGGAGGGATAGCTAGATATACGGGTGGACAGATGATGGATGGATGGATAGATGGATGAACGAATGACTGAATGGGTGCGCAGTGGATGGATGGAGGAGAGGAAGAAAGGGAGGGAAGGGAGGAAGATCTGGAGTGAGGAAAAGGGAGGGAAGGAGGGGGACAGGGAGAAATAAAATAAGAGTTGGGAGAGAAAGTATAAAAAAAAGAGATGGAAGCTATGTAGCTGCCCTACAGCAAGTACACTTTCCCACAAACTCTTTATTCATGTCTTCGTCCAATAATTTTTCATATATCTATCTATCTATCTATCTATCTATCTATCTATCTATAATATATATATATATATATATATATATATATATATATATATATACAAACACACACACACACACACATATATATATAGGGCATGACACAGTAAGCTTCATCATAGCAGACGAGGGAAGCTTCTCCCACAAACTCTCCCATTCATGCGTGACTTCACCTTCATTCATTCCTTTACGCATGCAAGCAATTCTATCCTTCTTATCTTTCCCTGTTTATTTTTGACTGATCGTCTTCCTTCGCCCTCTCCCTCCCCACTGTCGCCGCATCCTGGTACTAGAGAGAACAGCGTCATCCTTGTCTCTTTTGTACTCCACCTCCCTGCCTTGCTTTCACTCTTACCCTCGCTTTCCCCACCCACCTCTCCCTCTATCTCTCCCTCTATCTCTCCCTTCCCTCCCCTCTCCCCTTATAACTCCCTTCTTCTTTCCCTACTCCGTCAATTCCCTTCTCCCCCCTCCGTATCCCCGTACAACCTCTTGTTTCCTTCCCCTCCCCTCTTCTCCCAGCCCACACTCCCTCCATCCCTATCCTCCTCTCTTCTCCCACTCCCTATCCTCCCTTCTTCCCCTCCCGCTCCCTATCCTCCTCCCTTCTCCCTTTCCCTATCCTCATCGCTTTTCCACCCTATCCTGCTCTCCTCTCCCCCTCTTTATCCTCCTATCTCCCCTCCCTATCCTCCTCTCTTCTCCCCCTCCCTATCCTCCTCTCTCCTCCCACCCCCTATCCTCCTCTTTTCTCACCCTCCCTATCCTCCTCTTCTCTTCCCTTCTTTATCCTCCCCTCTCCATCTCCCCAGCCACTCTCTACATGGCCTTGCGCAACCCTACTAGCCCGCAGTCGTCATTTATAAATAAAATCACACGTGAGTGTTCACTTGTTTGGTCTCCGGGATTCCAATGTGCTTTGTGTACACTGAGGATGCGGGGGTTATGGCGGGGGGGGGGGGGGGAGAGGGATATCTCCCTTAGTTGAGATAAGGGGGAGGGGGAGAGAGGGGGACAAAGAGATAGATAGATAGATAGAGAGGGGGTGGGAGAGAGAGAGAACGAGAGGAAAGAGAGAAAGAGAGAGAGAAAGAGAGAGAGAGAGAGAGAGAGAGAGAGAGAGAGAGAGAGAGAGAGAGAGAGAGAGAGAGAGAGAGAGAGAGAGAGAGAGAGAGGGAGGGAGAGAGAGAGAGAGAGAGAGAGAGAAAGGGATGGAGGGGCAAGCAAGACAGACAGGCAGACATAGAAACTAACTTTGCACCTTAATCTCTTCTCACGAAGTTTAGGTTTCATATCAGCAAAGCTAATAATAACTTCTCCTCGTCATTTGCTGCGTTCTAGAATTACAATCCTTTTAAGGTCTTGACGTAAATAAAGATTAAAATGAAACCAGGACGACAACCTTTTGCACTTGTTTCCCCGTGCCTCATAACTCTAATATGAAATCATTTAAATACAAAACTATATAATCCGGTCTTAATAACAGAAATTCCAATGGTTAACCATATTACTATAGTATATATAATATTCAGAGTACATTGATATAATCTATTTTTTTAATCAAATCAATCAAATAAACAGCAGCACTTAACACGAACAATGGTATCCACAAGATTAAAACTTGGGACCCTTGAATCATCCAAAGATAGAATTCACTTCAAACGCCCTCAATCTTTCCACTGTAATACTGCGTCACATTACCTCCTCCTTCTTAATACTCCACATCTCTTCCTTTGATAATATTCCATACTTTACTTTACAAACTTCGCGCTTTATCCCATTATTCTCCATCGTTTACATCCCCCTTCCTAATAATTTCCTCGCTCTCCCTAATCCACCGCATTACTCTCCTTATGCTTCATCTTCTTACCTTTAATATTCCATCCCTTTGCCTTTGCTAATACTCCGTCCCTCTATCTCCCTAGTACTTCATCCATTTACCTACTTCTTCCTAATACTCCACCCCGGTACCTTCTTAACGCTGCATCCTATGACCTTTGCTACTCCATCCTTTTATTCCCTAGTGCTTCATCATTTTACCCCCCTCCCACATTCTTAGTACTCATCTATATCCTCCCTTATACTCCATCCTTCACCTTCTTAATATTCCAGCCTTTTGCCTCTGTTAATACTTTGTTAATACTCTACTTCATTACCCTCCCAACAAACCATCCTTATACCCCCCTTCCTAACAATCTCTTTACCTGATCAATATCTCCATCCTCCCTAATTCTCTATCCCTTTACCTTCCTAGTACTCCACCCTCTTACCTTAGTTAATACACACCCTTCTCAAAAGCCCCATTCATTTACCGCATAATAATCCACCCTTTAGCCTCCTCATTCCTAACACCCCATCACCTCTACCTGATCAATATCCCCACCCTCTCCATCTCTTTACCTTCCTAATAATCCATCCCCTTTTGCTTCCGTTGGAATGTCAAAACAACAGCATAGTCCATTCCAGGCATCATCTTTAAAAGATTAAGTGAAATCGGATACATACGCATAAGACTCTGTGACCGGATAACGCGACTGGAGATTCAAGGAATCCAAGCACGATGGAACTTTGATTGAGAACTTTGGTCCAGAACTGTGGTTGAGAATTGATTAACTATAGGCCCGAGTGGTGCATGTTATCTTTGTGGTGACTGAAATGGGGACAGATGGGTTAGTGTCTATAAGCCTTTGGGGAGGCAGACTGGTGATTAGGTGAATAGTTTGGTGTTATCCAAGGGCTATCGCAATGCTGACTATTGTTTTATTGTATAACACTGAGCTCATGGTGTCCATAAAGCTTTGGGGAAACAGGTTGGTGAGTAGGTGAATAGTTCAGTGTTATCGAGGGGTTATCACAGTGCTGACTATTGCTTTATTGTATAACATTGGACTCGTGCGAGATCAAACCTATAGTGTATGAACTATTGAATATCCGAACTCTATTTCTATATTTAGCATTGTAATACTATTCATAAATAATAAAAACAGGAAATAACAATATCAAATACACAATAGATAAAGCACCCGTAAATTAACAACAAAGGCAGTAATTCAATAAAAACAGGAGTGTAAATAAGTTCATACAAATGATGTCCCCGAGAGGGTGTCTACGTGCACAATCTCAAGACGTCTTGATATCAATATTAAAACCACAAGCATTTTTTTTTTCATTTAGTTCCAACTCTCTCTAAACCAATATTCCAGAGCCAATATTTCCGAAGATATTTGTCAAGCTGAGTTTTAGAAAAGTACGATCGTTTAGAACTACGAACGAAATGGGAATGATGTATAATGAAAGATCCAAACAATAGCTCCCTCAAAATTAATAAACACGACACTTCATAGATTCAGCGAGGGCCGACTGTTCAAACGCCGCTCTCTCTGCCTCTCTCTCTCTGCCTCTCTCTCTCTCTCTCTCTCTCTCTCTCTCACCCCTTCTCTCTCTCTCTCTAACCCCTTCTCTCTCCCTCTCTAACCCCTTCTCTCTCTCTCTCTCTCTCTCTAACCCTTTCTCTCTCTCTAACCCCTTCTCTCTCTCTCTCTAACCCCTTCTCCCTCTCTCTTCCTCCCATCCATCCTTCTCACCCTCTCCCTCTCCCCTACCCCCATTTCTCCCCCGCTTCCACAATATCAACATTCCTAGGTCAGTCATGGCTTCGGGTAGCCAGCATGGAACCCGAAGCGGATAACACTAAAGCATCCTCGGGTTAATTAGCGCCATGAATAGCGGGTAATACCATGGGTGCTGGCCAATACAACCAAGCCGCCGTATTACATCGTTGGAGTGAATTATGGGTAATGCATATCTCTCTCTCTCTCTCTCTCTCTCTCTCTCTCTCTCTCTCTCTCTCTCTCTCTCTCTCTCACTCACTCTCACTCTCACTCTCACTCTCACTCTCACTCTCACTCTCACTCTCACTCTCACTCTCAATCTCACTCTCACTCTCACTCTCACACTCACATACACACACAAACTTCCATAATGTTCCACTCTAGTACATAATTCATGGCATAGCACCACTTAACATATTACTGACATATATACTTATATGTTCTGTATATGTATATACCACACACAAAAGATATTTGCACCGTATAACTTTCTTCCTCGCGCCTTCCATCTTCACCCCTGCGCCCCCCCCTCCTTCATCCCACGCCGCCCTCCGCAGTGCCCATAAAGCCCGAGTAACACCTTCCCCTTTATTTCCTCTCCGACATCCTTTCCTACAAAGAAACTATAGTAAAGTACGATCTATTTCCGTCTACTTGATTCCAATTGACTATCAATTACGCATGAAAATCTATCTCTGGCTTTGCACTGCCAATACCTTCCCCCTTAACCTTCACATTCCCCTTTCCCCTTCCTCCTCCCCTTCCCCTTCCTCCCACCCCTCTCCCCTTCCTCGTCGCGCCGCAGCGTAACCGCCGACGAGCCCGCACACCGATGAGGCAATTAAGGGAGTGCTAAGTACCGGTAATTACAGCGTGACGGCGCCCATGCATTAAACATCAGCCTCTTTCGGACCTCTTAGCGTATCCGAATATATACTTGGGAGCCTCAGGTAAGCCACAGGTAACCTACAGGTAAACCACACTTAACTCCTTAACATGGCTCGTCCCACGCAGCGCAATGCAGCGAGCGAGAATTTCGTGATTTATTCCACCCTGTCGATAAATCACCTGGCAACCCGGCATCATCCTCACTCTATCTTCACTTAATTGCAAAGTATTTTAATTCCTCCTCTTCCTTCTCCGCCTTCTTATTCCATCTTCCTCTCTTCCTCCTCCGCATCTTTCTATGTCCCTCTTTCTGATTCCAAAAGCGAAGAAAGGCCAACTAAACGAGAGCCGGAGAATGCTCGCATGTCATGGATCTTGCTTGTTCAGTATTGCTGGCGATTCCCATGCAGCCACGTTATTAGCGAATTCCTCCGATGAATTTTCAATCAAGAGGTTATCACACAATTCAGTGATTATACCTCCTCGCGAATTTAGACGTGAAGATAAATGAAAACAGACCCACAATTCTCATAATACATAATGCTCTATAAGTCCACAGTTAAAAAACACTATGTCTCACTTTCTGTCTGTCTGTCTAGTTACCATGGAATTCTGAAGCAGACGCAACAAACAGAATGGCTGCATCAACATCTGCGCTCCTCGGGTAAGGCAAAGGTGTTACGGGCACAAAACACCTTAATCGGCACTAGAACAGCATTTTGTATGTGACAGCAAGGATTGTCAGAGTCAGTGATGAAACAGCATATTACAAGAGGAGTGAATCAAGTGAGATAACTGTTAAAACGAGGATTAAATGCAACATATGATAATATTCCATTAAAAAAACAGAAAAAAATACGATAACAGCTTACACTGAAATATGGCATTGCATCTAGGTCACTTCGGAAAACGAAACGTATATTCTCTAAATTTTGTCTTATATTTTTTCAATGCAAAATAATTCTTTGAAATATATTATGTCCGCAAAGCCTGTCTTACAATGGGCTGTTTGTTTGCATGTGATCATTCTACCGTAAAAAATAGTATAATATAACGGCATGAAAGTGTTTCTAAAAGGCGGGTTAGGAGCAGGAGAGAGAGAAGGAAGCTGACGAGGAGGAAAAAGAGGAAAATAGAAAAAAAAGCAGAATACAGGAGGCGAAAAAAGAGAAAAAAAACACCACAGGAGGAGGAAACTGAAGAAAAAGGAGGAGGGACCAGAAAGATAAACATAATATAAAACATCAAAAAACAAGCAAATACACCTGAAAGAGGAGGACGTGAAAGAGGTGTAGGAAAATCAAAAGGATTAGCAGAATATATAATAAAAAGAGAAAGCACACAATAGCAGTAAGGAGCGGGAGAGGAGGAGGAAAACAGAAAGAGAAACACACAAAGAAAAACACAAACAATAAAGAGAAAAAAAGACAAGAAAAGGAGGAAGAACACCAGACATGAACGAAGGGCAGAAGAAGAAAAACCAAGAGCTCGCACCCAAAGGAAAAGCCATACAAGAGAAGGCAACACAAAAGATGCTACAGGCGCGTTATAAGGGAAAGGACCCAAGACCCAGGACAAGAATCCCCGAAAGGCCCTAGTACACTTAGTACACTTTGTACACTGGGGAAAAGGTGAAGTCTAACGCCACCCTAGAAGGAAATGAGACAGGGACACGGAGGGGGGGGGCGAAAAGGAGAGTACACGGGTAATAATAAATAAATACTATTTTGTAATTTTGTACAAGTACAAGGTGGCCGTAAAGAGAGACCCTTACCCTAAAATGATAATAATTATAATAACAATCAATATATAAATATAGTTTTTCAATTTTGCAAATGAGACCATTAACCAAAATTATAATCATTTACTACAAAGATAAGGTACTATTCTGGAAATATGTATAGGTGCAAATGAAACACCAACCCAAAATGACAATATATATTCATCTGACATAATTCTTTGGCCAAAAGTTGAATATGAGAGGCATCCAAAAATATTGCCTAATGAGCACATACATATATTATTATTTAGGAATTAATACAAGTACAGGGTAGGGTGGCCTCAATTTACACCTAAAATAGATTACAACAATAATAACTTCACCATCAACGACACGATAATAACATAACTAAATAAAACCATTCAACAAATCTTTTTAAAAAATCCCCTTACCTACAAAACGTCCTAAAAAAAAAATACCCCTCTCCCTAAAAAAAAATCAAACCAACGCGACTCCGGCTTAACCAAGAAGAATTATATAACGTTCCTCAGGATAAGCGAGGCGAGGTTCGTTATGACATAGCAGCAGCAGCAGCGGCGGCCTCGAGGATAAGTTGCGGCTGCACGGAGGAGGAGGAGGAGGAGGAGGAGGAGGAGGAGGGCAGCGAGAAGCATCCCTCTTTGGATTATGCTTCGGTACGAAATCCAAATAAATAACTTATCTGCCTTACGTTCTTCCTCAGGTGCGCGGAAAAGGAGAGAAGGAGAGGAGTGATGATAGGGATGAGAAATAGGGGAGGTGGAAGGGAGAGCGAACTGAAGGAGAGAGGAGGAAGGGGAATAAGAGGGAGAATGAAGTGGATGAGAGAAAGGAGGAAGACGAATTGGAGACCGAGTAAAATGAAAGAGAGAAAGGAGGAAGGGAAATAGGAGAGAGGGTGAAGTTGGAGAGAGAAAGGAGGAAGGAGTGAACGTGGGATAGAAGAAAGATTGAACTGGATGTGAGAGAGGAGAAAGGGAAGTTAGACGATAAATAAACTGAAAGAGAGGGAGAGGAGGAGGGGAAATAGGAAGGAGAGTGAATTGGAAGAGAGAAATGAGGAAGGGGAATAGGAATAAGAGTGAATGGGAAAGAATAGGAGGGAGACAGAACACGGAGAGGAAATTGGAAGAGGGATAAAAGGAGAGAGTGAACATATAGGGTAAATTGGAAAAGAGATTGGAGGAAGGGAAATAGATGGAAGAATGAATTGTACGATAGATAAGAGGGAGAATAAACAGTGAGAGATAAATGGATGAAAAAGAAGAGGAGAATTGAAGAGATAAGATGGAGGAGAGGTAAGAGGGGACACATGAAGGAGAGGGAAGTGAAGAGAAGAGAAAATAAAAAGAGAAAGATGGGATGTGAAACAGGAGAGAGAGTAAAGGTGAAGTGAAACTGGAGAGAGCGCGAAAGGAACGTACGTAAATACAAAAAAAAGAGCACGGATGCGGGGGGGGGGGGGGAGGACATACCGTGTTTCTTTCTTACAGAATATATAATTCAATATACCACTTTCAACCTCCCTCCCCCCCACCTTCCCCCCACTCCTTCATTTACTGCTCTCACTCTCCTAACTTTCTCCGTCTTTACCGTTTTTTCGCTCCTGCCTCCCTCTCTCCTTCTCCCGACTCTCCCTCTCCTTTTACCTCTCACTTTTCCATCTTTCTTCCCTTTTCCTCTCCATGGCCTTCGTGTCACCTTTAACTCTTCTCTACCTTTGTTAATTTCCACTCTCTTTCCCTTTGCACCCTCTTCTATCTATGTTTACCTTTTACCAATTCTGTTTCTGTTTCTGCCCTTTCTTCTAGATTCTTTCTCTATTTTCCGTCACTTTTCGTTCCTCCTCTTTTATCTTTCTTGTCTACTCTTCTCCCCCGTTTCTCCCTTTCTTCCTTCTGTATCTTCCTCTCCTTCGTTTTCCATTTTTTCTTTCTTCTGTTTATCCCTATCTGTTTGTCTCTCTTTCCTCCCTTTTCCGTCCTTCTATTTCCTCTCTTTCTGCGTCTAATTCTTCCGCTTGTTTCTCTATTCCTTTTGCCTCTCACGACTCTCCTGTTGCTTTCCTTTCTTCTCCTGTTTCTCCCAAGCCTCAATCTCACTCTCATCCATCCCTTACTCCCAACTCCTCCTATTTCTCTTCTCTATTCTTTTACCATATTCACCCTTCACCTTTTTCTACTCCCTCCCTTTCCCTACTCCCTCCCCTTCCCAATTCCCTCCCCTTCCCTACTCCCTCCCCTTCCCTACTTCAACCCTGCCCTCAAAAGCTCCTTTCCAAGCTCCCTTTTCCCCCGCCCTTGCCTCGCTGTAGGTCCCCAGTGGCCAGCCGACCGTAATATCCTTCCCTTCCCGCGAGGCAAATATATGATAATGACCATTTCCAAGTGTTTATTTCGTTATACACTACTACTGTTATACGGCGGGCCAGACAGGAGACAATGGGGGGGGGATGGGTATGTTATGGGTGTTGGGAGGTAGGGGAGGGGGTGGGGTATGAGTGTTGGAAATTAAAGGGGAAAGGAAAGGTGGCGGGGTGGATCATTCCAATAAAGTGTAATTAAGTGTCGAAACATCCGCTTAAAAGTACTTTTAAACGTACAAAATTAAAAACAATATATATATATCAACGCGGAAGCTACGCGAAGTATTCGTTTCCCGCGAAAAATGCGAATTCCAAAAGCGATCGTTTGGCTCCACGTTCGCGTTCATTAGTGGCGTCGAGTAAGAGGTAATGAGTGAAACAACCGGGAGCTGGAGCATGCGTGTGCGTTAACAGGGGTCAGCCAATCACAACCACGGTAACAATCGCTCGCTGCATTGTGAATGGATGACGTGGGATCCCTCGGCACGACGCTGCAGTTCCCCTAATTACGCTTTATGAGACTAGCCGTCCACGCCGCCGCCGCCGCCGTCGCCGTAACGAGCCCTACCGATAATGCCCAAGCCGACTCTGTAAAATCACTAATTCGATTCCAGATGCGAAAGCGTCCCAAAGCCTACTGCTTCACACACTGGTTGTGTCTCGTTGCACCCTCTTCCTTCCCTTCCTTCCTTCATTCCTTCTTTTTTTCCCTTCCTCCTCTCTCCTCCCCCCCATTCCCTCCCTACTTACCTTATTCCCAACATTCCCTCCCTCCCTACTCCCCCACATCACCTTTCCTCCTTCCTCCACATTTCCTCCCTCCCTTCCTCCCTGCCACATTCCCTTTTCCCCTCCCTCCCTCTCCGCCACATTCCCTTACTCCCTCCCTCCCTGCCACGTTACCATTCTCCCTCCTTTCCTCCTCCAACATTCCCTCCCTCGGCAGCGCTTCCTCGACCAGCAACGCCCGAAGACAGAGATTTAAACGCTCCCGAGATTCTCCGCAACAAGAACAACGGCCTTTGCACCTGCCGCTCTCCCTCGCTCCTTAGCGCGAGAGGAACGAGATTTTTTCTACACTTCCCACCCAGGATGTTCCTTCGTAGTTCGCTCTTCACCACTCATTTTATTCCTCCCACCCCCTCTCTCTTACATTAATTTTCTCTCTCTCTCTCTCTCTCTCTCTCTCTTTCTCTCTCTCTAACTCTTTCTCTCTCTAACTCTCTAACTCTTTCTCTCTCTCTTTCTCTCTCTCTCTCTCTCTCTCTCTCTCTCTCTCTCTCTCTCTCTCTCTCTCTCTCTCTCTCT
>NC_051422.1:8002834-8030334 GCF_015228065.2 Penaeus monodon
CTCTCTCTCTCTCTTGCTCGCTCTTTCTATCTCTCTCTTTTCCTCTCTGTCTCTGTCTCTGTCTCTGTCTCTGTCTCTGTCTCTGTCTCTGTCTCTGTCTCTGTCTCTGTCTCTCTCCCTCTCTTTGTTCCGTTTGCAGTCCATCAGTTACTGCAATAAGAAGACCAATACCACTTCCCCTTTCAACGCCTCACCCTCTCTCCCCCTTTCCCTCATCCTCCTCTCCTTTGACCCTTATCCCTTCCTTCCTTCTTCCTCTCACCCTCTTCTCCTCCCCCCTTTCTTCACTCTTAGTAACTCTTTTCTCATTTATTCCTCTACCCTCCCCATTGCTCTCACCCTCTTCTCTTGTTTTTCTCTCCTTTCTCTCTCCCTACCTCCTTTCACTCTCTTCATCTTCCCTCCCCCCACCCCTTCATTCCCTCCCCCACTCCCACCCCTCCTCTTTTCCCTTTTCTTCCCTCCTACCCATTCCTCCCCTATCACTTACCCTCCTCTCCTCCTCCCTCCCCTTACCTCGTCCCCTCACCCTATTTTTTTTTCCTTCCCTCCTCACTTTCACTCCCCCCTTCCTCCCCTCTACCCTTTACCTCCTCTCCCCCTCCTCCCTCACTCTCCCCCACCCCCTCCCTCCCCTACCCACCCTTGCCCATCCACGCCAATCACTTGCCTTGGCTGTCCCTCTCCAAAGTCGCCGCTCAAACACTTTGCCCGAATTACACGTTCCATTAACACGACGGTCGCTCTCCTCTCCCGCTCTCGCACTCTCGCACTCGGCATCCAATAACTTTGCACCTCATATATGGATCTTTTTCATTATTCCTATCATTAATAATATAGTTCATAGCTGCTAGACCTCCTAAACTCTCACGAAGCATGCGCCGATTTGCCGTTGTCGTCATTACTAATACTCATTTGGTGCTATTCATTATTTTTTTTAACGCACTCAATCTCAACTTCACATAACCTCGCACCTCATGCACCAATTTTTATAAACAGTTGTTATAAATATAATTACCTTCATTACTATCGCCATGATTATCATGTGTGTCATCATTAGCATTAATATGATTATCTTTGTTACTATTCTTATTATTGTTAAATGTTATCATTATTACTTTCACTATCATTACCATTATTTTTATAGTCATTATTATCATTATATTATTGTTAATATCATTATATATTATATTTACTAATACTATTGCTACTATTGCTATTATCATTATCATTATATATTATCTTTACTAATACTATTGCTCTTATCATTACCATTACCACAGTTATCATAATCATTATTATTACTTATCATTATCATTATCATTTCCACAATTACCATTATTTTTGCCAATATCATGATTATTATTATATTACGATTACTATTATCACTGCTATTTTTTTCACACAACTGCTAGCATTACATATTTCGTCAATACATTTACCTATTTTTGATGCACTTACGACTGCTTTCCTTCTGTTTTCGGCACTTAATCGTGGACTCACCTGCGAAAGAGAAATAGAAAGAGGAATAATAAAAATAGTAATGGGAGGTGAACATTTCTGTACAAGCGATAGGACATGATGTAGAAGAAGTGAGGTCATGTTCGTCATTGCATTTGCAGATGCAATTTAAAGAACATCAGTAATCATGTAGTAATAATTATCTCATATTTACTCATTTATTCATTCTTTATCGAGGCGAAGATATACTTGACAGTTAGGTGACGACTGATGACAAGGTGAAAGGTTGGTGATGATAACTATTTGGTTACTGATCGGTTGGTGATGATAATCATTTGAAATACATCGATGTTATTCGGACATGCAACGTTCAGCTAATCACCCACAACCTCTCTTGCGTTTTTTAGTTTTAGAAAAAAAAATGTAGAGAAAGAAGGAAGAGAGGGAGAGAGGGAGAGAGAGAGAGAGAGAGAGAGAGAGAGAGAGAGAGAGAGAGAGAGAGAGAGAGAGAGAGAGAGAGAGAGAGAGAGAGAGAGAGAGAGAGAGAGGTGTACATGAAATACAAGACTATTCTAAGGCAAGTCTATGCAATATGTAGTTTGGAAGCTGTAACAAGAGAGAAGCAAATGCTGAACCAAAAATACCGATGTAGATGCAGAGGCAGAACAAATAAAAGAGAGAGAAAGACGAAAACTACAAGTAAAACGAAAGAGAAAAAGTGGTATCAAAAGCAAGAAAATTATATTCATAAAAAAGAAAAGTTGAAATCAAAGACGGAGGGGAGACAGCGAAGCATGAATGAATAAAAGAAATACAGAAATAAATAAAGGAAAGGAGACAATCGCAAGGGTAGGTATAGAGAAAATTATATAATTTCTAAATTAACAGCGGATTCTAACAACTACATAAATCTCCCTTAACTTATTAAAAACAGATATACGAGTCTGTAAATAATAAACATTTGTCACAACAACAATAAGCTGTTATCTTGTTAGTCGTAAACCCTTTAACTCTGCATAGCATTAAACATAATGAACCACAAAAAATAATAGTGATAAGAATAATAACGTCAAAGTTCTGCTTATCTTTCTTCGGTCTGTTTACGATCCTTTGACGACGTCGTCCTTATGTACGATCTTCCACTCCTCTCCCCAACCCTCCCCCTCTCCCCAACGTACCCCAACCCTCTCTCCTCCTCCCCCATACCCCAACCTCCCTCCTCTCCCTTCCCTCTCCTGTCCTCCCCATTCTACCCCAACCTTTTCTCTTCTCCCCACTCATCAACTCCCTCCCCTCCCCCTCCTCCTCCACCTCCTCTTTCCACAAACCCACATTCCCTACAGCAGCAAAAGTTACAAACGCGCAGAAGCGTATTAACCGAAGACAGCGTAACCAACAACGGCGTCCATGGAGCCTTTACGAGAACATAAAAGCCCCAGGATAGTCCCTGCCCAGGCTTGGCACTCCTCTCCCGTTGCCCTGTTTACTGTTACGACCCGAGAGAACCCGAGAGATAAGCAGGATGCGTGTCTCTCCACAGCAGCTGTTGCCGAATGAATGCCTGCATCTCGGTAATAACGATGCACACAGAAGGGGCATCGTGGCGCTTTGTATGTCATGCTGTATATGATGTGTGAGAATCTGGCTTGTGTGTGAGTCCTGACCTGTGAATTGTGGATTGTTACATATGTTTCTCGGTGTCTAGGCATTGATTATCACCGAAATTTCGAGGATCTTTTTAAATCATACTTTCTGTGTGTGTCTTTAGATAGCGAGATAGGTATAAATACCCCAATTTAATATTTATGATAAGGAAAATTATGACCCTTGCCAAAATAAATGTACCGAATACCAAGCACCTTTTTTTCTTGCAGATATAATAAACGTATCAAAATATGCAAACAATAATAACAAGTAATAAATGTAACTAAATAAAATAAAAACAAGCAAATCCGTGAAATGAAAAGCTCGGAAGCACTGGCACAGTAAGTTCGCGAACTTGTTATCAGTTTCTCACCTCTATCCTCTCTGGTCCCGACGCCTCGTGCTGTCGGCGGAGGGAGACCTGATTGCCTGATTGACGCGGCGATAAAGTCACTCCCGAGATTGGAGATCTGGATGCATATTGTTCCATTTACGAGATTGTTTGTATTAGGGTGTTTCCTCATTTTTGAAGGCCAGATACCCAGCAAAGATTGTAAAAAGGATTAGGCAAAGACAGCACAAATATGCGTTCGTTATTAGTGGATAGGCGCTTTCCCACGCTCTGCGACACAAGGAAAATTATCTTAGATAAGGTATCGCAACCTCAACCCGACCTCCCCATCGTAGACCAACCACGCAACCTCTCCTTCCGCTAACGGCCTGATAGGATCTCAAGTCAGCATGACAATCTGCCAGCATGAGGGCATCGTGATAACCTTCGATCACCCCGCCCGGCGCACACCGTCACCCCACCCCCGCCCGTGCGCCCGCATCACTTCCCCAGCGCCTTCAAAACTGCCTTCGCGGGCGCCGTCTCCCTTACACAGCCCGACAGGATAGATCAAATTTGCCACCCATCATCACAATCGCCCGCCGCCTCGCCCGATTTTGTGCCTTCGGGACCCCGATTGTAAGGACGGAATTCCCCGCTCACGAAACGAGCCTCACGGGGGGCTCGCGCCTTCCACCTTGCGGCCACCGACAGGAAGGACGGTAATTGGCGAATGGCAGTCCGAGCGAGGGGAAATGACCCGTAAATCATCCGGTCCGAAGAGCGACAAGTGACCGTGATCCGCCGAACCGAACTGTGGTCGAGGTGTGGGTCGCCTTAATGCTGGCTGGTGCTGTTACACCCTCCGGCTTCTCCAACAGCGCTATACCGTGACCGGGAGTAATGCCGTGCCATTCGCGTGCGGAACTGCAAGCCGGAGGTATCGAGGGAAAAATAATGATGATAATAGAATAAAATTAAATTCGTGTTACGTGAAATAAAAATAATTGTCTTATAGATTTCACCAAACTTCTCTGGAAATAACGTCGCTTTAGATACATATCACAATTTTTTTTTTTATAAAATTTCAAAAACTAAAATTCAAATTTATTCTAGGGATAGCGATATACAAAATATATGTAATAAGCAGCCATTTCACACCAATTCTGATATCCAATTAACATTACAATAAAAGAAAAATGTAAAACAAAAACCAACTTGTCAATAAAATCTGAACGCTGAATCTGCACCATAATGAAAACAACCCCCCGATACTCCCGGCACCTAATTAAGACTTGTTCAAAAAATTGTTAGATCCTTTGAACAAAGGGGATACACGCACGTTTGCCTATGCTTTGGACTGCATATTTCACTGGCCAGCAAACTATGCAACATTTATTTATCATCATTTTATATAAATAATAAAGACACAAGTTAAAAAACGAAAACAAAAATGATGTCACGCTGATAACAACAACAAAAATCGAAAAAAAAAATCCTATAAAAGTGAGAAGGCAGTTTAAAAATCAAATAGATTTAATCCACATGTAATTGACGTCATAAAACCTTCCGTAAACACTTATCCACACACTAAACGTCTTTCCCAAACACCTTAAAACGTCGCAGTCTCCTCGCTAAGGCTTTTTTATTGCATATCAATAGCATTTACATCTAACAGCACACCGTAGGACCAGGTTAAAACCTTTTTTCAAGTTATCCTTCTCTATGCTGCGTCTCTTTCTTCCTTTTCTTTCGTCTCCTTTTCATTTAATCTTTGCTCCCTTCTCCACTGCCTCTTTCTCAACACCCTCTCTCTATTTCCCTCTTACTCTCCCTCATTCCCCTCTTTCTCGCCTCCTCTCCCTTCTTCCCTTCTTTTCCTCCTTTCTTATTTACATTCACTCCCTTCTTTCTCCCTTTCCTTTCTACTCACCCTGACTCATCCCCTTCCCTCAGTTATCTTCCTCACTCCTCTCTTCTCTCCCTTCTCTCACTTACTCTCCGTCGTCCTTCTCTTTCTCGCCCACTTTTCCTCTTCCTCTCCCTTTCCCCTCTTACTCTCCCTCACTCCTTCTTTCTCACTTTCCCATTTTCTCTCCCTCACCCTCTTCCTCAGCTATTGCCTTCACCCAACTTTCTCTCTCTCTCTCTTCTTCCATTTACTCTCCCTCCCCCTTTTCTCACTTATCTTCTTCATCCACGTCCCTTTCCGAACTCTCCCTCATCCCCCTTTCTTATCTATTTTCTCACCTTTCTTCTCCATTTTCTTCACCCTTCTTCTATATATTCCTCACCTTCCTTTTCTATTTCACCTCACCTATCTTTTCTATCTTATCTGTTTTTTTCACCTATCTTTTCTATTTTCTTCACTTTTCTTATCTAATTTCTTCGCCTATCTTATCTATTTTCTTCACCTCTCTTCTCCCTTCCTTACTCTCCCTCAACCTCCTCCCTCACATCCCACACTGAACAGATCCCCCCCCCCAAAAAAAAAAAAAAATCAATATCCGAGACGTGTAAACAAAACATTATAAACATCTTGGCCAGTAGATATAAAAATAGTTACAGCCTCGAACGAAAGGTTAAGAGCACGAGCTAAAGAGCGGCAGAAGGCCAAGGAGAAATCAGAGGAACGTTTCAGATTTTTTTTTCTTATTAATTCTTTCTAATTAAAGTTGGTTCCTTTTCACTTCCGAGTTATTCACTTCTTTCTCTTTATGAAACTCTCCTCTTCCCCCCCCTTCTCCTTTTCATCTTCTTATATTCCTCCTTTACCTTCATCTTCTACTTTTTTTCCCTTTCTCCTTCTCCCCCATCCACTCCTTATTCTCCTTTTCCTTCTTCTTTTTCTCCTTTTTTTACGTCCTTTCCACCCTCCAAATTTTCCTCCACCCATACTCCACCTTTAATTCCCTTTCCTTCTCCTTCTCCTTCTCTTTATCTCGTATCCTTGTACTCTTCCACCATCTCCTCCCCTCAAGCCGCCGCAGCTGCCACCACTACCACCTCCTCCTCCTCCTCCTCCTCCTCCTCCCCTCTTCTCCTTCTCCTTCCCCTTCTCCCTCTCCCTTCTGCCTCTTCCACTTCCGCCGCCACCACCACCACCTCCTCTTTCCTCCACCTCCACCTCCTCCTCCAGATGCAGGCAGACATCCCAGGTATGCGTTTGTGCCGAGACCGTTGGATCTGTCAAGGCTGTGATGGACCGCCTGGATGGGGGGCAGAGGGGGGGGGCGAGGAGGAGGGGGCTGGTAAAGGAGGGGGAGGGGGTGACTGACCAGGGAATAAAGGCGAAGGGAAAAATTTCAGCGGAAAGAATTTCCTTCGGGGAGAAAAGTGTTAGCGTCAAAGACCTAGGGAGGTTTGTGTAACTTTAAACTTTGCTTATTTCAACTTTTTGTACCATTTTTATTGCAGCGGCTAGTATCTGTTTTTTCAAAATAAATCACTGTAAAAATTATAATCATAATGCCGCTTACACTGTATATTTATAAATTCATATACACAATATAAATATACATACATACATACATAAACATGTACACACACACACACACACACACACACATATATATATATACATATATACATATACACACACAAAAACACACACACTCACGCACGCGCACACACACACACACACACACACACACAACACACACACACACACACACACACACACACACATAAACACAAACACAAACACAAACACAAACACAAACACAAACACAAACACAAACACAAACACAAACACACACACACACACACACACACACACACACACACACACATATATATATATATATATATATATATATATATATATATATATATATATATATATATATATATATATATATATATATATATAGACACTATATAATATATATATATATATATATATATATATATATATATAATGTATCTATATATATATATATATGTAGTATATACATATATATATGTATATATATATATATTATATGTATATATATACATATTATATGTATATATATACAATATAAATATAAATATAAATATAAATAAATAAATATAAATAGAAATAAATAAAATAAATAAATATAAATATAAATATAAATAAATAATATAATATAAATAAATAATATACATATATTATATATATATATATATATTAATATATATTATAATATCTACATATATTTTAAAATAATGATTCTAATTCATCACGTTATGGCTGATAGATCAATGCACTGATATAACACTATCTTACAATGCACCATCATACATTCAAACAACGCACTCGGTCACTCGCCGTTTCTATCGAAGCTAAGATCTTAATCTGAACTAAACCGACGTGCAGAGCGATCAGAAGGTGGAGAAGGGCGATAGGTCGTCGCCAGTTATCTTTACCGACTGCCCAGGTATCAATTTCCCTTCCTTCTCTGACACGCATCATGTGTTTTTTTTTTTTTTTTTAATACATATCCGTATCCGCCTACACTGTATACAGCATACACACACACACACACACACACACACACACACACACACACACACACACACACACACACACACACACACACACACACACACACACACACATATATATATATATATATATATATATATATATATATATATATATATATATATATATATATATATATATATAATGCTCATAGAATCACTTAAACTAACGAATACACAAGGCGGTTTAGACGGACTACACAAATTACGTACTTGCTGCACGTTAGCATTCCGTCGCCAAAAATAACCGTTTCTAACTCGCCACAAACGCGAGAGCCTACGGACACATCACGCCAAGAATTACAGCTGGCACGATTGACTAATCCTGAGCAGATAGCCAGGGTATTAAACAAACTTACCTAACTTAACTTAGCAATGCAGACGTTTACATTACCAAGCAAAGCATCAAAATAACAGGCTAACACAGGAACAGACAGATCTTATCACACCTAACAAAAAAAAAAAAGATTCCTACAATACCAAACCCCTAACACGTTCAAGGAAAGTGCAAAGTGACAAAGAAAACATCTAGAATTCAGACGAACACATACATAAAAAGAAATGGTATTTGGAAAGACGGCTTTCTGTGGAAATGGAAGGGAAAAAAGCAAGACTGGAGATGCTTCGTGGATGATAAATGCAAGAAGCCCTTAGATGCATAACCAAGAGGACGGAGAGAAGGGGTGTGGAAGCAACAGATGTGGAAATGGAGTCCGTGATGGGGCTGGGAGAATGGAGACAAGGCAGTGGTGTTGCTGGATCGCTTCTGAATAATGCTAAAGTAGTAGTAGTAATGATAATAATAATAATAATAATAATAATAATAATAATAATAATAATAATAATAATAATAATAATAATAATAACAATAATAATAATAATAATAATGATGATGAAATGATGGTGATGATGAAATGATGATGATGATGATGATGATGATGATGATGATGATGATGATGATTGATGATGATGATGATGATGATGGTGATGGTGATGGTGATGGTGATGGTGATGATGAAGATGATGATGATTGATGATGATTAAAAAGATGATATTGAGTGACAGCAACAAAACAACAACAATAACAACAATAACAATACCAATTACAACAGTAGCAATAAAACACAAACAGAATCAACAACAACCATGATAAAAACAATGATGAAATACACCCCAAAAGGGAACAAGAGCTAACTATGAAAGCAAGGGGGTCTACCTAAGGATTATGGGCGCTGCATGAGAACAAAGCCGTTGGTGCATGTTAGGAAGGTAATGGAGTGCACAGTAGATTAAAGGCCCCTAAAAATATGTACAGAACATCAGGGGGAAAGATCTTACTCTCAGGAAATAAGTGAAACCCATTATTTACAGTCTAAATGGCTCTTCAAATGCAAGAGGTCCGGGAGGGAAATGCAGAAGTTATAGTGTACTTTAATCGAAAAGGAGTACATCTTAAAGCACACAGTAATGTACCGAATGAGCCTCAGATGTGCCCGCGCGCTACTCGGTCCCTTTGAACGCGGAGCGAGCAAGGGAAAGCAAGACGCACGGCGGGGCGTGGAATACGGACGTAGGCGATAAATCAGAGCTGCGGACGAGAAGCGAAAGGAAAGGAGAAGAAAAGAGAGTGAAATGAGGCGCCGTGCGAGGGAAGAAAGGAGAGAAAAGAGGCAGAAGTTGGGCCGAGTGGAAAGAAGTTTGAGGCAACTGAAGTTCAAGATGCGCAGCGATTCACGGAGCAGAAAGGTGGACTCAAGGGAACAAAGTGTTTTGAAAGAAAAAATAATTTTACGCTCCGAGCACTCTCGGTTGCAGCTTCAGACCAAAGGCACTTAAACAGCTTTCTTCTTTAGATATAAAAAACACATAAATAATGAATATGTATGTCTAGTGAAATTCATTTGTTTTATACAATTCGTAAGCCCTCCTCAAAGTACGAGATTACAATATAAATGAAAACAATTTGAAAATTCCTGTCTAATGAAATTATTTCTAAACAATTCGCAAACCCTTCTCAAAGTGCACGATTTCAAGACTATTAAACACAAAAGCAAATATGCCTGTCAAATGAAAGACGATCTCAAACAATTCTCGCGATTACCGAAGCGTCGGCAAATACAGCGAGGTTTCCCTTCGCCCGAGATCGGAACCCGCCCTCCTCCTCGGCTGCTTCCAGGCCCTTATCCGGCCCTCCAGAGGCGCTCAGGGGATGAACGCCGGATCTGAACCCCTGTCGACCTCGAACCGCCATCGCCGCCTCCTCCTCTTTCTCCTCCTCTGCATCCTCCTTATTCTTCTCCGCCTCCTTCTTCTTCCTCTTCTTCTTCTTTTTCCTCTTCTTCTTCCTTTTCTTCTTCCTCTCCCACTCCCTCTCCTCTTCCTCTCCCACTCCTACTCCCTCTCTTCCTCTTCCTCCTCTTCTTCCTCTCCCTCTCCCACTCCCTCTCCTCATTCTCCTCTTCCTCTGCTCTCCTTCTCCCACTCCCTCTCCTCTTCTTCTTCCGTGAAATACCTCGGCCAATGTCGCTTCTCTTGTCGTTTGATCCTTCCACAATCCTACTCGCCCCCGCTCGGGATACTTGGAGGAGAGCACCTGCTTTGCAGATACACACTCGCTGTTTTCTATCTCTCTGTCTCGGCGTCGGTGTCTCTCTGTCTATCTGTCTGTCTGTCTGTCTGTCTGTCTGTCTGTCTGTCTGTCTGTCTGTCTGTCTGTCTGTCTGTCTGTCTGCCTGCCTGCCTGCCTGCCTGCCTGCCTGCCTGCCTGCCTGCCTGCCTGATTGTGCCTGTGTGGCGCACACCAAAATTTAACCATAAAAATCAGCGCACACACAAACAAACAAACAAACACACACACACACCTGATGACCACTGCTTACGAATTCTGCCTACAGATAACATTCACGTTGTTCCTCCCCCTTTATGTCAACCACTGATTACATTATCTATATCAAAGACGAGTTTATCATCGTAGGAACTAAAAGGGGGGAGAGCGGCATGTGTCTGTGTGTGTGTGGGAGACGCGTGTGAGGGAGGGGTGTGTGTGTGCGGGAGGGATGTGTGTGCGTGCGCGTGTGTGCGTGCGTACGTTTCTGTTTATATCTGTGTTAATGCAGAATAACAGCATTCATTCGCGAATCCTCAACCAAGCGTGTGGGTACGTACAAGCATCTATCCGATTTGCGTGCACGTGTACACATCCTTGAGCGTGCAGCCCCACATAATCCCAGCGACGATGGAAGAAGCACCTGGTCTCAAGGGAGAGATTTTAAAGATGCGCCAAGAAGCTACACCAAGACTCGAGCCACCTCGCCATTTCCTGCTTATCAGTCTCCTCCTCCTGCTCATCCTCATCATCCTCCTTCTTCTCCTCCTCCTTCTCCTTCTCCTCTCTCTCTTCCTCTTTTTCTTTCTCCTTCTCTATTCATTGGTCATTCTTTTCCTAACTGCGCCTAATTACTGATAATCTCTACATCTCTATTTCCATGAATAAATGAATGGATGAATGGAATGCAAGGGAGAGAGGAAAGAGGAAAGAAGGAAGGAAGGAAGGAAGGAAGGAAGGAAGGAAGGAAGGAAGGAAGGAAAGGTAGGAAGAAAGGAAAGTAGGACGGAAGACAGGAAGGAAAGGAAAAAATAATATAGGAGGGAGAAAGGAATAAAGGGAAGTAAAACAGGAAGGGAAAGAAAAGGAACGAAAATAAATAATTCAAATTCAAATTCAAAATATTTTATTCCAATAGTTACAGTGGTTATTCTCATTACATGGAAAGTGATTTTACAGTACACGTAAATATAAGATACACATAGAATTAATGAATAGAATTATTAGTCATGTCTATTCTTATATTTTGAAACCTTATGTCATTGGTGATTTAAGAGATTTCTTTTAGTTTCTTTTATCCTTATATATACATTTTTTTAATGCAAATAGGGCCAAAGAAAAGGCACAGAAGACGCAAGCAAATCTAAACTCAAAAACTACACACTAGAACAAAACGGAAACGATCCCCCAAAAGACAGCGCTCGTGGATCCGGACCCGCGAGAGAGGCAGCAGCCTAAGCGGGGCGACGCGGGCGCAAGGGAGGCAGAGGGACATCCCCGGGAAGGGCGGCCAAATATTTGCACTTCCGCCTTGCCGTCTCTGACGAGGCTCCAAAGGGAATGGCGGACGAGGAGGAGGAGCCCTTCGGAGGTGGACAAGCGACCGGCCGGCGACGAGGCGACGAGACGAAGAGAGAGAGAGGGAAGTGGGAGGAGAGGGGAGAGGGGGAAGAGGAAGGGAAGTGGAATGGAGAGATGAAGGAAGGGAGAGATAGGGAAGGGAAGAGAAGGGAAAGGAGAGTGAGGGAGAGGGAAAAGAAGAAAGAGAGGGGGGAGGGGGGAGGGGGGAGGGAGAGAGGAGGGAGGGAGGGAGGGAGGGAGGGAGGGAGGGAGGGAGGGAGGGGAGGGGAGGGGAGGGGAGGGGAGGAGAAGGGAGGGGATGGGAGGGAAGAGAAAGGGAAGGGACAGGGAATGAAAGAAGGAGAAAGACAGAGATAGGAGAAGGTGAGGGAGAGAGAGGGGAGAGGGTGAGAGAAATGGAGAGAGAAAGGGAAATGGAAAGGGAGAGGGAGAAGGAGAGGCAAAGCGCGAGGAAGAGGGAGAGGGAAAGGGAACTGGAGAGGGGAGAAAAAGGGGAGAGCAAGAGAGGAAGAGAGAGAGAGAGAGAGAGAGAGAGAGAGAGAAGAGAGAGAAGAGAGAGAGAGAGAAGAGAGAGAAGAGAGAGAAAGAGGAGAGAGAAAGAGAGAGAGAGGAGAGAGAGAGAGTGAGAGAGATGGAGAGAGAGAGAAGAGAGAGGAGAGAGAGAGAGAGAAGAGAAGAGAGATAGAGAGAGAAGAGAGTGAGAGAGAGAGAGAAAGAGAGAGAAAGAGAGAGAAAGAGAGAGAAAGAGAAAGAGAGAGAGAGAGAGAGAGAGAGAGAGAGAGAGAGAGAAAGGAGAAACAAAACACGAAAGGAAATGAATGAAAACCCTCTAAAACAATGCGAGGCAGGATAACCCTTTGATAAAAAAAAGGAGAAAACAAGCTTAAATAATGCCTGGATAAAGGGGAAGAGAAGAGAGAAATATGCTTATGTTAAAGGCGTATTCCGACGGCGAGGAGATGGGGGAAGGGCGGACACAGCGAGCGTGTTTCGCCAAAGCCCGGCGGAAAGAGGGAAAGAATAATAAGGAAAGGAAAGAATAGGTAAGGAATTAAAGAATAGGGAAGGGAAAGAATAGGAAAGAGAAAGAATAATTGAGATGGGAAAGGTTAACAGAGAAGGGAAAGGACAATAAGGAAGAGAAAGGAGAATGGCGAAGGGAAAGAATAGGGAAGGGAAAGGAGAATAGGGAAGGGAAAGGATAACAGGGGAGGGAAAGGAGATTAGGGAAGGGCCGGGAGACGTGGGATGGGGAAAGATAATGGGACAGAGAAAGAAAAACAGGAAAGGTAAAGGGTAAGTAATACGGAAGGAGAAACCTAATAGTGATGGGAAAAGATAATAGGGAAGGATATGGAGAATACTGAAGGGAAAGGAGAATAGGGAAGGGAAATGGTAACTGAGAAAGGAAAGTGTAACTGGGAAAGAAAAGGATAACAGTTAATGGAAATAAGAAAATGAAAGTAAAAGGATAATTGTGAAGAAAATAAATGAGGCGAGAGACGACGGAAAAAAATAAAAGAAAAACAAAGAAAAAAAGGAAAAAGGGAAAAGGGAAGGAAAAGGAAAATGGAAGAGAGAGAAGGGAAACCGTAACTGAGAAGAGACAGCACAATAGGGAAGGAAAATGAGAAAAGGAAAGAAAAAGGGAAAAAACGAAGGGTGATGATAAGAAGGAGGCAAAGGGTAACAGGGAAGGGATTTGTAAAAGGGAAGGAAGGGAAGGAGAAGTGTGAAAGGGAAGTGGAAGGATAAGGTGGATGGGAAAAACAGAATAAAGGATAGAAGAGGAGGGAGAGGGTGAAAGAAATTGATAAAAAAGGGAAAGGATAAAAGTGGAAGATAGGGAATAGAATTGAAAGTAAAAAGTAAAAGGGAAGGGGAAGGGAAATCTGGAAGGGAAAGGATAGAGGGGGAAGGGAGAGGAAGAAATGGAAGGGAAGGAAGGGAAGAAAGGGAGAGGGCGAAAGGAGAGAAAGTGATAAAACGGAAAGCGTGGAATAAACAGGAAAGAATAAAGAGGATGGGAATGGGTAACTGGGATAAAAGAGTATGAAACAGAATGGGAAGAATAAAAGGGAAGCGAAGGATAATGGCAAAGGAAAGCAATCTGAGGCGCACCTTGAAAGGGGAGCAAGCGAGGGTATTTCCAAGGGAAAGCAGAGAGAGAGAGAGAGAGAGAGAGAGAGAGAGAGAGAGAGAGAGAAGGAGGGGAGAGAGAGAGAGAGAGAGAGAGAGAGAGAGAGAGAGAGAGAGAGAGAGAGAGAGAGAGAGAGAGAGAGAGAGAGAGAGAGAGAGAGAGAGAGAGAGAGAGAGAGGGGGGGGGGAGGGGGGGAGATGAGAAGAGAAAGAAGAGAAGAATGGAGAAAGAAAATGAGGGGAGAGTGGAAAGGAAATGCGAGGGAAGAGTGAAGAGACATGGGAATAGAATAGAAGATGGTAAAAGAATGGATGAGAATGAATGGAGGATGTGGAGTCGGTAACATCATTTGACAGACACACAGACTAACAAAAAAAACAACAGAAACACAGAAACACACGCACAAACACACACGCACGAAAAAAAAGAGAAAAAAGGGAAAAAAAGAACATTCACCGCGCTAAGCCACTGCATCATGGCCGCCGCTCCAGTACGTGTGAGTAATAAGGCGATAAATCTAATCAGCGCGACGGCCAGCCTCTGCTATGGCCCGAGACTGGAGGCTCCGGGGCGGCAAAGAACGCATGGCTTTGGGGCTTAGGGGCTTAGGGGCTTACAGGAGGACCTTCCGACGCGATTAATGACGGCTGGGAAGACATGCCGGGGTGTGGTTGCGTTTGTGTGTGTGTGAGGGGAGGGGAGAGGAGGGGGGGATGAGGGGAGGGGAAACGTGTGCGAGTGTGTGTAATGTGCATGGAGGAAAAAGGGGTTGGGGACACGTGTGTGGGGGGGGAGGGGCGCGTACGTATAGGCTTACGTGAACGTGCACATGTACGTGTACTTGTACATGTACGCATACGTGTTTGTGTTTCCGTGTGTAAACAAGATCATCCATACTGATATTGCCATCGAAAGAGGAGTACAGGTTTACCCGAAACGCCAGTGATTTACTTCCCATCACATTGGGGCCGTGACTCACATGATTTTCCACAGGGTACTGTTTATGGTGTATTTTGCATTTTCTGTATTACTGACAACTTTCAAACATTCAAACTAATTAAGCACCTATAAATACAACTACATACATCACATATACTTATACATTGCAAAATAACATCGCGGACGTATTTAAACCCAGTGTTCAAATCAATATCCGCAACGGAATGGTGGTAACGTCTGCTCGCGAGGCCACCAGGAATCGGGAGAAGAAATCCGAAGTTAGAAGACGTAAGAGGACAAGGACTCGAGAGCATAAAGAAAAAAAAAAGAAAGAAGAAAAAATAAATATGAAGGGTGAAAGTGGGAAATGGAGGAAGACGTGTGAAAATAATTCTATTTAAATAACATTGCGTAAGAATCCATTGACCCAAAATATATATATATATATATAATTTTGCCAAAATTAAGCATAAATAAAAGGAAAAAAAAACTTCACCCCAAAGATTATGACAAGGGAGTGTACAAAGGAATGCACATTGTACAAGGAACAGTACAAGAACACTACAAGGGACTGCTCAAAGGACCCCAACAATGACAACGAAATCAAGTCCCAAATTACCTCTCCCTCCCCCCTCCCCTCTCGTTCCTCAGGTAACGGACCATCCCCCCTCGTCAAGAACTTATTATTAGCCCTCTAAGAAACACAAGACTTAATACGCGAGCTATCATCCAAGCGTTTAGTCAAGGCAGCTGACAATCAAGCCGAGGACATGACTGACAGGTGACAGCTTGGACGACGTGGTCGTAACTACACAGCACACTCAGCCGTTGTATCGTGACTGCAGTTAATTCTTCGAAACGGATTCGGAGCGATAATCGAGGCTACGTGATAGGATAAGGTTTCTTAAATGAGAAATGGCAGATGGGAAAATGAAAAAAGAGGAGAAACGGAGGACCAAGATCTGATAGAGATCAAAGGTAAGAAGAAAAGGAAAAACAAATATTTCGAGAATGGATCAATAGAAGCTTAGAAATAAGGAAATGAGGCGAGAATGGAGAAATAAGAAACGAAGAAATAAGATACGAAACGCAAAAACAAGATTCGAAATGAGAAATTGAGAAATAAGTTGAGGAAAAAAAACAGGATAAGAAATCCACAAGCTACGAAACCGAGAAATTAGAAAAGATAATAGATTCTGTGGACGAGTTTAGGGGACGCGGCCATTTTCAGTTGATGGACAGTGTCGGGATGTGACGCGCAAAGAGTGTGTGACCTTTTTTTTCTTTCTATTTGCAACAAAGGCCATCTCTGACCATTTCTATTTGCATTTGGAGGAATGATTCGCCGCGCTCCGGTGAGTACGCGCGTAATAGTTGCCGGATGCAGAAAATTGTATGAGACGTTGTATGGTAGGTTGCAGAGTACGTTGCATGACGTATGAGGGACTATGTAAAGCATCTACATCGTAATGGACCCTACGACTGAGAACTCATTATCAATCCTCAAGGACAAAGCAATAACATGCAAACTAGCCATAGAAAGTAATGACGTTAACTTAATCAATTTGATGACAGACCCTCTAAAAATTATATCGGACATGCAATCAAACCATCGATAACAATCATCATAAAAATATCACTATTCTTTTTACTACATCTATCATTTATTATCAATTATTATTACGCATCCAACTGCGGAAATGTGAGTATGGTTGTTGCCCGTTAGCCTATATATACTAACAAATATTCACAAATTTATTGTTATACAAAAAGCAGGACAGACGTGCGGGATGTAACTCATTAAAGTCTGAGCGTTTTAAATGCATGCAAATGACATTCTTTTTTTTTAATTAGTGGAGAAATACGTTACTGAAATATTACATGATTGCACCACCGTACATCTGCAAAGGCATGGATGTGGTTTATGAGAAATACATAAAAACATATTCACTGATGTGTATATATGTGTGTGTGTGTGTGTGTGTGTGTGTGTGTGTGTGTGTGTGTGTGTGTGTGTGTGTGTGTGTGTGTGTGTGTGTGTGTGTGTGTGTGTGTGTGTGTGTGTGTGTGTGTGTGTGTGTGTGTGTGTGTGTGTGTGTGTGTGTGTGTGTGTGTGTGTGTGTGTGTGTGTGTGTGTGTGTGTGTGTTATATATATATATATATATATATATATATATATATATATATATATATATATATATATATATATATATATATATATATGAAGGAAAGGATGGAAAGAAAGAGAGAACGAGAAAACAAGAGAAGCAAGAGATAGACAGAGAGAAAAGAGAGAGAGAGAGAGAGAGAGAGAGAGAGAGAGAGAGAGAGAGAGAGAGAGAGAGAGAGAGAGAGAGAGAGAGAGAGAGAGAGAGAGAGAGAGAGAGCGAGATGCATTTGTTGTTCGCGCCTTATATGTTGACGACTTCATTTGCATCCATAAAACTTCAGTAATTACCAATACCAGCGTCGTGTCTAGCAGCACTAGAACTCTTAAAAAAGAAAAGAAAAAAGAAAAGGCAGAAAATGAAGACAAAGAAGACGAAGAAGAAAAAAGGAAAAAAAAGAGGAAAAAAGAAAAAGTAAAGAAGAAAAAGGGAAAACGAAAATAAACAAAAACGAAAAAGAAAAAGAAAACGAAAAAGATGATGAAGGATGAGAAAGAGAGAGAGAGAGAGAGAGAGAGAGAGAGAGAGAGAGAGAGAGAGAGAGAGAGAGAGAGAGAGAGACCGAGAAAGAGAGAGAGAGAGAGAGAGACCAAGAAAGAGACAGAAAAAGAAGAAGAAAAAAAACCTTCACCAGTCCAGCTCTTCACGACCATGCCCAACAGCGACAGAAGCCTGGCAAGGCCCCTCCACGACAGCGAAGGACGGGAATGGGGGCGTGCTCCTATTTCACGCCCGTGCAACAGGATACGACAGCGGCCACTATTAACCAATTTGTCGGTGTGATTAAAAGATTATCTGGGATTAGGTTGTGTAGGGAGTCTGTTCCCACATTGAAGTGACGTCAGCTCTATATTTTCCCGTACTAAAAAAAACTAGATTTAAATTTCAGATTCAAGAAACTTCGTTTACAGCATAAAAAAACGGGACTAATTTTCAGATTAATGAAATTCCGGCAATAAGTCAACCACAATATTTATCTCCATTCCTTCGGGGAGCTTGAGCTACACGCCATCTATATAGCCTACGAACAACACCCATAAAGGAATAACTCTAAAGAATAACAGGTCCTTTACCAAAACTTCCTTTCTCAAAGTTAGAGAGAAATATTTACACAGAACAATCACAGAAACACGAGGATTGGCCCGAACATGTTTCGCAGTTAGCCAACAAATTCAGGGAACACAATACTGGGCGCGACATATGTCAACAAAATGAACAAAAACATACAAAACAAACCCCGAAAATACCACCATCATAATAGCCCCCCAAAACACACACACACACACACACACACACACACATACACACACACACACACACACACACACACACACACACACACACACACACACACACATACACACACACACACACACACACACACACACACACACACACACACACACACACACACACACACACACACACACACACATATATATATATATATATATATATATATATATATATATATATATATATATATATATTGCTAATAAATATTTAAAACAATAACAACAACAAAATGAAAAAAAAATGAAAAGAAAAATTTCAACGAAAGCGTCACAAGGAGAAACTACCCAAGTCAAAAGCCATATCAATGTACCGGGCTGATAAGTGCACGTCAAGCCATACCACTCACTCCATTGGGTGGAATCAACACCAATATTTACGGGGATCTAAAGCTATCTATTCTGATGACATCCTGTAATTTCCTGAAGAGGATTTAAAAGACGATCTCCAGGTGGTCGGAATAGTTTAATTATCATGAAGACTGAGACCTCTCATCTCCGAAAGCTCAGCCTTTGTATTACGACTATTGAGATGCTGCTGATAAATATATACATAGAGTTACTTTATGTATACTTGATACACATAAAATCCACACATGCATACAAGCATATAGATGGATAATCTGCTATAGAGACAGATATATAGATATAGATATAGATATTGGTAGGAGTACACACATAGACATAGATATAGGTACCCATATAACGACATAGATATAAATACAGGTACACATATAAACACATAGCTATAGATACAGGTACACATATAAAAACATAGATACAGATATAGGTACACTTATATAGACATAGATATAGATATAGGTACCCATATATAGACACATATATAGATATAGGTACAGCTATAGATAAGTGGACATAGGCGCAAATATAGACAGACATATCACAAACATGTATGACGTGTGTGGAGACGGGCTGCGGGTGTGAGTGTTTGGGGTGTGGATGTCTAAGTATGTGTCTACATGTTTTTGCTGTGGGTGGGCGTCTATATATATATATATGTGTGTGTGTGTTTGTGTGTGTGTGTGTGTGTGTGTGTGTGTGTGTGTGTGTGTGTGTGTGTGTGTGTGTGTGTGTGTGTGTGTGTGTGTGTGTGTGTGTGTGTGTGTGTGTGTGTGTGTGTTTGTTGTGCCGGAACTTTTATTTACCCTGATACTTACTAAAATAGTTTCCTTTTTCTCCTCCCTTTCTGAACTCCCTCTCCCTCTACCTACCTCAAGCCCTCTTCCCCTAATCCACCCCAACCCCCACTTCCCTTCCACCCACATCTCCCCCTCTCACAGCAACCCCAACACCAACACCAAACCCATAACCCAAACCCTCTCCTCCTCCCCACAACACATCGAACCCCCTTCCCCCCTCCCTTATCCCCCTATCCGATCCTCCAACCCCTTACTCTTGCCCTAGCCCCTCCCACCCCTAAAGGCCTAATTACCTAGCCACTCCCCTACCCATCCACCTAGAATTCATCTCCCTCGACCTTATTCTCGATAAAATAAGAAAAAAGGAGAAGTCCGGGTGAAACCGCGACTCGTTCCGGGAGAGTTCATTAGCCACTTTAATTACCCAGAATTATGATACGGAGTCGCCCTGCGCTCGAGACGTAGCTCATCCGGATGCAGCGCTGATGGTCGATGTAGGGGAGGAGGGAGAGGGCGCGAAGGGGAAAGGAGAGAGGGGAAGGGAGGAGGAGAAATGGGGAAGCGAGGAGGAGAAATGGGGAAGGGAGGAGGAGAGATGAGGAAGAGAGCAGGAGAAATGAGGAAGGGAGGAGAAATGGGTGAAGGGAGAAGGAAAGATGGGGGAAGGGACGGAGAGAGGGGGAGTGTAAGGGAGTGTAAGAGAGAGGGAAAGGAGGGTAAGAGATGAGGAAGGGAGGAGGAGAAAGAGATGGAATGGAGGAAGAAAGACGGAGGAGGAGAAAGTGAGGAGAGTTGGGGAGGAGGAAAGGGAGTACGAGAGAGAGGGATGGGAGGAAGAGAGATCGGGGGAAAAACGGAGAGAGGATGAAAGTAAAGGGGAGGAGAGGAAGGGAAGAAGAGTATATGAACTGGAAGAGGAGAAATGAGGAGGAGGAAACGGAGAAAGAGAGGAAAAGGAGGAGGAGAGCGAGAGGTAGGAGAGGACTGAGATAAAGAGAGATGGGAGGAAGAGAAGGAAAGAAAAGAGAGGAGAAACAGAAACGACAGATGAGGAAAAGGGGGGAGGAGGAGGAGGAAGAGGATCAGGGAGAGGAGAGATGGAGGGGGAGAAGAAACAAATGAGAAAATGCAGAAGGTGAACCGGGATAGTCGGATGGGGGAAGGAGGGAGGAGGGGAGGTGACTGATGAAATGGAAAATTGGAGAAACGTCAGGATCTGAACGACTTCTGTGATTGCCAAGTGGAGGCGCGAAGTGATGAGGTGGATATACACACAGACAGACAGATGCATACCTGGCCGGATGGACGGGGTTATATATACATATATATATATATATATATATATATATATATATATATATATATATATATATATATATATATATATATATATATATATAGAGAGAGAGAGAGAGAGAGAGAGAGAGAGAGAGAGAGAGAGAGAGAGAGAGAGAGAGAGAGAGAGAGAAAGAAAGAGAGAGAGAGAGAGAGAGGAGAGAGAGGGAGAGGAAGAGAGAGAGAGAGAGAGAGAGAGAAAGAGGAAAGAGAGAGAGGAGAGAAGAGAGAAGGAGAGGAGAGAGAGAGGAGAGAGGGAGGAGGAGAGAGAGAGAGAGAGGGAGAGAGAGGGAGAGAGAGGGAGAGGGAGAGGGAGAGGGAGAGGGAGAGGGAGAGGGAGAGGAGAGGGAGAGGGAGAGGGAGAGAGAGAGAGAGAGAGAGAGAGAGAGAGAGAGGAGGGAGGGAGGGAGGGCGAGAGAGAGAGAGAGAGGAGAGAGAGAGAGAGAGAGAGAGAGGAGGGGGAGGGAGGGGGGGAGGGAGGGAGGGAGGGAGGGAGGGAGGGAGGGAGGGAGGGAGGGAGGGAGGGAGGGAGGGAGGGAGGGAGAGAGAGAGAGAGAGAGAGAGAGAGAGAGAGAGAGAGAGAGAGAGAGAGAGAGAGAGGGAGAGAGGGAGAGAGAGGGAGAGGGAGAGGGAGAGATGGGGAGAGAGAGAGAGAGAGAGAGAGAGAGAGAGAGAGAGAGAGAGAGAGAGAGAGAGAGAGATTCGGAAAATGAGTGTGTTGAAGCGAAAGCGCTAGTGAGCGTGTTCTGCAAATTAATATTCAATATCCTGAATAACAGAGGAAATGACAATCTATCACCGGTTCATTCGCTTAATTAATAAATGAACAAACAATTAAATAAATATACACATATAATAAACAAATAAAAATACCACATCAAGTCGCCCGAGGTCCATAACATACCTAAAAAAAAATATATGACGCAAAATCCAGGACCACTAGAACAGCTGGTCCACCGAGCGGACCGTCAAGAGGAAAATAAACAAAATCCCCCCCCAAAAATATACATCCCAAAATAGCAGAACTGGTCGAGGAGAATGCAAACACAAAGAAAAAATATAACAAACACATATACAAAAAAAAAGAAAACGAAAACAACAACGAAAAGAAAAATCAACAAATCCGAAATGTTGTAGACCAAGGCAGCTCTGCGGAAGGAAATGCTCGGGGATGAGTGTAGGTTTAATGACAACACAATACACTGCCTCTTCCTACTCTACACCCATCGAGGGTTCACATCCTCCTGCTACATCCATATATACGCCTCTGTGCCATGTCACTAAAGAAGCGTAAATATGTGAATTATGTACTTCAATATGCACTATGTTTTTAAATAGCTAAAGTGTGTACTTCAGTGTATTTGAAATACCTAGCACGAATGCATGCTTGATGTGCGTCAATGCAATCAAAATACTTTATTCCATTTCTTACAATGGTTATTCTTATTACATAAAAAAGTAAATTTACAGTATATATAAATACATGATTGCATAAAATTAGTGGTGATACAAGTATGGTACATTTCTACCGTGCACATGAATACCTACAGCATAGATATGTGAATGGCATATTTGGATGCCTAGAGTCTAAATACATATAAGATTACTTCAACGCCTATCTGGTAAATAAATATATAACCGGTCAAATATATCTCTTGTATTGTGAAGATATTCATTCTCACTCATACCCTTTATACATAATGTACTTAAATGATTATAGTGTAAATACGAGCATAGCATACTTTAATAAACACATCCAATAACATGTGAACCAAAACCCACAAGCACAGACATTACCATAACAAGCGGTACGAAACAAAACGAAAGCACATTCCGCTGAGTGCTTGCGTGAAGGCCTCGTGTGCTTGTAATAATCGCAAACGGCCCCGGGATCATCAGTGTCCCAACGAGGCGACGCGCCGGGAGCAGCAAGCAGAAGGGAAAATGTGTCCCGCATCGTTCACTAAAAGCGGCGGGACTCGTGGTTCCCGACAGGATGCAAAATATATATTTTTTTCTTGTTGCTTTTCTTCTCTCTTTTTGTTTACTGCATATTATTTTACAAACATAAATGTCCTTTGATAAAAAATAATAATAATCTACGAGATTCGATACTCGCCTCGTTTTGTAATTTATGATAATTCTCTGCCATATACATGTATTGTTTACTCTCAGCCCAGTTTCAGTGAAGAAGACCGCCTTAAAATCGGAACCCGTAAAGGTACCTATTTCGTGGGTGACGAATAATGTCAAGGAGTGGGGCGAAGAGGTTGGAAAAGAACGAAAGATGGAGGAAGGAGGGGGAGGAGAGAAAGGAAAGGGAAAGAGGGAAGGGCGAAAAGGAGGGGAAGAGAGGGAGGGAGGATGGAGAGAATGAGATACGAGAAAGCGAGAGAAAGGGACAGAAATTGAAAGACAAAGAAAAAAAGAAAGAGAGTAAACAAACGGAGGAAAATAAAAAAGAAGGTTGTACTGAGAGAGAGAGAGGAAAAAAAAGAAAAGAAAAACGACCTCCCAACCGTATCTTTTGATGGCGTGGACCAGTCTAACGCCCCCCCCCCCGACACCCCTCCAGGTAAACCCATTAACTATGCATCCAATTAACCGGTGCCCTAAAATGCGACGTATCTCCTTAAGAACAGGTGCGACGTAACAAGAAACTGAAGTTACTCTAGCAGCAGGGACGAGGGCGTGGGTGTGAGGAGCATGGGCGTGATGGTATGGGAATTGCTGATTTGCATACGACTGAGTAAAAATCAAGATGAATTGACGGAGGATCCTGTCTACTGGTTAAATACAAATACGAGTACAAATACGCGCGGGCACTTACATATTAATGTTTGTTCAGGTCGTGTCTGGGGTGTTTGTTTATACCCAAGTTAAAGACAGACAGCGTTAATCAGCTTTAAAAAGACAACGTTTCCATTTAGAAGAGGAAATGTTCTCTAGTTTTTTTTTCACCCCTACTACCTTCCAAAATTGTCACTCCTGCTATTTCTCTCTATCCCTTTCTTTCTCTTTCTCTTTCTCTCTCTCTAACTGTCGTCTTGAGTCTCCAGGTCAAAATACTCTAAAAAAAATCTTCCCCTGCTGAGCCAGTTGTCACATTATATCACTGAGCTCAGCTTAGTCTTAACTTTAAAGAATAAGGATACCAGCATTGCGTAATTATTCGTTCATACCTATAGCACTTCATAGCCATTCCAACTCTACATTCAACACAATAAACTCTGTTTGCCTCAACGCTTGGATGAGAATCAACACTTGACGTCATTATCATTATCAAAATAACACGTTTATTTATGCACGTCATTCCTTCATACGGTAGCAACAAGGTTTCTAAACAGACTCGAACATATGGCCAAATAAGACCAGAAGATGGAGCAGACCAAGGACACGATTCGCCCCAAGCAAGGTACTGTCCTAACATACTCGCCTACGTTTCTCTGTTATCCTATATTCAAGCCACATCCGTGCAGAGTGTGCTTTATTATAACCAATGCTGAACATTCGATACTTCCTTAGATTCTATATATATTTTGAGTACTACACATTCACGTCGAAATTGTATGTGTGTATTGCATTTTTCATATGTCTTCGCTACGATCTCCAAGCAAGGCCTCAGATCGTACATACTTACATCACATAAAAAGCAGCATCAATTAGTCACATACTGTCCCATCACATGGGAATATCCCCCAATCAGTCACATCCCCCCACACCACATGGAAAACACCCCCAACCAGTCACACCATGCCACACCACAAGGAAAACACCTCCAATCAATCATACCATGCCACACCACACGAAAAGCAGCATCACTCAACTGCATCACATAATGTAACAACCTACACGTCCTCTAAATGATGACCACGACCCTTCAATATGACTCCACAGCCAAGCCACGCCCAGCTAGCAAAAGCATTTCGTCAAAAGCCTTTAGTCACCTCGTAAGCAAAAACACGCATGGTTTAACACGCCAGCGGTAAAACCTAAACCTTACATTCTTGCACGTGTTATAAGCTGAGATACGCCTTATTGCATATGAAGGCCATGCAACGGCACGAAAATAAAGTAATCTTACATACTCGATCTCCCTTGCATGCCTACGAAAACCAGCAAATGTGCAACTGCACGCGTATGACATGTTCTTTTTAAATACATTTTCGTCTAATCATTTAAAAAATACACAGCCGTCACGATAGCGAATTGTGGCAGAGGAGAAAATGCAACAAAGGATGACTAGAATAAGTCTCCCATGCCTCAGCACAGTTGCAAATGTGACTAATCCTATTATAACTATGAATATTCGGCACAAACAATGAACATACAAGTTTCTTATAATTTCAAAACATTTCAAAAATAAAAATTAAGACACGAAGTTTCGCTTACTCATTTCTCCCCAGAGTACTAGCAACAACCTTTCATATGAAAAAAACTCGTAACATGTGCGTGTGCGTGTGCGTATGTATGTCTGCATTTGTCTATGGACGTACATGAACGTATGCGTCTGTGCATTAAACTAATTCCCATCAAGGTAACAGGCAGCGCAGTTCTCCAAAACAAATTCCCGCAAACATAAACAATAACCAGGAACGCAGAATCGCCACAGCAAGATAAATTACGAACCCTACAGGCTGCGCGAGTAAACAAAACAACAGCAAGAAAGAGCTTGAAGCTGAAGTTTATTTTCCCAAAGCTGGAAAGACCAACTTCATTACAAAAAAAAAAAGAAAAAAAAAATCTTCACATTCATGCACATTTGTTCCCCGTTATTCTGAATCTTACATTAGGTACTGAAACATAATAGTGAAATTTGCAAAGGTTTTTGTTTTCGCCGATAAAATCACAATCCCTTTTCATATTTTCCCAGAACTATGTAGTTACTTGTGACGTCAATTTCGTCGTGTGAGTGAGTGAGTAAGTGAGTTAACGAGTTAATGAGTGCAAGTGAGTAAGTGAATGAATGTGAGTAAATGATTAAATTAGTGTGACTGGATGAGTCTGTGAGTTAATGAGATAGAGTGAGAGTGAATTAGTGAATAAATGAGTAGAAGTGCGTAAACGAATGTAAATGAGTATGAGTGAGTGAGTGATGAGTAAGTGAATGAACGAGTGAATTAATGAATGACTGAGTGATTAAATGAGTGAGTGACTGAATGAATCACTGAGTCTGTGGGGGTGGATGAATGAGTGAGACTGAAAATGAATTTGAGTGAAAGTGAAAGTGAGAATAAGAATAAGCGTGAGTGACAGTAAGAGCAAGATCAATTTTGAGAGAGAGAGAGAGAGAGAGAGAGAGAGAGAGAGAGAGAGAGAGAGAGAGAGAGAGAGAGAGAGAGAGAGAGAGAGAGAGAGAGAGAGAGAGCCTATGTGTGTGCGCTTTTGACTGTGATTGCGATTAGGAGCGTGGGTGTGAGTGCGCTGGGACTGTCATCGCTCACTTAAAGCAAAGTCTGCAGATCAACTGATGTTGGTCTGGAATTCCTTTGCGACTTTCAGAATAACTTTGAGGACTATTCTTGTTGAAAACTTGTTTGGGGAGTCTGCTCCGTCCTTGTATTATTTGACTGAACGGTGAGTGATATGAATCCTGGGAGGGAGGGAGGGAGGGGGAGGGGGGAGGGGCAGGGAGAGGGTATGTGGGGAGAGGAGAGGGGGAGGAGGGGAGAGGGGGGGTGGGGAGAGGGGGAGGTGGGGAGAGGGGTAGGTAGGGAGAGGGGGAGGCAGGGAGAGGGGGAGGTAGGGAGAGGGGGAAGTAGGGAGTGGGGGAGGGGGGGAGGGAGAGGGAGAGGGAGAGAAAGAGGGAGGAGGAGAGAGAGAGAGAGAGAGAAAGAGAGAGAGAGAGAGAGAGAGAGAGATGGAGGCATGTGTATGTAAAAGATGGTTGTGTGCATATACGCATATTTCCTGAACATACATACATAAATATCCATACTTCCATACAATGATATATATAATGGCCTGCAAAGTGAATTCCAGTGACACAGGCTAGGCGACGCTTCTGCCATTACCGCCCATTTCCACTCCTGTAAACTCAAGCAACACACAAAGGCTTACTCACTCGGCCATGACACACCACAAGGTCAGCGACGTCTTGTTTTCTAAAGCAGAGTCGGCACCTACCTGTGGAAGGATAAAAACAACATTAAAACCATAGCCTTTGAAATTGAAATATTCACTATTCCTAAAATTATCTTCACACAGAAAGTAGAAGGTAGAAAAAATATACAGAAAATAGAAGATAAAAAAAATGGAAGTAGAAGGCAGAAAATAAAAGACAGGAGGTAGAGGAAAGTACAAGGTACTAGGTAAATTTTAGAAAAAAAAATAA
>NC_051422.1:8062932-8077932 GCF_015228065.2 Penaeus monodon
CCAAGACCAAGATCAGGACTTTGGGGGCCTGTTAGGGGAACCCGTTCAGTCGATCCATGCTTGCGGCGAGGACGTTGAAGTCACAGAAAGTTTTACATACCTTGGTAGCGTAGTCCATATCTCTGGGTTGTCAGACCAGGAAGTCAGTAGACGGATTGGTCTGGCAACAGGAGTCATGAACTCGATCAACAAGAGCGTTTGGAGATGTCGGTACCTATGCAGAAGGACCAAGCTGCGTGTCTTCAAGGCCTTGATACTTCCAGTTTTGCTCTATGGAAGCGAAACCTGGACGCTATCCAGTGCCTTGGAGTCTCGCCTTGATGCCTTTTGTAACAAGTCCCTTCGCCGGATCATGGGGTACAGTTGGCAGGACCACGTGTCCAACCGGCGGTTACACCGTGAGACTGGCATGGGACCTGTTACTTGCATAATCCGGGATCGCCAACTCAGGCTATATGGCCACCTAGCTCGCCTCCCTATGGACGACCCTGCCCACCAGGTTGTCTCTCTGCGAGACAACCCTGGGTGGAGGAGACCTGTGGGACGTCCTAGGAGATCATGGCTTGGGCAGCTCGACGAGACCTGTCGTGAGGAACTAGAGATGGGCCGTGTGCCTGCCTGGAGACTCGCCTCGAGGGATCCTCGTGGCTGGAAGCGAAGGGTGGATGCGGCCATGCGCCCCCGTCGGCGTTAGCCCCTTGATGATGATGATATATATATGTATATATGTGTACATATATATGTATATATGTATATATGTATGTATGTATGTATGTATGTATGTATGTATGTATGTATGTATATATATATATATATATATATATATATATATATATATATATATATATATATATATATATATATATATATATATATATATATATATACATTTATATATATGTATATGTGTGTATATATATATGTATGTATATATATAAAGTACACACACACACACACACACACACACACACACACACACACACACACACACACACACACACACACACACACACACACACACACACACACACACACACACACACACACACACACACACACACACACTGTATTTATATTATAGATATATATAGATGGATAAATAGATATACTTTAAATGAATAAATAAATAATCTAATGGATGAAAAAATGTAATGGTTTCCTCAGTGGGGGAAGCTCTCTATTAAGCTTAATAAAATTTGTTTTGACAATTATACTGCAGGACTAATTTTAATGCATCTTCCTGATTTCGTGGGATTCTATGGTTAATATGTAAATAAATGTGCTAGATCATAGAATTCTATTGTATTCCACATTTCATTAATTTGATATTCAAACTGAATCACTGCAAAAGAAATTGTGCTTGTATCAAACACACTTTAGATGACATAATATTCAATAACCAGATCTTTCAAAGGGTAAACAAACAACAATTACAGTAACAAAATAATATTTATTGTATGTCTATAAAATGGTGCCAAGCTCGCATAGAGGCTGCCACCACCACGCCTAGTGATGTCCTCACGCCCGTGTGTCCGTCACTTGGGGTTTTGGTGTTGACAATTTTCCTTACCTGACCCTGTGTGTTGCTTTCTTATACAATCCTATTGGTTATTACTTATGAGTTTAAAGAATCACTTCATTAAGTGAATATGAGCTTTAAAGTGACAGAAATCTGATACACTGGTGGAAACAGCTAGCAGTAATTAAGGAATGCTTTCCTTTGTTGGTATGCACAGGCATTCTTCACCTATTAAGTTATACAGGTTAGTTATCTGAAATTTACAGTATTTGTCACTTCAGACTCTACAAAATATTATATCGCATCTCCAAACTTGGGATTCTTTTACTTATCTAGAAATCCTCTGAGCTTGTATCTACTAGACACACATCTTACCTGCCATCAAACAGCATAAAAGTCAATCACGTTTTAAGACTTCTACTGCATTGCAACTAGTACGTTCTAAAACTTCAATTTTGAAACACATCTGAATGAAATACCAATATATTTTCAGTAACAAACTACAACATTCCTTGTGCTGACCCGATGTGTCACTGGATACATCACTAATATTGTCTTGTTCTTGATGACAGTCCTTAATATGAATATTACATGACATCCACTGCTTGAAAAAAATTTTAAACATCACATTTTCTCTATTATATTCTAGACTCCACTCTCATAATAATTTCTTTTTTACAATATGTACAAATAACACCTGAGACCTTACAGTCACTTTATGTACATACCTTTAAAAATATTACCCTTCTCCCTACATAGCAAATAAAGAAGTATAGATTTTACAAATACAACTTTCAAGCGTGGTACCAAATTCTTGGAGATTTTGCTAAGCTTGGTACCTTTATTTGCTTATGTAAGCAGAACACATATCTTAACAACCCTAAAAATGAATTGGGTATCAACAAAAAGTAGCCTATTAAACATTTTAGACAAACAGAAACAAAGGACAATCATCTTTCAGTTCTTAATATCTCCTCTTTTTCACAACCCACAATTTGGATGGTCTCATTCTTTTCTGCAACAGTTGTTTATCCTTCTACTACAAAATATCCAGAGAATATATCATGTTTTTCAGAAACTTACTATGATTTATTTTGCCCTTAGGATGACAATGTTAATGCACTGAAATCTAATAGAAATGGAAACACCCAAAATCATGATATTGATACAAATCAAAACAGATCTATTAATCTGCATTATTTGCCCATATGCTAGAGTCTAGCCAAGAGTATTACTATTACTATTCTTTAGCATTACTATACTGTTGAGCTGCAACATTCCACAATGAAAAATTTGTTGACACATCATTTTGAACACAAGCAGTTTTAGGCAGTGAAAATGGCTTAATGAAAGTCTAGACATATGAATCAGCTATGCTCATTTACACCAAAGAGGTCTAGTTATCTGCAACTACTGCAAAGAAAATAATATATTTCATTAACATATCTAATGAGTTATAAAAGAAAAATTATGGACATGATGAGATACAAATTCATAGGAACTCTAGAAATAAAGGTAAATACCAGATCTGAACTTCCCTTATGTCATGAGGAATAAAACAAATAAAATATCACACCTTACACTAATAACTGGAATGTAATGCATTTTATAGTTCTCAAAAAAAAAAAAAAAAAAAAAAAAAAAAAAAAAAAAAAAAAAAAAAAAAAAAAATCACCGACAATTCTTTCTTTTACATTGTGGCCATTTTTACATTTTGTCACTGAAAGAGAGAGAGAGAGAGAGAGAGAGAGAAGAGAGAGAGAGAGAAAGAGAAGAGAGAGAGAGAGAGAGAGAGAAAGAAAGAGAGAAGAGAGGAGAAAAGTAAGAGAGAGAGAGAGAGAAGAGAGAGAGAGAGAGAGAGGGAGAGAGAAGAGAAGAGGAGAGATAGAGAGAGAGAGAAGAAAGAGAGAGAGAGAAATAAGAGAGAGAGAGAATAAGAGAGAGAGAGAGATAGAGAGAGAGAGAGAGAGAGAGAGAGAGAGAGAGAGAGAATAGAGAGAGAGAGAGAGAGAGAGAGAGAGAAGAGAGAGAGAGAGAGAGAGAGAGAAGAGAGAAGAGAGAGGAGAGAGAGAGAGAGAGAGAGAGAGAGGAGGAAAGAAGAGAGAGAGAAGAGGAGAGAGGAGAGAAGAGATGGGGGAGAGAGAGAGAGGAGAGAGAGAGAGAAAGAGGGGAGAGAGAGAGAAAGAGAGAGAGAGAGAGAGAGAAGAGGGTCACCTATACAATGAATAGAACACTGGGTCAGAGGACAACACAGCTTTTCATTATACCACTCTCAAGATAAAACAGATAAAACCTATACAGTATCTAATTTGAAATATATGTCTTAAAACATTATACCTGTGCTAAAAATGCAACATTATCAAAACAAGTACAATGCAAAATAAATATAACTATCAGGAATATGTATCAATATGGAATGAGTTTATAAATTACATCTTTCCCTTTTAACAAAAGTACATGTACAATACACACTAATAAAAGGGTTTGCAGGATAATTACTATATGTGTACCTTATTGAAGTGATTTTTTTTGTGTTGACATTGAACATCAAGAACTTGGTACCCCCAGGTAATGTAAGTGTCAATATGTGAAATATATATGCACACCTTTAATCCTAAATATAATGAGATTTCTTGCAGGGAGTCACAGAATCCATTATTTCTTTCATATAAAAAGACTGAAGCTTCCTATGTACTTATCTGATGATCAAATATATATATTGTCATCTCATTCTGCCTATTCACTGGACATGTAGTGTTCATTACATAATCATATCATATTACAACTGGTTTAACTATACAGGGTGTCCACAGAATTGTACAATAACAATATTGGCTGAAAATAGTTATAGCTACCTTGGGAATGACACAAGGACATGCACAGAACCAAGGGTCCAGAGGGGGAAAAAATCTCTTGGCTATCCAAGTTGAACATGATGATTAACCATACATTAGCAGATAAAAACGTATTTACATGAAACATTCAAAGAAAATCGGTATCAAAATGATAATCAACAAGATTTTCAAAAATTGGAAAATAAATCAACTCTGACAAATAACCAAAATCAACCTCATGCAGGAATGTCTTCTTTCTTGATGTGCACGGAATCATAAGAGATAAAAACTTTCTATCACTATTGCAGTTACACTCACATCAAGAATATTAGTCAAACATACTGCTTAGCAAGTAACTATCATTTCCTTTAAGAATGCTCAATTCTACATCATGCAGGTTTCTACTTCAAGAGGTTACCATCAAAAATCACAAATCAAAATTTAAAAAGTTAACTTGATGTATAAAATATTTAGTTACTGTACATTTATATTATTTAATCTGTTTACATCATCCATTATTTTCAACAATGAAATTTTCTTTACCAAGATTACATTTAGTAAATATGTAGCAATAAAGTCACTTGCACATATTTATTTCATATCATTTACTACAGCAAACAACAGTCCTTGTCTTTTACAAACCTACAAATACTTAGTGCAGTAGTAAGAAAAGAACAGTGCCTAATGCATCAAAATGAAAATTTATGCTTAACCCATAAACTGTTTTGCACATATTCGGCAGTACAGCTAGTCTTTTCACGGTCACAGTGAAGGAAACACTGACATATTACAAATGAAGATGATGCCAAGTAGTGAATAGAGGTGCTACTAATAATGTGAAGAAAAAACAGGGTTGTAAATCAATTGGGATATTTATGAGCATCATTTGAAAAGAATGCTCTCAAGACACATCATTCTGATAGCCAGCTGTTGAGGAGTTATACATCAATTTATGGGTTAGTGGTTGCTACTTTGTCTGTGCGTGCATAATCAGATATCAGATAGGCTGGAAACACATCAAGAAATGCTGATGATATGACAGATTGCAAAAAGATTCTAAAAAGAAGAAGAAGAAGAAGAAGAAGAAGAAGATGATTGATATATATGGGGTCACTGATAAAATTTAAACTTCTACATAGAAAAATTAAGGATCTTTTTAATTGCAATTACTTATGGCCCTAATGTTAAGTCTACTTCATTCACTACTTATCACTTCCTTTATTGTTTCTTTGAGTAAAATGTTAGTTCAAAAAGGACCTTTGTAGAGTAATATCTTGATAAACAACAACAAAAAAAAAAGTGACTTTCTGCTTCCTTATAATATGTATCTATGAATACCAGAAAATAGTAATGAGCTTCCCTGATTAAGCAAAAGAGCATAATACACACATTCTTATAACCTTACACTCCCTTTTACAAACATGCATCTCCTCATATATAATAAACTGATATAAATGATACAGTCAAATCAGTAAATGAAGAATAACAAACTATCAGCTTAGAGCTTCCTCTAAATTCCTTTAAATAGGGACGGCCAATGTCACAACACTGTTTAATGAGTTCCAAACACTGGCTACAATCATAAAATCTTAAATATGCAGTAATGATGCTGCTTTCAGAATACCAGAATTGTTAATGTGTAACTGACTTTTTTCAACCCACAAAAGGTTATAAACAAATCAAGTCTCCTTCAACCTAAAAATATGGAGATATCTGCTCCATAATGGAACTTCATCTACAAAAATATCAGTGCTACCCTCAAATGATAACAACTTAATCCCAAGCAATAAAGAAAATAAATAAATAAATAAATACTCTTTATAACAAACAACAATACAAAAACACTCAAAAGTTATCACTGCCCAAAATTTGAACTGATTGCAAAGCAGCAGAAAAAGAAGGCATGATTTGTGACCCATCATGAGGGTAGCATTTCCCTCACGATATATATACAACACCAAAAGAAAATAATAACATACAGTGCTGAATATAAAGTATGCTTTACAGCTCCATTACAGTTTTACTATCTATGCAGGTTTTTGAAACATGGAAAATGTATCCTCTTAACAGTATTTGAGCATTACATCCAGAGAGAGAAAATAGTGTAATATATAAGCTAATATGCATCATAGTGAACATAATATTATTATATGGAGATACATAATGGCCAATAGCTTTTTTTTCCTCTCTTGACAATGAATTTGATCCAACTAGCTTCTCAAACTACTTATTACAGCTATCTGTAAATCAATATAATAAAATACAAGAATGAACATTTATACTCTGCTACCCCTTGTCTACTTCAAATGCATCAGACTTATAATGGTGTGCCTGATACACTGTAATATTGTCTAAAAATTCCAACTGTAAATTAGTTTTTGGGTGCATTGTAGCTATGAAGAATTTTCAGTACATTTCATAATATACATAAATATCAATTAACCCGTGGAGCATGAGGTATAGCTTAGGTTGTGCTCAGTTCTTTTGTTTTCAGCAGATGATGCCCTGAGTCTTTGTCCTCAAGGGGAAGAAAGAAAGAAAAAGAAAAAAAGAGAAAAGTTATTCACTGTACTGTACACCAGTCGGTGGGATCAAAAAGGGGAACTACTCCACGAGTTAAGAGGAAAAAAGAAAAAGAAAAAAATATACATCATACTACTATGCTACACTGATGTCTTTCAGATTGACTCCCTTTTATAGATTTAGTCTATTCTTGCTTTCGTCAGATAAATGGCTCAGCTTTAGGAAAGATGTTCAAGATGTTTACAAAGCAGTAAAACAAAGGAAAAATAAACATGCAACCTTATACTCTTACTAACACACAGACAAGACATATGAAAGCATGCACATGCCTACACACATGCATGTACATACAACACACACACTCATCAACTGTGTGCTCACTTACATGCATTGTATTCTGCAAATACAGAACACATAACGATAAATCAAATGTCTCAAACTCTAGCAGACAGGTGTTGCCAATGTTCACATATGAGGCCAAAAATAGAAGCAAATGTAAGCTTTTATACATTACTTTTATATAATGTATGCAAACATATCTATTGTACACAGCTTCTTAATGGCATAATTTTGATTTTTTGAGCAGTAAATCTATTTGCAATAACAGACATGGATCTGTATCTGAATTCTTCAAAAGATTTAAAAACAATCATGGTTAGATCTTATTAAACATGTTTAGTTTAGTCTTCTATTTAGCTTTCATCTTTCTCTTTCCAACTATTTACTAACACAACTGTATCTGAAAGCTAAATGCTGATAATAGTCTTGAACAACTTCAATCATTATTCAATCAACAATTACATGACTTTATATAAAAAATAAAATACTTAGCCATCTCAATATAATAATAATTCACAAATTCTCTACTCATTCTACACATCATTTTACCTCAACATATTATTGCTTTAAATATTTTTGGACAGGAAACAAATTAAAAAGTTAATAATCAGAGTAAAACTTACATAAGCTTTACCTCTGTGAGACTCACAATCACCCATCTCATATAATAACTGTTTTATAGTCTCAAGCTAAATTCATCTTGCATGCAATTTAATTTTGTATAGAGTAATGAAATATGTACAGAAATGCAGTCTTATTGCAAATGTCATTGGTTCTCGGTTCAGGTATGAAATTGTACTAATGGCAGATTGACAAATCTTGGATACATGTAACCAATGGAAGAAATTCACATAAGCATGGAAGCACCTAGTTACTATTGGTAATGTTGCATACTGATATACTAAAAAGAATAAAACAATATACATGTATAATCAATAAATATAATCAACCCCCTTGAAGGCTCCTTATTTCCTGTCAATTACTTTACATGGAACTCAACTACAGCTGAAAAAAGAGTAACAGTTATATATACTCAGGGAATATGCAGTATTAATTCACTTTTCACACAGATCTTACATATGTCATTTGGTGAATGGATTTATGAAGGAAAAACAATAATTCATGGCTATCTTAATACAGACATAAAAATATGAAACAAAACCATTTTTCAAAGGGTATCACTAATATATCACTATTATCTGGAAAAAAATGGTTTTTCATATTTCAAGTTTATAAAGGAATAACGAGGCATGAACAGCTGCTACACATTACATCATCAGCATGATGTGACTAGATGTATTAGCTGGCCTATGAAGAAAAAACATGAGATGATATCTACAGCAAAGCAAATAAAATATCTGGAGCAAGGTTGAGTACAAAACTAATTTATGGCAAGCCAGAGTAAAGTAACTGTACTCTTTCCATATATACAATAGTCATCATCATCTGCAGTGGTTGGGCAATTGGGTTTGCTGAGGTGGAAACTCCTTCCATAATATGGCTTTCCTTATCCTCCAAAAGTCATTAAACTGAATGTATAACACATTTCACCTGCACATTTATGGTATTTAAAACAGGCTATAGAGGAAAAGGAAGGAAGGATATTGATAAGGGGCAGAAGGTTATCATACTATCATACCTCAAAATAAATGCAAATATAACAGCAAATCCACCTTGTACAGAAAGAAAAACAAGTTGCTTGAAAAGATGGTATTGTAAATGTATGTATTTAGAAAGAACCATAGTCTTTAACAAACTGTAAAACAATAACATGAGTGGAAAGTAATATCCACTGAGAATCTAACCATCTGATCTGCATTTGTAAAATACTACATACTCTGTTATACAAGCTTTTGTTGAAGACTGAATATGCTGGAAGGACTTGCAGTATCAGTAGCTGTTTATATTGCAAACAAAAGCAGCTTTGCAATAAATCAGATATAAAAATAAAAATGTAAAATGCATCATCTGCTTACCTCTGTGCTGCCTAAAAATAGCTGCTGAATTGGAAAACCCTTCTTCAACCATTTCAAAGCACACTTTCCTAAGTTATCAACAACTTACACCAGGGATACAGAAAAATGCTGACCATTCTTACCACTACTTGTCAGTATAAACAAACATATAATTTAACCACTAAAGGAGTACAAGTTATTGTCATATGACCAATTAAATATGTCACCCTTATGTGGAACACTCCCTCCCTGAGTAACCTAAACAGATACTCAAGCAAAAACTGTTTGTGTTTGAACTTACAAAACAAAAAATATCAGTATTAGATAACTTTGAAAGATAAATTTCCATCCCATAAATAAAATGCAAAAATAAGTAAAAAAAAGTAAAAAGAGCAACTTGCTTTCCTGCATTTATGTAAGATATATTCAAAGATATTTCCATTATGCATTGAACTAATTATGGGTTAACATTGATTCATTCTTGACAGCTGATTATACTCCTTACAAATTGTCCTGTTAGGCTAAACCAGGTATAAATGCAGACACATCAATAGGAAATTCTGCATAATGAAAAAAGTAACAGACTATTATCTATTAATATTTACAAACACACAAATATTGTTCAGCATGCACAGAAGGAAATGAAGTCTGGCATTACAATTAATGGTTAAGATTTATCTACTTAATTAAGCTCATACAAACGGTCATAGTTTTACTTAAATAAATGAATAAACTTGTAATAATGCATGCAAGTATTTTGTAATAGGTCTTAAACTGTCTAAAGGGTATGGAAAAGGTCAGTCTTATCATATCTTTTGTGCTTTCATCATGTACTGCTTGTCAGAAAAGTTATTTCAGAGAAAAGAAGATATATTTTATGTGGAACTTCATAGCCATATTATCAAGAAAGTGGCTTTGATAAACTGATTCCTTTCCACAATTTGTCCTGATAATAAATTACTTGCAAGCAAAGGATGTGGTAGTCTTCCATCTTGTCAATAACATGACTAAAAACCACAAGGCTGGAAAATGCTAATATCCTTACAGCTGGCATTCCCCAGGTTCTGCTATCATTTTCTTTCATGTTAACTACAATCAAATACTTATGACATCAGTTATCTGAAAAATGGGTCTTTTTATTTAAGCTTTGAGCATTGTACTTACAGACACTACCTTCTTATGAAAAACAAAACAAAAAGAAACAAATGAATGAAGGGGGAAGGTAATTCAACCACAAGACATCAATGGTACAGTATAAAAGGGATCCTTCCTTATTTCCTAAGTCAATATTAGGGTCTTCTACTATCACATTAGGTACTCTTTAGATCTAGTCACAGTGTAAAGACTCTAGAGCTCATTTAACTGAACTTTTTACTGCCTTGCATTTGTGTTCAGCCACTTCAGCTGATCTAAGTTTTTATCTCCAGAAACATGCACCCATAAATGTCTGAATGAGTCTGCTATAACTATATCAATTCTTACAAAAATGACATTTGGTCATAACCATTCTTAATAACTCAAATAATCATTTTGAGCTTCTTACAGTAAGTAGTCTGTTTTGTGAACTGTGCTAAGATGTGGCCTTACAGCTAACTCTTCCTACTTTTCACTGGAGCATAAGTGTTTCCAAATTGCGTTGGAGAATGGTGTCCTTCACAGAGTTAAAGACAACTTTTATGTTTTCTGTGTCAACAGCTGTTGTAAAATGGTGAAACAGTGGCCGTCGATTGTTATCTGCTCGCCGTTGTTCCACAAACTTGTGCAAGATAAACTGCTGGACATCTCTTTCGTCATGTGGGTTACCCTGTGAGTTAAAAAAAGATTCAGCATTCAAAGAGAGATTATACATAAACATTTTTCAATAATACTAGGACAAAAGATTTACTAAGCATCATTTTGTCCACTCTAACTCTCCTTAATTTTTCTAATGTTTTCCAACTCATGTAAGCATAAGCAGACACATGCACACACACGCAGACACATATTCATTTGACCCAATGCTGCCGGCCAAATGTAATATTCACATAAGCATTGTTTTGTGAAATGTCTCTACACATAGACGCCTCTGCAAATGCTGAGCCACCAGCCACCTTATTGTGACCTCACCTAATTTCACCTTTCCTTGAGTTTTCATGAAAAATGTTTTTTGACCCATGCTATCAATATTGATGGTGTTATTATCTATACAGATATCAGAATTATTATATTGTTATTAACACTACTAATAGCAATACAAGATAGAAGAAAATCTTTCAGAAAATCAAGGAAGAGGGTAAACCGGTGAAATAGGTATTACTTACTGACTGATTGGTGACTAATCCTTTCAGTGATACACTCTGAAATCACATACATCCCCTGATATGCAATTTCTATAGTTTATAAATAACATTTCTAGAAGTTTTGAACATTCTTCTTATAACACATATGCATGCAATTCCTTGACAAAAAGGCATTAAATGTATTTCAATATATTCTCTAAATTTGAAGTTAGTCGTATACTTGGCAGCCTTGTTTTTTGGTTTCAGCACCAATAATCTATTTAACAAACAAGAGCAGGTATCACCTGATAATCATCTGACAGCTTCTGTTGTCATATCATCATGAACTTGTAATATATATGCACATCTATAGATAATTTTATGAGATTATTTAAAATTTCTAAGTACCACTTAACTTTAAGTTAACACAGGAAAATTCCAAAAATAAGTAAAAATGACAGGGATAAGTAAATTATTGTTAATTTGCAGTAACTTCTGAGACCAGCATAATGGGTTATAGCAACATAGTTCATATGATAATATAAATGTAAGTTATTCTACCTTTACCTTAAACAGAAAATGTTCTATTACTGAATCTTTCCAGTTTGGTGCGAATTTGGAATTGTTGCATCACTGAGTTTTTTCCTATTACTCAATTTTGGCAGCAAACCAAACACAGGCTCAGGTGGTCCAAGAAAATTCCCACTCATTATTTATTAATTCTGAGGTATCACTTACATTTACATGATGAGAGAACCATGTTCTAATATTAAAAAATCAAGGTCATCATTTAATTTCCTTATATTCACTGACAACCAAGAAGAAGAAAGGAAGAGGAAAGAAAAACTGATAAACAACAAGCACTTACCACAAAATCTGTAAAATAATGAGAAATGTTGCTCTGTCTTGATCTGACTTTCTGAATAAGGAGATCAGTCTTGTTTAAGAAGAGAATGATGGAGACATCACGAAAACTTCGGTTGTTCACTATTGTTCCAAAGATGTTGAGCGACTCTTCTAACCTATTTGTGATCCTGTATATAAAAAAGGTGAAAGTTAGCATATCTTCATAAGAAAATTTAAGATTATTCTAATTTTTTATTTTCATATTTTAGGGAGGGAGGGAGGGAGGGGGAGGGAGAGGGAGAGGGAGAGGGAGAGGGAGAGGGAGAGGGAGGGAGAGGGAGAGGGAGAGGGAGAGGGAGAGGGAGAGGGGAGAGGGGGAGAGAGAGAGAGAGAGAGAGAGAGAGAGAGAGAGAGAGAGAGAGAGAGAGAGAGAGTGAGGAAGGGGGAAGGGAGGGAAAGAAAGAAAGAAAGAAAGAGACCCTCTGTTTGCAATAAACATTTAGATTCTCATTTAAAAGTTCTATAAAGAATATCATGACAGGCAAAGCATGACAAAAGTCCTGAAAATCTATATACCTAAACCAGAAATGAATACATATACTCAACTGATACACAAGTATAAAAGGATTATACAAAATCTAACAACTAATGACTTAGTTATTAGGTCCTTCATGATTTAACCAAGCTTTTCCTGGCTAATTCATACCACAGTAGTAAAGGGTAAATTCATGCTTACCTATCTTCCAACAACCTTTGGTCGAACTCAGAGGATGATGCTAAGAAAATTATTGAGGTAACACTCTCAAAACACTGGAACCACTTTTGTCTTTGTGTACGCTGCCCTCCTACATCCACAAAGAGAAATGGTACATTTTGAATAGGTATTGTGAATTCTGTGATTGCTTTGGTGGCTTTGCGGCAGTGGAGAATGTCCTTCTCTGTGGGGATGTATTCCTGCAGAAAAAAAAGATAATAATAAGAAAAAAGAAACAGACAAAATACATTATAATAAAAGAAAAAAAATCATATTTGCAAAGTCATAGTTAATGAATAACAAAATCAACAAATAACCAACAACAATATAACTTAAAATGCAATCTTAACTTACCAAAACACCTATTCTGTCTAAATTGTCGAAAAAATATGATACACTGTCAGTCTGAAATGGATGAAATATACAAAATTAATTTCCACTTGCATTCATAGTTAAAATGAAGATTTCAATCAAATATATATCACTTTATGCACTGCTTACATTCTTAAACAATCCAAATTAATGTACACCCCAAATGATTGAATAAACCCAAGAATGCACCTGGTAAAAAACAAACAAAAAAACTATGGAACTCTAGCATCAATTTTCATAACATCTCTTCTCAAATATTATTACAGCTCTGCCCTCACTTCTACTTGCCCCTTTCAAAACACACCCTTGATTGTTATCATGGTTCTCCACATAAGAGCTGTGTTTACCTTTCACTTGTGTCTGGCACAGAACGTTTTCCCACACGTCTGTAACAGTTGCTATTTTGGCAATGGTACAGAAAAAAAGTTCAAATAAAGCAAAATACATTGTTAAGCATTGCATATCAATTTCATTTACATTATAAACTTTTATGAGCATTAGAGTTCTATAATATTAATGTTGTCTTAAATAAAAGGATACAACACACATGATCAAACAAGCTGGATAATAAGAAACTAATTTTAAATCTAAAATAGTGTGTGTTATAAGCCATAAGCTGGCTAGTTACAGAACAAGAAAGAAATAAAGTCTACATCACAAAAATACATAATACAAATAGGATTAAGTGCAAAAGAATCATCAACTCTACTGTTTCTGTTAAATATCTTTAGCCAAAATTAAGTGTCTTCACTTTCCTTTAAAAGGTATCTAAAGTTTACTGAAAGCATTTAAATTATGTTACTTTTGTAAGTCTTAGCACCATCTCTTGATAATATTGGCTACTGGTTATGCCATCCCTATCACCAGTTATGTTGTCATATGGTACAACTTTATTTTCAATCACCAATATATCCTTTGCAGACCCAGAATTGATGGATGATTCTAATATTCAAGCCAACAAAGTGTAATCTATAATAAGGTCTTTATAACCATCTCCACAATCTGCTTCTGCTAGTACATGATTTGTAGGTGTCAAAAGTTCTTCTCAATGCAGTTAATGCTATTTCAGTTCCAAAGTCAAACATATCAAACTGACTACTTTGGATTCATCCTCAGATTTTTATTTTTAACGGTAGGTTCATGTTTGAGCCGCCGTGGTCACAGCATGATACTTAATTGTAGTTTTTCATGTTGTGATGATAGTGGAGTGATTAGTAAGCAAAAAATCATGTGACTTTTTAAATAAATATACTTCATGTGGACTTACCAGTGTTTCACATACACTTGAAAATAAGTACATTTGGGCAACATCTGACTGCATATATATATATATATATATATATATATATATATATATATATATATATATATATATATATATATATATATATATGTATATATATATATATATATATATATATATATATATATATATATATATATATATATATATATATATATTTCCAGTACCTATGTTCAGTCTCGTATATTTCATATCTCTAAGTTGGACCTCCAAGTGGAGCAAGAGTACATTTTTAAAACACTTATTTGATAGAGCTCACTGTCATATACTCAAAGCTACCCATTTTTTTATAAAGAA
>NC_051422.1:8082932-8085432 GCF_015228065.2 Penaeus monodon
ACATGGCCTCGAAAAACATTCCCTTTGCTTGAATTTTTATGATTTTTTTCTCTAATGCTGTTATTATAGAATCTTTCAAAAAAAAAAAAAAAATCGTAAACAGGTAAGATAGGTAAGACTAGTAATTGACTTTTCGGTGACTCCATTCTTGAGGATCCATTCACGTGTTTACAGATTTAATAAACTAAATCACAATGGACATGGCACATATGTACATACTGGCATTAACAGGTTAATATCAAATAATGAACTTGTAGGAAAAAGACAGATGAGAATAATAATATATAATAATATAATGCAATTTCACGCATTACAATAGTAAATTACAAGGGTGGTTGATTACTAACAACAGTCGTGTCAAGGTTGTTGAGAAACTTGGAAAAACATATATTCTGCTTTACTGTAAATATGTGCCTGCATATTATTTAATAGTTTTAAGTGAATATCAACCTTATTATATCACTTTGACACTTTATAGCAGATGAGTCTTGAAGACACACAGTGTATTATGATGCATTTCTTTGACAAGTCATATAGAACCATTCTTTAAATAATTTTCATTAAAGACATGTCTACTGTTATGGTATAATTTTAATGGCTTGCTATGCACCTAAATTTTACCTTTAACTCACTTTCAGACAAGTTATATTCCACTCTTTTCAAATACAACAAATTTGATCACTAAAATTTCCACATACATCTCACATTTCACTCACAGTCCAACAGTTCATAGGCACAAGATCCATCAAGACTTGCTTATATTATTCCATAGAAATGAACACACCAAAAACACTGGCAAATTCACTTCCCACGGTTCTCAGTGTCAGCCATTTAAATTGTTCCGAATATTTCACTAAAACACCATACTCCACACCTAATTTATCACCATGACACCATATTCCACAACTGACATTTCACCATACCACCATATTTCATACCTGACATTTCACCATAACACCATATTCCACACCTGGCATTCCCGGAAAACATATTCCTGGACAAGTTCTCGACAATTCCAGCTATATGCCCGGCTCTATAATTGTTCGGAATATGTCATGCACTGCCCTATATAGCCATGCAACGTTAAAATAATTCATGACAAAATCTCGGCCTGTGGACACCTCGTCTTGAAACTCTCTCACTCGCTCGGAACGACCACTTCCTCTCGCCAGATATCACCCTTTCTCTCCCTTTACTCACCCTTCTCCTTCGTCACAGGCAAGAAAAGGGTGCTGAAAACACTGGCTAGACCACCGTCACACTCCCCTTACCTCTTCTGGTGTCCATAGAGCTCTCAGACAACAGGCGCAGCTGAAGATAGTCACCCGCGCCATGTTCCCACCAACAACACAAACATTGGCCAGCGAGGAACAGGAACGGAGGGGCTGACGGAGGAGGAACCACAAGAAGGAACCAGGGCGGAGGAGGAACCAGGGCGAAGGAGGAACCAGAGGGAGGAACCAGAGGGAGGAACCGGGCGGAGGAGGAGCAATAGGGAGGAACCAGAAGGAGGAGGAACCAAAAGCAGGTACCAGAGGGAGGAATCGGGCGGAGGAGGAGCCAGAAGGAGGATGAACCAGAGGCAGGAACCTGGACGGAGGAGGTAAGGAACCTCGCTCTTTTTTATTTATTGTGGCACCTCTACTTTTGCTTTTTCTCTTTTGTGGGTGCGATAGAGGTCTCACAGTGATGACTGCAGGTCCTTTTTTTTGGTTTTATTTCTCACACTTGAAGATTTTGGAGAGGGAGCGGAGGAACTTCGCTCTTTTTTATTTATTTATTTGTATTTTTTTTTTTTTTTTTTTTTGTGTGTGTGTGTCTGTGGTGTTTGCAGGTTATTTAGTATTTTCCTGCTTTCGGGAAGCGAGGGAAATCTCACTAAAGGAGCGGAGAAACCTCGCTCTCTTTATTATTAGCTTCCGCTTCTTTTTGAAAGAGCGATGAAGATCCACTCAAATGCTTGCAGGGCATTGATTATCTTGCTTTTACTCCAGGATGTACTTTTTTGTCTTTTTATCGGTGAAGGGGAACTGCTCTTTGAGGTTGTGACGTATTTTAGTTTAACGTGGAGTGATTTAGGAATGTCCAGGATGTGAAAGTTTGCGCGAACTTTCTTCCTGTGATCAAGCATTAATACTCTTTGGTTAAAACAATATTATCCTGCCGTTGGTTTAACAATACTGATACACGGTTAAGTCTGGATTTCGTCTTGATATCACCATTTCTTGGAAGTAGCGGAACGAAACAGCTAATGACGTCACCCTTCACTCATAACCGCAGAGCTGCTTTCTCTTTTCTCACAATGCACTAAGGATTGGTCAGCAAGTAAGGCTAACAATCACATAGTTCTTTTACTTCACAAGATAATAAAATAGAACACATGTCGCCTTCTGTGTAGTATCAGAGACACGGAACACGGAAGAAAGTTCACGCCGGTATTTCCTCGCCGCTGAGTGAATCACTCAAGCTAACCTTACCCAAGGGTACGAGGTTGCCGCCG
>NC_051422.1:8112932-8115432 GCF_015228065.2 Penaeus monodon
GAGGAACTGTGACTATCGAATTTACTTAGCATATACAGAATGTGAATATTCCCACGTAATATGTATTATTTTACATAACACGGGTACAGTCATCTGGGAACTTGATTTTTTAGGTGACTGTTCTCTTATCACAACTGACAATGCAGTGGGAAAAAATCTTGTCATATAACGTTATCTAAGTTTTGAAAAAAGTAAAATTCCATAGACGACTAGACCTAATATTTAAAGGCTATTCGTCCACGAATTAAAAAAGCATAAATGTTACTCAGATATCGATTTTTTTTCAAATGAAGTATGAGGTATTTTCGTGCGTGAAAAAAAAAAACAGATAAATCGACTTGTGCTGAAAGAAAACATGAGAGCGCACCCATCGGCACTACCCGGTTGGCATCTGGTCTTGACACCCTTAGCGTGATTGACCTTAACACTCCGCGACCTCGTTTGTGTGTACCGAGGCTCCTGCCGGAAACCCATCATTTCTCATCTTTGTTTGTTACGCAGGTTAACTTGAGTGCTTTGTAAAGACGCCATTACGCCAAATCGGAATATTATACAATAGGTAAAAAATAAAGATTCTGGAGCGCAGACGGTGTTCCCAGGAGCGGCGGCGAGGGAGAAGGAAGTGAAGCCAAGCCAGGCGTAAGAGGAAAAAGGAAACGCAGGACGGAAACGGAGGAAAGATGGCGCGGAAACTACAAAAGTTCATAATCCTCTTCGACAACCCGAACCTGTTGTATTTCCCCGGACACTTCATCTCCGGGAGAGTCATCGTGGAACTGGAGGAAGACACGTCTGTTTTAGGTGAGTTGCACAGCACGTAGGCCTATGTGCATGAAATGAAACTAGCGTTTCGAGTACACCGGTTTCTCTTCAGACGGTAAAATGGTAGTGGTAATGTGACCAGTTTCTGTAATATCGTTTAAAGAGGAGAATGATATTACTCGAAACGTGGTGGTTGAGTTTTTTTCTTTGCTAGTGTGGCTGTTTTTATAAACTTTGCTGGGTTTTATGTGCCTGTTGTTTATTGTATTATGATTTTGTACATATTGTCTTTTCGATGTGATGCCTCATAGCCATTTTATTTATTATTTTTTTACTTATCACTCTTCTTTCATTAGCCAACTACCTTTTTCTTTCCTTTTCCTATTTTTCTGTTAATGATAGTCTTCAAGAAGAACCTCATTACCATTTATATATTCTGCATAGTTTGATTTTATCATAACAATATCACCCTATTGTTTGCTATTGTATATTATTCTCGTGGTTTTCCCTTGAACTCCATTCTTTCGTTTTGGGATTCGGTCGCCTTCGTGAAAACGCTTTATATATTTTTGGCTTTCTAAAGATTATATAACGGATTTCTCAAAGCAAACATTTACCAACGAAATTAATTAAGCTGTTATTTAGAGACACAACTTACTACCACTTGTCGAATATTGTTTGCCCTTAATAGGTAGCACCTCAGCCTACTTTTTTAGAGTGTAACTTATAAATAGTGGCAAATTTATAGGCTGATCTTTCCTTCAAAACCAAATGTTTTATTGACTTTCTAGAAACATTTTAAAATAATAGTTTTACATAGGCCTAATTAGCAGAGCATTGTAGACTTCCCAGAAGTTCGAAATGAATACAAAGAAGAGGAAGTGTCACTTATTCGTGGTAGGGGATTCTTTAGGTAGCAGAGCCTCTGGTCGCGTGTGAGGTGACGGGCAGGTGAGTTTCTCGCCGGGGGTTTGTCCAGTGCGTTATCTGGACTCGAGATCAGCGTCCTAAATGCCACGACAGTCAGCCAGCCAGCCCGCTAAATATAACTTGGGGGATGTGGGTGCAGCAGGTGACTGTGGGACGTGACTCTCCACACTCTGGCTTCGGTAAATGTTGTTTGACCATTCTGTTTAGCCTCCACCTTGAAACTCCTTTTGTATAATTTCTTTTTTGTTGCTTGTTGGAATTCAGTTGTTCAAGCAGTGGATAAGGACTTGTAATCAGTCACGTATCTCCTAAAGCTTTGAAATATCGACTGCTTACCCGTTGTAAATTTTACAAGTACTTTTGTTTGACTTAAGATTAGACCTACATATATTAAGCTAAACGCAGCATTAAAATGAAGAACTTTATTGAATCTTGGAGAATTAACAAGATCCCCAAAAGAAGAGGAAAACTTGTTAAAAAGATCTGAAACTAAATTCTAGGGACTTGCGTCTGAAAATTCTTTTGCGTGAACGTCTGTGCTTAGAGAAGGTAAATCAGTGCCATTATTTATACGAAATTAAGCTGAAATATGAATAGATTGCCAGATACTTTAAAAAAGGCTTTACCTTGAGTCTCAATATTCGTTTAACTTCGCATCCGGTCTTACCACAGAACACATGCTTGTCATAGCGCTTCACCATCACACTATGTATGTACGAACGGTCATCATTATTGACACCATCATTATTCAGCCTTTCGTTCGAACGTGACCGTTGCTACATCTGTTATCATATATGACTGGCGCAAC
>NC_051422.1:8122932-8139894 GCF_015228065.2 Penaeus monodon
TTATTATTTTTTATTATCTTTTTTTACCCCCTCCGTGTCATGTTGTGAGAACGAAGGTCTCGGGCGTCTTCTCCGCCCCGCTGACGTCACCTTCCATCTTTTGTGACGTCATCTTTTGCACACACGCTCCCATCTGAACAAATCGTCTTCCGAAGCTGAAAGATGTTGCGTGGCAAAAAGAATGCACACAGATCAACATTTGCACTATAATCACTATTGCAAAACCATCATGCAACCACATTGCACCTCGTGAGGTCTTAATCACAGTCGTTAACAAGAAGAGTAAACAATGACAGTGCTAAACAAAGGAGTAGTGTGTATTGTTCAGAGTAAATGATGGAGAGCAGTAATATGTTGAATATCCTTCGCGATTAAGTGTTCATTATCCGCATTTACTTTTTTAGTACGAAGTGTCTGTAGGATGTTGAGAATCGCCATTGTCTAACGCCGTCACTGAATCTTTTTCCCGACCTTGAATGTTCTCGTAGTTGCATCGTGTTGGCCCTTTTTGTTGCTTTTTTGGCGTGTGGACCCTTTTCGGTGCCTTTTTTTAGCCCCATTGTTCTTCTTTGTCTGTTCTAACTTCCTTTCGTATGTTTTTTTTCTTTGTAGATAACTTCCCAGTCCAGTTTACTTCAGCTTATAGGTCAATATGAAACAACTGAAACAATTCTCCTTTTGCTCATATGAAGGAAAAAGTAAATTTTGCGAATTATACATACTTGTGAGTATCTTTAGATGCTGACGCCACGGCCTTGTTCTTTTTCCTGTAGTAGGCCACATAATTACGGTCCTTTTCTCTAGAACAGTGTCTTCTCTCCTGAAACCTTTTACAGATTTTGACTTGCAACACAGATCTGTAGAATGTATGTCTCAGGAAGTTGCATATTCTTGAATTACTAACTTCCTTGGATTTGAAAGAGGATATGAAACAATTCTCTTTGTATTTGTACGATTTTTAATTATTCTTTGTTGATATATTCACTCATCCAGATCCTTGCAGGCACTGCTTTCCATGTTGGTTCTTGATCCTCATTTGTGTTTTTTTTTCATGTGTAACAGTACAGTAGGACCTGCATCTTCCCTCTCTCCCGGTTGCACATAATATAGATAATTTTTATTAAGCATTTAAGCTAAGCATCTTATAATGTTCTGGACAGTTATTTTGGCATGATCACTTCGCTCAAAAGATAATCACAAACACAATTTACCTCGTGATCAAAAAGCCAACCTCCCAAGCATCTTCACCTCGGATCCGCCGTAGGGAGTGAGGATAGTGAGACACCTTAAAAATATGCTGCCAAGGTCAAGGTCCCGGCAGCGAGGCGAAGGTCGTTGCGTGGGACTCCATGCACGTCGTTTGGAGAGACAGCAATCATTTCTTGAGAGGATGCGTGCTTGTTTGCTGTCGTCCTTGGTGCCTGTACGACGTCGTAAACTCCTTTCATTAACAGGGGCTGAGTTAATTAGACTAAATTAGGTCTGCTGTGTATCGGCGCTACGCCCTCTTAATAAGATTTAGATATTGTGCCTTTCACTGTTCGTAATATCGGCAATTCTGTGTAATTGTTTGTCTTTTGTGCCAAGGTTAGACTGAGCCAGCGCGTGGGCTCTTTGCTTGTATGCATGAGGCACGCTTGGATAGATTATGCTGTTTATTTATATAAATTGGATTTACCAGGTTGCTTTACGAAGTTAATTGCATATATATTTTTTTATTTTTCCGCTTGAATAATATTCATAAAAAAAAAATACGGATGTGAATCAAAAAGTATTTTTCTATAGATTATGCATCTAGATTGTGGATTCCTGTCAATGCCGGCTTTGTCCTATTTTTTACCTGTCATGTTATAAATTCCTGGTGTTTTATCTTTTTTTTTCAATTTTCATTGATAAAAAACATGTATTCATTTTGTGTTTACCTTCCTTATGTGTTTTGCTTTATACTCTTCATGCGTCTTTTCTTATTCGAGTAATGCCATAGCCGAACGTCAAACTTTATGATTTTGTTGCCGGTGAAGGTTAGGGCGCGCACCCTCTTTTCCTTGGCATAGCTTCCGTCTTACCTATTGATTATTCTTATCTGCACATTTCTCTGGGTGTGGATTTACATTACTTTCTGTTCTTATGTTTCTGTCTGTCTGTTTGTCTGTTGGTCTTTCGGTTTCTCTCTCTCTCTCTCTCTCTCTCTCTCTCTCTCTCTCTCTCTCTCTCTCTCTCTCTCTCTCTCTCTCTCTCTCTCTCTCTCTCTCTCTCTCTCTCTCTCTCTCTTTCTCTTTCTCTTTCTCTCTCTCTTCTCTCTCTCTTCTCTCTCCCTCCCTCACGCTCACTCAATTCTTTCCTTCCTTCCCTTCTTCTCTCGCTTTTCCTTCCCTTCCTACACGTCCTACTTCTCTTATTCAATCCAACCTTTTTTTTTGCGTCATTGATCTTCTCTCCTTCCCCTCCCCCTCCCCCCTTCCCCCCCACGCCATGTAACTCCCTTCTTGCGCCATAATTAGACTATTTCGTGGGCGTCTTTGCTCCCCGATTCGCCAGTCACTGTTAAAATCCCGACGCCCATCTTTATTTGGTTCCCAGACGCGCACAAATACGCGGCCGTAAGACGGAAGACACGCCCTTTTTTGTGGGCGTGTTTTTCCATTTCACTTTCAAGACGATGCGTTTTTTTTCTTTCTTTCTTTTCTTTCTTTTCTTTTTGTTTTTCGATGCGTTTCGGTGACGATTTGAAAGGGAAAATGGAAAGGGAGAGCGGGAAGGAAAGAGAAAAAGTGGAGTGAGGGAGGGAGGAAGCGAGGGAAGGAGCGAGAGAGAGAGTGAGTGAGTGAGTGAGTGAGTGAGTGAGTGAGTGAGTGAGTGAGTGAGAGAGTGAGTGAGTGAGAGTGAGAGAGAGAGAATGAAAAAAATAAGTAAGAGAAAGAAAGGGTCGGAGAGGAGACCAAGGCTGAGAGTATGAGAGACAAAAAGGGAAAGAGAGTAGGTTGAAATACAAATACAGAGGATGAAAGAGAGAGAGAGAGAGAGAGAGAGAGAGAGAGGAGAGAAGAGAGTGAGAGAGAGAGAGAGAGAGAGAGAGAGAGAGAGAGAGAGAGAGAGAGAGAGAGAGAGAGAGAGAGAGAGAGAAGTTAAGTGTCGAGTTGGTGTTACATCTTCCTTGCGTACCTGTGTGGGTTCGCCGTGCCTTTCTGCGATGAAAGCGTTAGGCTTATTACATAGTAAAAAAAAGAGGCCTAAGACGAACCAAGAGTTTCACCAAAGGAAAAAAGTAAGACGTCTAGACTTGTATTGAAAAAAAATCATTCATTATTATACTAACATAACAATTTGTAGCCCTTATTGCGAAAAATTAGAAGGACGCATAACCACCTTACACCCGGAAACCCGCAGAAAGTATGCACATTTTCCCCTCTTTGACCTTTCGGCGATTGCAAAGATGCCGTTAAAGGTTAAAATGCCGACGTTGTTGTTTTTACTCAACGCGCTTTCTTTCTCCCACAGGTAAGAGGCAGAGGCGGAGCGAAGGACGAGGCAGAGGTGGGAGTGAAAGGAAGAGCTGGTAAGTGGAAAGGGAGGAGGTGGGGGAGAGAGAGAGAGAGTGAGGAGGGAGAAGGAGATAGAGTAAATGAGAGAGAAATGCATAGTGAGAAGTGAGGGAGAGGGAGAGGGAGGATGAGAAGGAGAAGCAGAAGCAGAAACATAATGAAAAGGAAAAGAGGAAGAGGGAGAAGGAGAAGGAGAGGGAGAGGGAGAGAGAGAAGAAAGAGAAAGAGAGGAGAAGAGAAGAGAGATCATCTACTCAGCTGAGAGAAAGTACATATCATAGCTCTTCGCGATCTGCTGATGCTGCCTTATGGTCCAGCATTTATCTTTCGTTGTCTTTGTAAATTTCATTTACTAAGTCTGAGAGTTATTATTCTCACGGCTATAATAAAAAAAAATACATATGCTTTGTAATCGGCCGTAAGTTCTTGCATGGAGGTCTTATTGGCGAGGGAAATTCGTGACGTAAGATGACAGGTGATGTCATGACAAAGAGAGCAGGTGATGTCAAAGGTCACAGCTAATCAGACAGGTTGTTCCGATATCAGTGGGTCGTTGTGTGTTTCGGGAATGGGTTTGGTCGCTGGCGATTTCGTTGAGGATTTTATTACAAAACAAACACAGCTTTTGTATTTTGATTGCAATTTCGTCATCGGCGGGAAAGTGTTGATATCATAGTTTTTTTTTTCAAACCGTCATCTCTTTTACGTGAGTTTTGTAATTATCGAGTAACCGCAAGTCTTTCATGTTAACAAAAAGCAGAACCGTCGTAGATCGTTCGTTTCGCACATATATCACCCACAGCAGATGGCAACACTGCGCGTAAACATAGCCGCGCTCACAATACTCATAGAATGACACGCCCTCAGCTCCCCCTTCCCCCCTCTTAACCTCATCCCGCAAGCACCTTATTCGCTTAACTACCCCCTTCCCCTTCCCTAACCCCCTCCTCTCAGTAATCCTTACCTTACCCCAGTCTCCTCCTGCCCCATCCTGCTCCTTCCCTTACACTCCCACTCTCATAACTACCTCCTTCCTGCGCATTCCATCTGCCGTTGGGAATCGGGCACACACGTCGTGTCGATTACATGGTCTTATGAAAACCTCTATAGATTCCTCGACAGCTGGAAGGGAGAGGATCAAATGCGACTAATAAATCACAATGGCCTCACTATATTTAGGCGATAGAGGGTGGAGTAGAGTACCGGGTCGCGGGTTTTCGATCACGAAGCTGGTGGTTACGGAGTTTATGCCGCTACTACATTACGTCAATCATGCGTCAGCGTGTGACACCTCGCCCATCGGTAGGGAGAGAGAGAGAGGGGGGGGGAGATAAAAGGAAAGAGAGAGAGAAAAAAAGAGAGAGAGAGAGAGAAAGAGAGAGAGAGAGAGAGAGAGAGAGAGAGAGAGAGAGAGAGAGAGAGAGAGAGAGAGAGAGAGAGAGAGAGAGAGAGAGAGAGAGAGAGAGAGAGAGAGATAACGAAAGGGGCGGAAAGAGAGTGAGGAGGAAAAATATGGAAGACATGGATAAAGAGAGAGAAGTTAAAGAGGGAGAAAATGGGAAAAAAGCTTTGGATTAGGTGGAAAAAGAAAGAGGGAAGGGAAACGGAATGAAGAAGAAATAGGAAAGAATAGAAAGAAGGGGAACATAATGAGAGAATGAAGGATAGGGATAGAAGGGAAAAAGAGCGAGTTGATAAGCGAAAGAAGTATGGTTAAAGTGGGGAATGAGAGAAGGTGAAAGAGAAAGGGAATGAGGAAAAGGAACACGAAATAAATGGAAAATGAGAGAGAATAGGAAAGAGACAATAGGAATAAGAATGAGAGAAGGGGCGAAGAGAGGCAAGGAGAAGAAACAGTTTACCAACCAACCGCGATACACAAATGGCTGATTAGATAGATACAGATAGATAAAATAGGGAAGACAGAGGGAGGGCGTGAAAACCAACAGGTCATCTCGACGGATTTCACTCTCAGTCTTGTTTTTGTGGGCGTGGGGGCGTTATTGTGCGGCAAGGGCGCCTGTTCACGGTTCCACGCCCTGCGCCCTCCGCCCGCGGCCTCCATCCTGCGCTTCTTTCCTTCCTTCACGTACGTCTTCCACGCAGCCATGCCTTCAAGCGTATTTTTATGGATTTATAGTAACGGTATAGTTTTTTTTCTGTATATGTAATCACACGTTCACGTAGGCCTATATGAACATCGTAATACAACAAACACACACGCATATAAGTTCAGTAATGACAAGACAACTAGAAAAAAATTGTTGATGGAAAATGTGATAGCGACGAGATGGAAGGGAAAAATAGAAAGATAAACGGTAAGGAGGATGAGATAAGAGAGATGATTAATAAAAATAATGAATAGATAAGCATGACCAGTTAAAAAGACACGATGAAATGGAAGGAAAAGAAAATAAGAATAAAATCAGTATAAAATAAAGAATGGGTATAATCAAGAAAGAGAAAAGGAGAGGAACAGAGGAAAAAGAACAAAAATATAAAAAGAAAGAAAAAGAAGAAAGAAAATCGAGGCATCCTTTTCCGAGAAAAAAGGGATCCCGACGGCAGTATTTCTCACGCTGAGGGCATTTACCACAGTGAATGCCCCGACTCGCCTTTAACATGGTCGTCTCGCGGGCCCGTTGTCGCGTTCGTTCTGCTTGTCTTCGTCCTTTCAAGCCGGCGATGAAAGGGCCTAAATTGAGTGGTATCACGTCTTATCTCTAAGCCTGGAAGGTTTCTCGTTACGTCTGTTTACATGTGTATGTATTTCACAGTGTAGGATGCGTATGTGCGCCCACGAACGCATACGCGCACCTACACATGTACACTTCACACACACATACCTATGTACTTACTCATTTACGCACCTACACCCATACACCCACATACAAACCCAACTACACACACACACAAACACACACACACACACACACACACACACACACACACACACACACACACACACACACACACACACACACACACACACACACACACACCCTGAAGGCAGTTGGCATTATAAGGTGAATCTGTCCGAAGCGGAACCTTCTTGGAAAGACGTTTTTTGTAGTCCTTTGTCCCCTTTTGAACATCAGTGAGAAGACGATTCGGCCGAAGTGTTTTGGTCTGGTGGCACTTTCTCCACGTGTGATGCGGGTGATCTTGCTTTCGTGAATATATATATATATATATATATATATATATATATATATATATATATATATATATATATATATGTATATATATATATATATATATATATTTTTTTTTTTTTTTTTTTTTTTTTTTTTTTTTTTTTTTTTTTCTTTTCTTTTCTTTTTTGTGTAAACGAGGGTTAAGGGAGAAGGACATTTTGGTAGGTGTGTTTTTCTTGGCGTTCAAGAAAGATTAATCAGATTAATATTAATGTTATTTTTCGATTAGCATTATTACTGGTGCTCAACCTCCTTTTATAAGGCAACACTAAAGGCCATAGCTAAAGATTTCCTCATAGTCATGGAAAAGGTCTTGCAGTGACTAACGCGAAGTGACCTTTCCACTCACGCTCTCGCAAAATGTACGTCAAGGTGTGAGCAATGAGCAAACCCGTTAAGGTAATGGTTTCCGGGACCTGCTACGCCTAATGCCCATATCCCCATTACATCGTCTCTGTTTAATGGGAAATGGATGTCTATTTGTTTTAGTTTCCTTCAGGTGACCAGGTTTCAAAGACTGGAGAATCGCACGTGTTCTCTCTCCATTTACACGGTTGGTAATGTGGGCAAGGCATTTCCGTCGATTTTGTAAATGTTAGGTTTTCTATTTGTTTCTGCTTAAGTGGACAGCCTCTCATTTATGATAAACTTGTGTAGTGTATCCTTCAGAGGACATCCAGAACAGAGTCGATATTTTATTTTAATATAGATGAAAAGCACATACTATATGTGAGACGAAATACCACATAGCTTGTATATCTGCGTAACTTACCTTAGTCATGGGTACAGTGGAGTTCAACATCTACATTATTATTACTGGAGTTCGCCCCCCCCCTTTTCTAACAACCGTCTGCCTAACAACCATCTTTTTAAAGAAAACTATACATGGTAGTTGACCAGAATTCAAATGATAGGTTGGAGGAGGTAGAGCGTGGTTCCACAGTACCCATGACTAACGTGAATCTCAGAATCACACACGCTGCCTATTTGTGGCGCTTCGTCTGACACCTCGAAGGAAACACCGGGGTAAGTGGGGATAGGGAAGGGGGAGGTGGGAAGGTGTTGGCAGGGGTGTTGAACTTGACAATCAGATCTTATTTATGAGGTATTGTTTTGGTCTGGAGGAAGAGCCGCTGGTGATGTCGCGTTGGCCATTCGTGGCTCGTTTGTTCAGCTTTCACATTTCAGGAGCATTTTGTACCAGCTATAGATGAGATGAGTATGGCAAAAGTGGACGAGAACACTGTACGTTTTGAGTTCTATAGTCGAGTGTATTGGATTACTCACGCATTCACGATGAGGAACGCTGTCACCAGATGAGAGTTAACTAACCAAACTAAAACCAGCGAGAACTTTTACGTGAACTGGTGATAAGGTTAAACAGACAGATAGTTTACTACCATATAAGAGTATAATCGAGTTTGAAGAAGGTTCTGTGGAGGTATCTAATGTGTGATGAAATTTCAGAATGTGTTGAAAAAAGAGAAAGTAGATGTCCTCGCGAGTTGTGTGTAGGCGGCGACAGGTCACTTCACAAGGCGTTCCGTGAGGTTGATAATTCTTTTAATCTTATCATACAACTTCACTGAATTATACGTGTCCATGTAAAATACCAAGCGACGAAGTTTATTCTTGCGTATAAAGAAGATGTTTGGACAAAATGGCAAATAAAAAGAATATATACCTCCATATAATAACAATATACCATTAATATGATACGTGATATAATGGTATATTTCCATGATTCTCGACATATACACTCACATTATTTAGGTCACACCAGTAGTGGTACCCGACAATTAACAAACGCAAGAATTACCCCATTCCCTTCTACTCCAGAATATTACTTCTCATCACTTTACATAAACATATGATTAGCCTCTTATATGACCGGCAGGGATTAAACGTAGGCACCTGGGGTGGGGATAACAGCATGCGAAGGGTAATTATCTCTAATTGGTGATTATCTCTGTAATGCCTCCATCTTGTGGAATGCAGGGGATGAGGGAGGGGGGATTAGAGAATAGGAGGAATAGGGTATTGGGAATAGGATGCATATTCAAGTCAGGAAGAAGTTAAGGGGAAGCGAGGGTCGTATTTCGTCTGAGAAAGGATTAAGAGCGTTCTTTGTAATGTAGATGTTATGATGGTAAGCTTAGGAAATAATCCAAAGGCGTAAGTGGGGGAGTTGGAGAGAGAGATAGAGAGTGAGAGAGAGAGAGAGAGAGAGAGAGAGAGAGAGAGAGAGAGAGAGAGAGAGAGAGAGAGAGAGAGAGAGAAAATGAATGAGTGAGTGAGTGAACGATAGTGAGAATGAGAGAGGGAAAGAAAGATATAGACAGACTGAGAAAGAAAGAGAGAGAAAGAAATAAAAAAAAACGAGATAGCTAGAGAGAGAGAGAGAAAGAGAGAGAGAGAGAGAGAGAGAGAGAGAGAGAGAGAGAGAGAGAGAGAGAGAGAGAGAGAGAGAGAGCAAAAAGACCAAATCAGGAAGATTGAGAGAGCGAGAGTGAGAGCAATAGCGTGTAAAAGAGAGAAAATGAATACCTAAGGCGCCACAGGTCGGGATGTGAGCGCAAATGTGATGGGTTCCGGCAGATTACCCGCCCACCCGCCCGTATCGCCCCTCCCCCCGCCCCGCCCCCCTCTTTAGTTACCCCCATCCCTTGTCTGTAATTCACCCAGGCAGAATAAAGAAAGAATATATAATAAAACTCGAAGACGAGAGAGGGCAAAGGAGAACAAAGAAAGGCAATTTTTCTTTTATAACTTTCAGAACACGAAAATGCGAGACGAAACAGAAATAATTTTTTAGAAAAAAAATAAAACAGTATATGATAAAAATATAAAACAGAGGCAGAAAGAAAACGAAAAGAAATACCATTAAAAGAATAACAGCCTCAGAATTAAGAGTCAACCAAGAGCGGAATTACTGAGCTTGCGGCCGGACGAGCGAAGGCGTGGACGCGCTGGGTGACTGTCCAGGGCGATCGACGTGCGGGTCATTGTGCCTCATTGTCAAGCGCATGGGACCTTTTTTTTGGTCTATTTTCTTCCTGTTTAGATATTTTGGAATGTTTGTTTGTTGGTTGTGCTGTGTTTATGTTTTTTTTCTTCTGAAGATGTTGTTTTGGATTGTTTTCGGATGGTTTGTTGCTCGTGTTGGGTATTTTTGGTTTTGTTTTCCTGAGTTATTGTATATATTTTTAGACTGGGTTCTAGTTTTTGTTGCTTGTGTGTTGTTATTAGTTTGTTTTTGTTTTCCAAAGTTGTGATAGGCTTTGGGTTGATTGTTTTCTTTATAGTGGAGTGTCTGTGGCGATTTTGTGTTGATATGATTATTTTTCTTGCGAGTAGCATTCATTTCGTCATTTCGTGGTTATATTTCATCATTCTCTCTTGCAAATTCTACATTTCTAACGATATTCATATCCATATTAAACTTTCACACTTACGAAAATGCATATTCAAGTAATGGCAATACAAGAAGTATTGTGGCGAAATCCCGGCTACAAGTACCGTAATTGGGGCTGTAAACTGGCAAGACAGTAATCGGATTTCATTAAGTCGCGTTGGCATTAAGGCGAGTGCTCGGGGCGATGCTGGCAGCGTGGGTGTTGCAACTGCTTAACATAAAAAAAGAAAAAGTAACAAGAATATAAGAAAATAAGAATAAGTAATGCCATCGCCATGCCCTCCCGAAGCCCACCAAAGAGTGACCCTGTGTGCCCCCTGGTGGCGCTGGGTCGTCCGCGTGGCGCCGGTGCTGACGGACTGGGGCCCTTATTAGCGGTGCACAGGTAGTGGGGAGGTCTTTTTCGGAGCGGAGGATGACAGCTAATGCTTTATTGCCAACGTTGCGGTGGTGAGGCGATACCCCGGGGTGGGTTTTGGAATTATGGGGAAAATGCTGGAAATAACCCCGAAGGGAGTTTTAGAATTACGGATAAAAGTATTGGAACTAACCCCGATTTGGGTTTTAGAATTATGGAAATAACCCCAATTTGAGTGTCAGAAATGTGGATAAAAAGTATTGGAGTTGAGGTTAGAAGTAAAGATGACCATGTCGTTGGAATTAGAATCACAAAGCAAACGTAACGGACAAATGAAAGATCAGATGATTTTCACGATAAGTACCCGACAGACCTTTGTTATATATAAAAAAAAGAATGAGATGGAGCCACCACGAAGAGAAAGGGCGGGGGATGTGTGTGGGGGGGGAGCTCAAGCAGTGACAATAACATTACCGGGCGAGTGACGTCATCGCAGTGGGTCTTGGCGCGGCGGGTGAAAGTGTGAGGGTAAACACACGCTTCGGGCCCACACAAGTTAGGACGCGGTGGGGGGAGTGGAGATGTGGGTAGAGAGTGGAGAGGGATGGAGGAGGAGTGCTGGTGGAAGGTGGTAGGAGGAGGGAGTGGTGAGAAGTAGGAGTGGGAGGGGGGAGGGAGATGCGTACCTTCGGAGCATCCTTACTGGGTAGGATACCATCTCGTGGGGAACACTTTCTCCAAGGGTGGATCCTCATCGACGTAGAAGTACAGATGCCCCTTGTCCTCCGGAGTTCTAGATTTAAGCCTAGGTGGAAATTTGAAAAGACTGTCTCTATTCCAAAATGAGAGCGAGAGAAGCAATGCTTTTCATGACCTCAGTAAGAAGAAAACGTAGAAGAGACATTGTGTTCGGAACAAAGAGAGGGCGCGAAAGATGTTGACAGATAACACAAAAATGGAGAAAACAATTAAAGAATATATCTGAAGACTGTGAATCACAAGAAATATAATTGAAAATACGGAAAGCAAGAAGCGTGGCATTGTTATGATCAAAATGCCCCAAGGAAGAAAAAAATGATAATGATGTGGCATTGCCTCTTTGAAACTAATTAGTCTTGCTGCTGGCGGCGATGCAATCAAGCACTGAACTTCAGCTCTGCTTTGAAAGTATCGCAAGATGCCTCCGGGGGAGCTCTTTAGGACGTACATCATCCAAACTTGAATTTGCCCGTAAACAACCTGAAGCAAATTCTTACATCACCGCGCAGGGAGGATAAAAGTTAACTTACGGACTGAAACTAAATAAATTTCACTTGACATCTTTCCAGTCTGTCTTTGCCATGGGGAAATGTTTATATTTTTTATTGTTTTCGTCTAAAGATCAATTTGTTATTAAACTTGAAAATAATTTGAGAACATTCGCTGAAATTCGTTTTTCGAAACTTTTTGACATCACACAAGTTGCTTCTTGACCATTTTTGACATTGCGTAGAGCGCCTCTTGACATCTTTTGACATCCCAAGCTGCTCGTCACATTTTTTTTCAAAAGAAAGATTCACGTATTGTAGATGAATAAGCTACCGTGGCTGACCTGGTCCCGCTAGCTACCTGACCTGGTGATGTGACCTGTTTGAGAAACGTGATCCTGCACCTCTTAACGTTCTTGGTGAAATGCATGATCGAGAAAGCACGATTTATCTGCATGAATATTTGAGAAGAAATCTGGTCGAAAAGCTTTTTTTATCATTGAGCTTCAACTCAATCGAATTCTTATATGCACTCACACAGTATTTTTCCTCAGCATGTGTGTATATATTTTTAAAGATTCTCAAGACTACAAATGACAAACAATAATAGAGAAAAATGAATGAAGAAGAATGCTAACAAATAATTTATGCCTGTAAAATAAGAACATAAAACCGACTTGGGGCGTAAAAAGGATGAAAGCACCGGGGACTGAGCTCAGAAGCTTAAAAAGGATGCCTTTCTTCATCTCCGTGAATTATCGCAACTCATCACCGAGTGCGAGTAACTGTACCATTGTGATCGTTGATGTTGCAGGATGAATCTGTAAAGAATAGAGAACACAGAGACAGTTAGAAGTGGCTAGTAGAGATCGCATTTTGTGGAGAAAGAAAAAAATTAAAGAACATAGCATATCGATAAAGAACCCTTTCGTCAATGAAAACAGAATAGAGGTAGCATACGGTTTTTATGAAGAACAGAAACTAGTAATAACGAGTGAGTCACATAGGCCTATCATGTGTGAACACCGTGAAAAGTGTTGTTATCAGTTACTAATGCGATGTAGACAAGATGTAGTCAGGGGGAGTATAATCCTTCCTAAAGCAAAGGTGTCGTTTCCCTTTAATAAGAAGGTGTAACCTCTTAAAACGGAGGTGTAACCCCCTTAGAAAGAAGGTGTTGTACCCCTATAAACGGTGTAGCCCTCCTAGGACCAAAGGTATAACCCCTTCACAAACGAAGGTATAACCCCCCTAAAAAACGAAGGTGACGTAAGACGGCAGCAGTATGTTCCCCTCACGCTCATGGCGTTGTGCAACGCTGCAGGTGGGAGAGGCGCTGACCGCAGCCTTACAACAGTATAAACAAGCCACCAAATTCATCATTACCTCACGCATTTCTCTTGGAGTTCCCACGCTACCCGCCGGTGACTGCGCTGATTAGATATGTACACTGTCTGTGTCTCGTGCATGTTAAAATGTAAACTCACACGCACACACCCAGACGCGTTTACATTTATTCGTTCATTAATTTGTTCTTTCACTGATACACTTCTTTTCCTCACACACACACACACACACACACACAAGAGAGAGAGAGAGAGAGAGAGAGAGAGAGAGAGAGAGAGAGAGAGAGAGAGAGAGAGAGAGAGAGAGAGAGAGAGAGAGAGAGAGAGAGAGAGAGAGGAGAGAGAGAGAGAGTGAGTGAGTGAGTGAGTGAGTTAGTGGGTGTGGTGGGTCATATTGTGGCTGTTCGTGTGTTTTCCGCCATACAACGACCATATTTGCACGGGCAACAGTTTCACTCCCCGGCTAAACAAGGCGAAGCAGCTTGGAGGTTTATCAAAATTTCGGTAATGTTCATCGTGTTTGCCTTAACGGTATCGATACAAATGTGGAAATGCGTAGTTTTATACGGTGAATCATTCTATGGTACACCACGTATTTCTATACGCAATGTTTTCAAGATTTTAGTTTTTACTTATGTCACTCGGGAGCCGAAAAGTGTAGACTTGTTTATACTGAGTAGAGGTTTACCGGTGAAAAATATCCACCAACAGGGGCACGTGGCGTAGACATTGTGGTTATTCGACAAACACACGTGTAGGCCTAGATGAAACGTTTTGTTTGATAATTACTTGTATTATTGACGCTATACAACATTTTGTTTTGATTACGCATTCATCAGTCCAGTGTTTTTGGCTGATGCTTAGATTACTGATGTAGTAATATCATCTTACGCGGCCATTGAAATAATACTGGTTTCCGAGTCATGTGATGATGACGCTATTTTTTGCGTGATGAACTCCATGCTATTTATTGCTGAGTCTTTGATAACTTTTTGTGAAGTGAAGTGAAGGGTGATACATTTGCCCAGTTTTGTATTTTGATTTTTTTTCTGATATCGGAACGTACTGTGATTAGTTGTAATTAGTTGACTGTTTTATAATATGGGCTTTGTGATAGTTTTGAATATTTGGTTAGGCGTTTTCCAGAGGCATTTTGTAAATCACGGTTGGTGTCCTCTGTTTATAAACCACTCACTTGCTCATCGCCTTTGAATTTGGTACAGTGGAACCATTTGAAATGCAATATTTTATTAAACTGCTGTCCCGTATGTTCAATAGATGGATCATGTACTTATTATTACCGTGTTTACATAAGGCTTCGGAACAGCTCAAACTCCTCCGTCAGGCTCCCGAGGGAATTCAAGTCTGCTTGTTGCCTAAACCCAGATTCAAACTTCAATACGTCATAAACAGGAAAAACAAGCTTGCTAAGGCTGGACAAAAATGCGGCTTCGGGATGGCAACCTCCTTCATCCTTACATCCATTCCCCTCCTCTAACCCGCCCTGTACCTCGCTACCAGGCCGGGTTACATTGACGTACCAGATGCCATTTGTTTGCGTGGAGCGGTGTAATCTTTCACCTTTATCGTCCATATCGACCGGTGTGTTGTAACAGGTCAGGTGTTTGATTGGGAGAGAACAAGGGAGGTTTCTGTGTGTGGAGGGGTTCTAAAGCGGTTGGCCGATGCTGCATGATATGGCGGTTAGTGACTTCTGTCTGGGGTTCTCATGCCGGCGACCTGTTTCAGGGCCGCGCCACTGGTCTCGAATTCTTTTTAAAAATCTTTCTAACTCGGTTCTTCTGACAATTTAGATTTTGCGGCAGTTTAGTCATCTAGCCAGTAATAAGATCCGTTGCCTTTAGCCACAGCTGTTTCATCGATGATGTATCCAGGGAGGTGAGGACAAAGCGATAGCTGCTTACGATCCTGGAACGAGTATGGCAAGTTCGTTTAAAACCACTGGGTATATGCTTACACAAAAGTCCCTCATGCCTGTGTATGAGTGCGAGCTAAGTCTTTCCTTTAACCCCGGATTCTGTTTATTTGTTGCATGTAAAGCGTTCCTTCCCTGTGGCAACTGCAAATATTGTTCGTTTATTGTATGTTAGCCGGTCCTTCTTTAAAATAGTCGTGACGTTATGAGGGCGCACCCCGAACTGATCCATAGCTGACGTATGAGTATCCGTATACATAGGCTACATAGGCACAGCCATAACCCTTAACAGGGGAGACCCTGGTGCAAAATAGAATGAGCATCAATACGAGGACTAAATGATTCCAGCATGACTCTGCTGTATAATTGCTAATTCATCTTGACAAAACAATTGATCTCAGATAGACATGCTGCAGACAGCCGCGTGGCGCTCGTGTTCAGACGTACAGGCCAAGTACAACATTATAATTAGTTGACTTCGTCTGGGTGCATCGACTCGTTGCTTGCTGTCTCTAGATACTGGTGATCGATCGGACCTTGATTACCAGTCCCGGCTCGGTAATCACTTGATGACTACCCTCATTTCGTGCGTGTTCTCACGCATTTGCGTTTCAATGCAAATACACCCATTTTTTTCTCGTGAGTGCGCACGCACAGACATACCACACACGTGCATGCACAAGCAGACGAGCACCTACACACGAACACGCACATCCACACACGAACACGCACAAATGCACAAAGATGCACGCACGCACACGCACACGCACACGCACACGCACACGCAAACGCACACGCACACGCACACGCACACGCACACGCACACGCACACGCACACGCACACGCACACACACACACACACACACACACACACACACACACACACACACACACACACACACACACACACACACACACGTGTGTTGAGCAAGAAGAGCAAACTCACAAGGGACCAGATGTATGACAACGTCATGCGACAGAGTCATATTGTAGGACATGACGGTTTTGTACGTAATGCTACCGCATCTTTACTGATGTAGCATTATTAAAGGCCTGGCAATGTTACGTGTTGTATAAGCGGTACTTGGCAGCTTAATTTGCATTGTAAGCATCTATTTGAAAATTATTATTGGGTTAGATTATTCAGCTAGATTCGCATCTCGCTGTTTTAGAGAGTGTTTTGAAATAACACACATTACTTATTTGCGCAAAAAAGTAGGTCATCTATCAAATAATTTACTCTTGCATTAATAGTCATTGCACTGGAATTGATTCTTCTAATTTTTCAAAACCGTATTTAAAGCGGATAGATTTATGAAAGGCATGTACTCATAAGGAACTAAATAGACAACAGACTCGGATAGAAGGAAGAACAAGTAGATGTTCCTTTGTTGTAGCCTCCTCGGTCACGTAAAGCAGATATATGGAGTAAATATGGTGCTCTTTGACCTAGGAGCTTTCACTTTCTCTTTTATTCTCTCTTTCTCTCTCGCTCCGCTCTTATTCTCTCTCTCTCTCTCTCTCTTGCTCTTATTCTCTCTTTCTCTCTCGCTCCGCTCTTATTTTCTCTCTCTCTCAATCGCTCTTATTCTCTCTCTCTCTCTCTCTCTCTCTCTCTCTCTCTCTCTCTCTCTCTCTCTCTCTCTCTCTCTCTCTCTCTCTCTCTCTCTCTCTCTCCTCTCTCTCTCTCTCCTCTCTCTCTCTCTCTCTTTCTTTGTGTCTCGGGCTTTGTCCGTCTTTTATCTTTGTTTCGCTCCCTCTCCTCCCCTCCTCCTCCCTTCCTCGGTCTTTGTGTCTTTCTGACTCTTCAACCTATCAATGTAGCGAACTGCAAGAGTGAAAGTGACTCTAGAGAAGCGATGATAGTGATGATGGCACCCCCGGAGGGCAAGTTCAGGTCGATGGTGCCTAAGGTCTCTTT
>NC_051422.1:8139994-8149994 GCF_015228065.2 Penaeus monodon
CTTCTCCTCCACCTCCTCTTCTACCCTTCCCCTCTTTTCCCAACTCACCGTCTCAACAGACAGATCGATCTCAACTTCGTCCTGGGAACTGTGATGTAATTGCTCCCCCGGCGACCTTTGCGCTGATCTCTGACCTTCTCCCGGGGTGCGATTAATCCCGCACACACACCGACATTATCCCAAGGCAGAGGGATTCCGGGATAGAGGGAGAGGGAGAGAGAGAAGGAGAGAGAGAGGGAGAGAGAGAAGGAGAGAGAGAGAGAGAGAGAGAGAGAAGAAAGAGAAAGAGAGAGAAAAAAGAAAGAGAAAGAGAGAGAAAAAAGGAGAAAGAGAAAGGGAGAGAGAGAAAAAGAGAGGGAGAGAGAGAAAAAGAGAGGGAGAGAGAGAAAAAGAGAGAGAGAGAGAGAGAGAGAGAGAGAGAGAAAGAGAGAGGAAGAGAGAGAAAGAGAGAGGGAGACAGAAGGAGATATAAATAGAAACAGAGATAAAGAAATAGATCAAGAAAGAAAGAAAACAAGAAGGAAGAGAAAATCCGGAAGAAAACAAGACGAGAACTCAAACTGAGACTGAGGAGGAGGCCATTCGAAGCGAAAAGGAGGTGCTGGCGACGCGAATTGGATGTCCGCAGAACACATGTCTCCCGACCGCACGCCCCTTGTATCCAGTGCTTGAGTCGTTTCTCGCATGTGGATATCGCGGCGGGTAATTGAGGGATGGTCTTGTGCTAAAACGAGGGCCGGTGCGCATGATCGTTGTTGTTGTGGTGTGGGAAGTGATATTTGCGATGCTGTGATGCTTTGTAAATGTTTAGTACGATGGCGGTTGGCGTGCTAGTGGAAATGATGTCATGGCAGCTGTGATATCTCGGATGGTGTTATAATATTTATTATCGTAACGTTGCTTTGTTAATGGATGGCTCTTGTTTATGGTGATATCATCATTATTATGATTGTTATTATCACGAATATTAGGAAGAATGAAATTTACGCGTAACACAATCGCCAATAGTATTCGAACGCTTCCAAAGCACCGTTCGTGTATGACTTTTCGGAGGCATGACCCAAGCGGAAGCATACACCACTGTGACCTAGTACCGGGTCACGAAAGGTCACACGGTCCGCCGTCTCCCTTTCCATCTGCGACGCGCGTGACGCCAAGACGATCACGTGGTGTTCTCAGGTTGCCTCACGACGGCGGCCAGCGGTTCGGCGTTCGTGACTGACCCTGCTGTAACGATATTTCAGCCACCGTCTTTATCTTCTTAATTGTACTTTATGAATGGGTTTTAACAGTTTCGTAACCGTTGCAGACTACCTTTTATGTAACTGAAAGACTTCGTTCCCTCGCCAATTGCATTGTGTAATGGGCTCTGCTTCTGGTCTCCAGTGCTTATCTATTTGTGATTTATCGTTTTCGGCGATGGTTTTCGTTATATATATAACATTACGTATATATAAGAGGGTCTTAAAACCATTACGATAAGACGTTCATTACGATTTGAATTTATATATTACCTTTACTGAGACGATACATCATAACTGTTCAGACTTGATTGGTACGCTTCCGTCCTGGTACATGTACTGTTATATGCTTTCTTGATTAATCATAAATATTCGAGCCAAACGCATACATATATTAACTGGTTCTTTATGCTTCCTCTTTAACCTTTTGGGAAGTAGTTATAGAGGGCAGTGAAGACAAAGGAGTCAATAAAAGCGACCGAAGACAAGCGGAAATGTGTACCTGTCAGCTGTAGACAAATGCGTTTCTTAATCGCCGGGGCCGTGCGATCAGCTGACTGCTTGGGCAAACTATTATTTTTTGCGTTGCGGAAACCCACTGGGGAGTCGGTACTCTTGTAATTTGGAAGAAAATATGTTGTAATGATGATATGAATGCGATGTATCTTATTTAGAAAGTAGTGGATTTATAGCGTAAGGTGGGACACGTAGCAAGTAATCGCTACCACAAAATAATAGGAAATGATCGATATAAGACATATCTTTTTATTATTGAGAGTGAGGAGCATAGGAAAACATAATGCAGTATTATATTGAAATGCATTTATTTTTATCTATAGGACAAACATGCAAATAACAAAATGTGCAAAAAGAAATTACCTGAAGGAGGAAAACAATCCAGTATGTAGTGCAGTTCCCAAGATTCGTTTCCCATTGTAACGGCTGAAGGGGTCAAGGGGAGGGGTTAAGTCATTGAGTGGGTAGAGGGGAGAGGGGAGTTGTGTGTACCTTAAAGGGTCACGCTTTATGACGTACATGGTAGGCTCTTTTTCCTTCTGTGTAAGTATGCGGTTGTGAGTGTCTTTATAGGCAGTGGTGGGTTCTGTTGTGTGTGTTTATTTTGTTGTTGTCGTCAAGTGGATGTGCTTTTATATTTGTGAGTTATCACTAGATTTCCCCCCGTGTTTCGCATTGGTAACTGAATGATGCGTGTGGCCCACATTATAATTTTTATAAGACCTGTTTTTTAACAGGCACACACATTCATAGATAATTGGGAAAATTTGACGTGAACGGCGATCAGAGACACGATCATAAATCAAAACTTCTCATGGCAAATTATAGTCCATTTGACCCAGTTTACGAACAGCTCTCTATCATCGGGAATACAGTATCTCCATGGAAGCGGTCCTCTCTCTACCATGTTCAAATCACTACGACCACCTCTACGACTACCGCTATCAGCAGAGGCAAGTAGACACAGGTAGACACGCAATGGTAGGTGTCCGAAGTCTGGTGTCTGTTTGCGGTTGGCTAGTTAAGGAGAGGGAGGTGACCATTTATCATATTAGCGGAAGAGTTCCTGCTAACGATGACTGACAGACTAACTCCGTTTCTTTGAAGTCGCGGTGACGGTTTCTGTCAGTGTCTGTCTGTCAGAGAGGTGGGAAAATACGGCGTCGGCTGCGAGACTATATCTTCTTTTTTCTGCCATTGTTCTTCTGGAATCATATTGTTGGATTTGATGTAGAAGTCGCACGCTTGTTCGGGTGATGTGAAACGGTCGTGCGAATGTTTTGGCCAATGACAAAAGAAAGGCGGGAAGGGAAATTAGTAGGTGGGGCGATAAGTAGATGGCAAAAAAGAAACAAATGAAGAAAAAGATATATGAAATCAGCATTTGAATAGTTATTTAACTTTGTGAATGACAAGGGAAGGGGGAAAATAACATTATTTGACTTCCTTCTGAATGAAAAGACAAAAAAAAAAAAAAACGAAACCGATGTTTGAGTAGTTATTTAACCCAACTCTGTGATTTCGTCTTGGGAAGAAGAAGAAGAAAAAACTAAATTCTTGTATATTTCCTCGCGAGAGAATGTAAGAGAGGACGGAAAGCACTTCCGGCCCCACCCGCGCCCTCGTCCGTGAGTCCGATCGAGAATAATGAAGCTGAACACGAGGCATTGTCGCCGTGATAAATGCACCACCGGCTCACGTTAACGCCACATCTCGCGGGAATTCGTGTCTTACTTCCGCGTTGAAATCGCCGATCTCGTTCCGACCTTGGGGGAAGCGGCGATTATGCTGGGGAGGGATTTTTGCTTTAGGTCGGGATTCTGGATAAAGGTTAGCGTCGGCTGGAAAAAGGTCGCGAGAGCATTTAAGCTTGCGGTGGTGCTGATGTAAGTTGTGTTATTGGAAGAAGGAAGAAGAAGGAAAAGGGAGTGAAGACAGTCTTTATATGGCCAAGCAAAATAAAAAGTCTAGGTTCCAGTAATATGATAAAGGTCAAAAGGATTGACGATTTTTTTTTGCAATAATAAATAACATCCAGCACTTAAAATTTCACGGAAATCGTTTTAAAATCGATCAAAAATCGCCATTTCTTAAGGGTCAGCGCGTCAAGTAAGGATCAGTCGTTTATTTCATCTGGCCGAGTCCAGAAAAAAAAGAAATATAGAAGGGAAGAAAAAAAATAAACTGAAGAAAGAACAGTGAGTTTGCAGATCTTAACGACAAGGATAATGAGCCCCAATGTTTTCAGGTGGGTGAGAGGGAGGATCAGACTGGGCGTGGTGAGGATAGAAACGAAGGTCAAAGGTCATCCCTGATATCTAAGGGCTGGGATGATTAATGGAGACTCCTGGGTTGTTAATTAGGTTATCAGTTACGCAGATCATTTAGGAGAGGTGAAAAGGGACAGTTAAGGGTTACGAGGTCAGTGGGATTCGAAATGGAGTGGGAGATAGAGATAATTAGTACCTTTGTTTTACTCTGTCATAGTTTGGCATTGTAGGCGCGCGCGGCGGTTGACACAGAACAAGAGTGGAACACAAGATTCGTGCTAGACTAGTTACAGACAAAATATCGAGGGGAGGAACGAGCAAAGATAATATCCAGAAGACATTTTGTTTTTGTTTTAATTATTTTTGTTCTACGCTTCACCAGGACAAACTCCCCTTTTGGCGTAAGGGCGTATCTCTTGTTCCTCCCTTCGTTGTTTTATTTGCAAAAAGAAGAGTAGCCGTAAATATAAATGTGTAAACTGCGGTTTGTCGAGTTTCTGAAGTTGTGATCCAGACACGGTGAATGATTACGTATCGTTGAAACAAAGTGCGAATTGTACAAGTGGAAGCATCGCATAATACACAATACGCAGTTGGTGTGAACACAATATAAATGAATGTGTAGACACAGTACAATGGTGCCTGTGAGGTTAGCAGGCACTAGCAGACTCACTTTCACACATCTTAATGATCCAGAGTTTATAGCCCATAAAAAGAAACGGATGGCGCGAGTGCTAACAGTCATTGGCTATTTAATTTATTTTCAAGAACACAAATCATGATTTATTTGGAAGGAAAAGGTATTTTGCTTGTAAAACGTAAGATTCTTAAAGTACAAATAAGATTTTGCTGATCTGATTGAAATATGATTTGAATTAATGGCGAAATTAAGAGAAAGCTTTTGATATTTAATAAAAATATATATTGCTATAACTTTACGAATTTCGACCCTTCCTCCTCTCTTTTTTCGTTAATGCTGCCGTTGGATACTAGCTTTCCTTTTTCCCGTTTCAGTAAAATGACAATAATTACGTGACTGGAGGAATCGTCCGAAGAAAAACCTAAGAGAAGAATTTTGATTAAGATCGTCCAGTAATCACGACCGCGGGTTAAGGAAAGAGAAACTTTAAACAAGATGAGTAAAAGAGAAAACGAGAGAGGGAGAGCATTAAAAGAGAGCGAAAAAAGGAATAGCTATAAAAACGTCCCTACTTTCATGACTATCACATGTCCATCCATCATAAAAAAGACCGGGATTTATCTCTGATGCCGCGATTCGAGACTCGAAGCGATCTTAAATCCCCCTTTCTCCCTCCCCCCTTCCCCTCTTTCCCCCTCCTTTCCCCCCACCCTTCCCCTTTTCCACCAACCCCCTTTTCCCTTCCCCTCCTTCCCCCTTCTCCCTTCCCTCTTTTCCTCCAACCCTCTTATCCTCATTTCCCCCTTTCTCCATCCCCTCTTTCACAAATGGGTAAAAAAGGGGGAAAGCGCCCCGCCATTACTCCACTTCTCTCCCCTTGACTTCCGTCCCTCCCTCACTTCGCCTGTAACCATAGAGGAATAAGAAAACGAGTAGAAAAAGAGAAATGCCAACAAAATCACAAGCTATGTAAAGTGGTTCGAATGACAGTCTGTTCCTCGAGGCTCCGCGGGACTTTCCTTGGCCAGCGGGGTGGTAGGTGTGGGACGTGAAAGGTGGTGGTACTTTAGGAGGAGGAGGAGGCGAGGTTTCGAAACCAAGACTGGGTATCGAGATGTAGAGGGGGCGAAAGGGGGGAAGAGAGAAGGAAGGAGGGGAGAGAAGAGGATGGAATTAGGGAAAAGAGTAGGGGATGGGAGCTGGTAAGAGGGAAGGAGGAGAGAGGGTTAGGAAAGAGGGAAGGATTTAGTACAGGATGGGGAGGGAGCAGGGAAGAAGGAAGGACGAGGAAAGAGAGGAAGGACTCAAGAAAGAGAGAAAGCGGTTAGGAAAGAACAAAGAAGGGGAAAAGTGGAGAGGAGAACAAGAGAAAGGGGAGAAATAAAGAAGTCCTTTAGCAAAGACACACCATGCAAGGAACGGGGGAAAGACAGTCAACGAAACTGGAGAGAATCGTGACAGGTTCACGCTCCACGAATTCCATACAGAGACAATTCGTCTTTTGGGAGAGACACGACTGCACGGCTTGGAGAGAGAGGGAAAGGAAAAAAAGAACGGAAAAAAACGAATAGTGATAGTACGTGAGGGAAGTTAAGTAATAGTCTGGACATTTTTTCAGCCAAGCAAGAAGGGCAGATTGGCAAGTGATGTGGTCAGCGCATCTATATTTGGAAATTTCTGAGCGTTTTTTTCCCCTGTCGAGGATGTCTGCCGTTACTTTGGATTTTTTATTTTTCTTTTGTATTTTTTTTAACGTGAAACATGTCTTACGTGTCTCTTCACCCCCCCCCCCCCCCCCCCCTCTCTCTCTCTCTCTCTCTCTCTCTCTCTCTCTCTCTCTCTCTCTCTCTCTCTCTCTCTCTCTCTCAATGACTGTTTCACTCTCAGTAAATACAAAATAGAGAAAAAAAAAAATACAAACGTGGAAATCAGACCAAGTAAAGGACAAGAAGGCAAATCATACGAAAAGAAAAACTAACAAGAAAGAAGTGACGATAAAATCCTCATATATAGAATAAAAAGAGGAAAGCGAGAAAGAAACATCAGTGTGTGTATACATATATATAGAATGAGATAGAGAAAATAAGATAGGGTCGTATGTAAGGAGAGGAGGGATGGCGACGCGGGGGAGAAAACTGCTGAGTCACGATCGCGCCGGCACAAGGCAACACCCTGGAACAATTAGGTATGACTCACGGCCGTTCTTTATCTTTTTCCTTTTATTTTTTGTTTTATTTTTTATTTTTTTTCTGACTTCGGAGACGGGGTGTTTTGATGGGAGAGGGATGCAGGGTGATTGTGTATTTCATGTATGTATGTATGTAGTATATATGAATGTGTGTGTGTGTATGTGTGTGTGTGTGTGTGTGTGTGTGTGTGTGTGTGTGTGTGTGTGTGTGTGTGTGTGTGTGTGTGTGTGTGTGTGTGTGTGTGTGTGTGTGTGTGTGTGTGTGTGTGTGTGTGTGTGCGCGCGTGTCGTCTATGTAGGTATAGGGGAGTGGGTGTACATGTCTATATGCATGTATGCGTGTATGTGCTTACATGCGTGCTTATTCGTAAGTCTATTTTTATCTCTCTCTACACCCATCTTCAACGAGGTGACCATGCATTCGCCCTCCGAATTCCAACCCGAAGGCGGAGATCAGACTCAAGATTTCGTGGAAATTCCAGAGCCGAGCGTGACGCCATCTTCGTGTGCAATCATTTTATCCAGAGATTTTCCTTTAAAAAAATCGACAGGCATAGATTTTTTTAAAATTCCTAAACTCACATGATTTTATTTCGACAGGCACAGAAGTTTGCAAAGTATGCTTGAATTCCAAAACCCACAAGAATTTTTGGCTCGGAACGGAAAATGATTTTGGCGCGCATGGAGAGCATGGGTGTAAAGTCGCACACATATTTGCACGTATATAAAAAGGGAAGCTGTATAAGCATAAATAACACATTACGCAATGACACTCAAACATTCACATGCGCTGCTTGAATATATCACGTCAGTCTCAAAACCGCAAATGGCTGTAGAAATCACAAATAATATAATAAAAAAAAAAAAAGAAAATGGTCTGGAGTGATATCTAGGTTAGGAAAACGATCGAACAAAGAGAGCTGGACAAACACACTTGGTTTGAGAATTACTTTTTTTTATAAGTGTTTAGTCTCTCTCTCTCTCTCTCTCTCTCTCTCTCTCTCTCTCTCTCTCTCTCTCTCTCTCTCTCTCTCTCTCTCTCTCTCTCTGAATGTGTTGATACCGAATTTTTTATTTTCTTTTTTTTTAAGTTTGTTTAGGCTGCTGAGATCGTGGTGCGTTTCCCATTTTCTGCACGAGGTAGAGGATGTCGTGTTGGAATTTTTTATTTGAAGGATATTACTGATGGTGTAAGAGTCTTATTTTAAGATTGTTTTTATGGTTATTGCAGTTTCATCTTCTCGTTTTCTTTATATTCGTTTTTTTTTCTTTTTATTCTTCCCTTTCTAAACATCAGTACCACTATCACCACTGCTTGTTATCCCCGCCATTACCATCATCATCGCTACCATCTTCCTCATCATCACTGTCATCACCATCATCACCATCATTATCATCATCATCATCACCATCACTATCATCGTCATCATCATCATCATCATCATCATCATCATCATCATCATCATCATCATCATCATCATCATCACTATCACCGCCACAGCCACTAGTGTACATACAACTTCCATTTCTGTTTCCATTGCGAAATCTTTTGTTACATTTTTCAGCTGAATTTCTCCCACCCCCACCCCCAAGCCCACTCCTCTCGGCGACAAATAGCAGACCCCAAAAATCGTAATATACTCTGAGAATGATTATTACTTGGTGGTTTTATCTTCACGGCTACATAATCAGGAATGACTTGGGCATTTTTTTTTCTCGAAGAGCACGAGAGGTAAGATAGTGATAAAGGACATGGGAAATAGTTTGCTGTTTTTTTTATTATGATAGTGATGATTATAAAGGTGTTGTTGGTGGTGATAATGATAATGGTAATGGTGATGATGATGGTGGTGGTGGTGTTGTGATAATGTAGTGATAATGATGATGGTGATGATTATGATGGGTGTTCTTGATGGTGATGATGAGTTATTGTGATGATAACGGTGGTGGTGGTGGTGATGTTGGTAGTGATAAGGATAGTAATCATTATGGTGACAGTATTGTTCATTCCTGGTAATGTTCTTAATCGGATAGATTATGTAGATTTTTTTTTTATTGTGATGATAATGGTTGCGATGTGCAGGATCTTTGTGGTGATAATAATAATGGTTATGATGGTGATAATGGTGTTGATGATGGTGATGATTATAATGATGATGATGATGATGACGATAGTGATAATAATGATGATAACAATGGCAGTGATTTTCACGAAACAATACAATAATAATTAATCACAAGTAACAAAGATAAGATAAAAGTAACTTCAATGGCATGAAATAAAAGCATAATAATCTGCCTGCATACATTAAGGCAATTAAAGAAATAAAAATTGAATACCATCGAGAAAGACATAAAGAGGTGCGATGTTGAGAACAAACATAATATAAAGGAGAATAATGAGAATGAGAATTACATAGTGAATAAAATATATGGTGAAGTGGGATTGAGGCTAGGAGGAAGAGATAGATAGATAGAGAGAAAAGACAGAAAGATATAGATAGAAAGATATAGATGGCTGGGAAGAGAAAAAAATGAAAAGTAGAAGCAGAGAGGGAATGGAAAATAGAATCAGAGAGAAAAAAGGAACCGAAAAGAAACTGAGATAAGAGATAGAAAATAGAGAGAGAAAAAGAAGGGATACGGGCAGAAAATAAGAAGGCGGGAATATGAAAAAAAATGGAGATAAAGATAATAAGACAGAATAATAGAGAAAATGCAAAAATAAATAAGAACAGAAAAAAAGGAAGAAAACAAAGCGCGCACAATTACAAACAAACATATACATACATACATATGTGTGTGTGTATGTACGAAAAGAGAAGGAAAGAAGAGCCACAAGAAATAAATACGAGGTTCGGATGATTTACGACAAATGCCATCAGCGCACAAGAGTCGGCCGTGCCCCATTCGGACACCTTGTCGCAACTGGGTGATTCTCCCACACTCGATCATGGACATAACAGCATTAAAGGGCGTTGCGTCACATGGTTATGCTGTAAATAGCAATACAAAACTGCTGTACAAAACTAACTCTGTGACTTTTGAAATCTTCCAGGGTGTAATGTTTTGTTTGGAAATGGTGGCATGTGTGTTGTGTAATTTTGTATTGAGTACTTGGGTCCGGAGAATTTGATTTTTACAC
>NC_051422.1:8154994-8172494 GCF_015228065.2 Penaeus monodon
GAGTTCACTTGCGATTATTCTTCCCAAGAGAAGCTGTTGTGTAAGCGGTGAAAGAAAAATGCTTTAGAAATAAAAAAGTCACCACCATTTTCCGCTCTAATATAGCGTATACGTTCACGTCCCGAGGAATGCGGAATTATCAGGTGGAATTGTAAACCTAGCATGCATTGTATCTGTATGTGGAATGCTTGCATTTCATCCACTATCTCCCCTGCAATATGTGGAATGTTGACGTTGCATCCAGTATCTCTTTTGCTATATGTGGAATGTTGACTGCCTTTCACAAACCTTTCTTTTGCCACCGACGTGTTCACATTCTTAAAGTTTGTGACAGTAACGACATATGAATGACGTTAGAACAAACGTGCGGGTTTTGTTAACCTAACTTGCGACATTGTTACCTCAGATATATTATAGTTGTGACATTTGGTCGTATCTAAAAACAAAACACATTCTAGTTAACTTCATTGTCATAGTTTCAGTGATAGAGGTACGTATAGGTAGTTAATGATAGGAATAGAATATACGTGGTGTGTCTTTGTTATAAGTGCGGTACATATTTCAGTTTTGTTTGTCGTAGCTAAATAATTTTAACTACCGAGTTCGTATATGTAAATGTAAATTAAACGCTCTCTCATGTTAAAAGTATCTTATATATCTTTTTATATAAACTTACAAAAGTGTGAAAGTTACGTTCACCCAGACATTTATGATTTTAGTCGTTACGGACGAGATCCATAACGCACTACCTAGCGCCAATTGTCTTTTTCCACGACAAAACGTTGCCTGGTTTTCATATATTAAGCATTAGGAAATACATAATGAGAAGACCGGGGGCTTTACTTACAGATGGCAATATTGTCTATGTAACATCTGCGTCTGTAACCGCGATTGAGTCTTCCCTTTCCTTTTAAAGTATTGCTTTTTTTTAGATTATACTACTGCCTTAGAAACAGACATGCAATAAACAGAGAGGGAGAGGGAGAGAGAGAGAGAGAGAGAGAGAGAGAGAGAGAGAGAGAGAGAGAGAGAGAGAGAGAGAGAGAGAGAGAGAGAGAGAGAGAGAGAGAAACGAAACAGACAGACAAACAGAAAGATATACAGAGTTAGAGATAGTGAGAGAGAGAGACAGAATCAGTTGACAGTAAACAAAAATCTCTTGTTGTATGGTACATTTTTTTTTCTCTCTCTGTCTACAGCTACCAAAAGACCGAACAAGTTCCGAACTACGCGCCCGCATAGTATCAGGCGCGGAAAGTAAAAGTTTGTGAAGGTGCCAGCCACTTGGTAGTCTGCTCGGCGCTGGTCGTGTGCCATATACGGGGCCAGGGAAGAAAGGGTTGCGTGTTTTGTGACGTCATAAGGAGGCGGAGACTGACAATACGTCTTTAGTGTTAAATAATATTGTTAGTTCCGAAAGATGATTGCCACGTGGTCCTAGAGAGAGATTAGTCCGTATTCTGGTAGATAGGATCTGTGGTGAGGAAGGGAGGGGCGAAAGAAAGGGGGCGAAGAAGGGAAGGAAAAAGGGGAGGAAGAGAGAGGGGAAAAGAGGAAGAGACAGGGGAAGGGGGGGAAGAGAGAGGGGAAGGGGGAGGAAGAGAGAGGGGGAGGGGGAGGAAGAGAGAGGGGAAGGGGGAGGAAGAGAGAAGGAAAAGAGGATATAGAGAAAAAGGAAAGGAGAGGAAAAGGGAGAGGGAGAGAGAAAAGAAAGAGAGGGTTATGAATGGAGAGAGAGGGCGGAGAAAGATGGAATAGATGAGGGAGAGCGGGGACTTCAAGAGAGAGAGAGAGAGAGAGAGAGAGAGAGAGAGAGAGAGAGAGAGAGTGGAAGTGAGAGAGAGAGTGGAAGTGAGAGAAAAGAAGGGGGGAGAAAGTGGGAAGGAAAGCAAGGAAGAGAGGAGGAGGAGGAGGAGAGTGGGAAGAGGAGAGAGAGAGGAGAGAGAGAGAGTGGGAAGGAGAGAGAGAGAGAGAGTAAGGAGAGAGAGAGAGAGTGAGAGAGAGAGAGAGAGAGAGAGAGAGAGAGAGAGAGAGAGAGAGAGAGAGAGATAAAAATGGGAGATAATGAGGGAGATAAAGAGTGTGAGGGAGAGAGTGATAGGGAGTGTGAGGAAGAGAGAGAGAGAAGGGTGGGAGGGAGAGAGAGAGACAGAGAATGTCAGGGAGAGAGTAATAGAGAGTAAGAAGAGAGAGAGGGTTAAGAGGGGGGAGGATAGAAAGAGAAAGAGAATAAAGGAGATGAGGAAGATAGAGGGATACATTGAGATAGAGGGATATAATGAGAAAAAAATGAGAGAGAGGGAGAGAGAGAGAGAGAGAGAGAGAGAGAGAGAGAGAGAGAGAGAGAGAGAGAGAGACAAAGTAGGAAAGAAAGAGAAAAAGAGACCAGAGCATGAAAGTGAAACACAATAGATAACCTTCACCCTCTATTTTTTCTCCATTCTCTCAATTTCTCATCTGCTCTCATCTACTTTATCGCCATCTTCTCATTACCATTTACTCGTGAGTCTGAAGAAACTAATGTATCAAAGTTACCCTTCCTGGCTCCCTGCTGAGTGGCTGTACATTTACCATAATTAGATCAATTATCTTCAGCGTTCTTCCCGGAAATGGGGAGTGGGTCAGCGATTACTTTTGGTCGGGATTCTAACCACGTCTTGCCCGCGAATAATTAATTTTTAATTTCGTTTTTTTTTCCTTTTGCTGATTACGTCACGATGGTGGGAAATAGGAGGGATTTTTGTAGTTCATGTTACGTCGATTTGTTGTTGTTTTTTAAGGATTAATTTTATTTATTTTTTTATTATATTGTTTTTGTATATTTTTTATGACATCGATTATAAATGTATTTTTTGTTTTGGTTTATTTTTATGCCTTTATTCCTTGGCCAGATAATTATTTTTAAATAGATCTGTAATTCCTAGGGTATGCATTCCGGACTTTTTTTTTTTTAAGTGTTATGAATCGACATTTCCACTTCTTTCCTTCTCTCTGCGAAAGACTCGTCCTTCGTTCAAGGTTATTCTACAGTACGTTCTGCCGCGATTGGTGTTCGCTGAGAAAAGATAATGATGCAGTGCAAGAAAGCGAAGAACTTGGGAAATAATATAGACGTTTTTTTCCGCCTCAGATGTCACAATAGCATAGAGTGAGATAAAAAAGTGCCTTCATATAGCCTGGACTTCCTTTGCAACACAGTCCGTTGCGTCATGTGTTGCACGTGTTAGAGATCGTAGTGTTGCAGCGCTAGGGGAGGAAAATATAGTACAGAACATTTAAAAGAGTATAAAATGTCATGAATGATAGAAGGACCACAACCTTAGTAAGAATTGTTCTTTTATAAGTATTTTATCGATGTGACCTTTTCTATGAGTTACTATAAAAAATATTTTGTTTTTAGCATGAGCGTATTTTATCGACATAACCTTTCCAGTGGAAGTTACTTTACTCTGTGGTTAGATTGATGAAATTGCTGTATTGTATAGAACGATTTCACTTGCTTTTACGCATCATCATCCGCGGTGATTTCTACGCTTTCAACTAGTGATCCAAAGCCCGTTTACTAATACTGCTTCACATCCCATAAAGATAGATTGGCTTTCGGTTTTCTCCACGCAACCCATTATGTATTAGTTATCATGTTCGTTTCTCTTTTTTTCTGCTTTGTTTGCTCCGGTTACCCCCTTTGCACGAGGGCACACACGAACCACCACGGGCAACACGCGGCCTTTAAAGATGGCCCCGCGATGCGTACACAGCCGTCGTCCGTTCTTTGAACTCGTGGTAAACAACGCTTGATGCATCGCCTGTCTCACTCTCCTTCGCCTGTTGATGATTCCCCTTCGTGAGGCAGAGGAAATAGGGGGACGTGGCAGCCTCGTGTTTGTTTATGGTTGATGATATTATATGGTGATTTTTTGGAGGGAAGGTTTTTCTGTTGAAATTTTTGATGCGGGAGGAAGTGGGATTTCGTGTTCGTTCTGTGATTTTATCGTCCGTTTTTTTATAGTGAATAATTACGAGATAGTGATCGACTCTTGGATATGAGATTAAGCCATTCGGATTCCGCTTCAAAAGTAGACCATCTTCTCGCAGACTTTCGTGGGCTTTCGGAGACCCGACGGTCCATCAGTCACGGAAGAGAACAAGGGTCTAACAGAGAGTAATGGAGCTATCCCAGCACGACATGGCTGGAGGACCCGAGGGCACGACACAACACGAACGCCTGGGGGGAGAAGGGGACGGGGGATTGAAGGAGGATAGGGGAGGGGAGGGGGAGGGGGGGGGAGGGGAAAGGGGATGAGTAGAGGGAAGGGGAAGGGGAAAGGGACTGGAGAGGAGGGGTAGATAGGCGGGTGTTTATATGCTAATGTGCGACACAAGTGTGACTTATCTAGAGCACTGGACTAGAAATGGGGGTTTGGGGAGAGTGCGAGGGAGAGAGGAAGAGAAGAACGAGTTTTAGTCATGGAGGCACCTCGGTCCAGAGTTGCCTAGGCCTAATTGATTGCCTTACAAGGAAAGGGGGATTATGACGAAACTTGAGCTCATGCGACAGATAAGCAAACAAAGTAAGATGGAGGAGATGCATGTCCATTAAGAGTAAGGTCTCAGCTGGGTGTAACTACTCCACACACACACACACACACACACACACACACACACACACACACACACACACACACACAACACACACACACACACACACACACACACACACACACACACACACACACACACACACACACACACACACTGTGTCTGTGTCTGTTTTTATGTTTTTCTTTACTTTTCTTTTACTTTTTTATAGAGTGATTGACATGTGGTGCCGTTCGTTGCTTCTTTGGTAGTCTGATAAGATAAGTTACGGGGGGCTACATACATGCCGTGTAAAGTACTGTAATTTTTGTCCCTTGATAACCTCCTGCCGTGCGGTACGAAGACCCGTAGAGGAGCTAGACGATTCGAGAATATTAATCAGATACACACAAACGCGCACACAGAAGCACATGTGTCAGGCAGGTACGAGGGAGAGGAAGAGAGGAAGAGAGAGAGAGAGAGAGAGGAAGAGAGAGAGAGAGAGAGGAGGAGAGAGAGGAAGAGAGGAAGAGAGAGAGAGAGAGAGGAAGAGAGAGAGAGAGAGAGGAGAGAGAGAGAGAGAGAGGAAGAGAGAGAGAGAAGAGAGAGGGAAGAGAGAGAGAGAGAGAGAGAGGAGAGGAAGAGAGAGAGAGAGAGAGAGAGAGAGAGAAGAGAGAGAGAGAGAGAGAGAGAAGAGAGAGAGAGGAAGAGAGAGAGAGAGAGAGAAAAGAAGAGAGAGAGAGAGAGAGAGAGAGGAAGAGAGAGAGAGAGAGAGAGAGAGAGAATGAGAGAGGGAAGAGAGAGAGAAAAGAGAGAGAGAGAGAGAGAGAGAGAGAGGAAGAGAGAGAGAGAGGAAGAGAGAGAGAGAGAGAGAGAGAGAGAGAGAGAGAGAGGAGAGAGAGAGAGAGAGAGAGGAGGAGAGAGAGAGAGAGAGAGAGAGAGAGAGAGAGAGAGAGAGAGAGAGAGAGAGAGAGAGAGAGAGAGAGAGAGAGAGAGAGAGAGAGCCCGCGATCGTGCCAGTAAGCTTTTCCTGTTGTGAAGCGAAATAATTAAATAATCCGTCTCGGTCTCGTTTCCCGGAGTTTCGCCCTCATTAGATTCCCTCCTCGGGATTTAATTGCGTTAAATCGGCGTCGGGTTCCTGGGAATCGGTGGCGGGTCCTCCGACTCCATTCTGCCTTCGCTGGGGACGCTTGGATTCTGTTGATTCTGCTGGCTCTTGTTTATATTTATTTTTGTTGTTGTTGATTTTGTGCGTTTTTAAGTTATTTTTATAGTCTTGAAAATTTCTTGTTTATTTGTCTATCTATTTATTCGTTTACTGGCTCGTTTATTATTACTTTTGTTGATTTGATGTTTTCTTTAGTTATTTTTGCTAGTTTTGCAGTGTTTTTACTTATTTATTTATGTATGTACTCATTTATTTACTATATGTTTATTGCATAAGGTAGGTGTATTTAGCAATACAAAACGTGCGTATTTAACATTTGAAAATACTCTGGTTTGTTAGCGTTCTTGTTCCCATGATTCCCGATCTTGTTCTCGCGTCCCGCTGTTTTTGTGTCGTAATGCTGACCAATTATCACTTGATTTATAATACTGTAAGTTAGAAAGTGAGGGAACTTTCTGGTCCATGTTGGTTTCGATTGTTTGTGATTTTGTCACACGTTTAGATGTTATTGTGGCGATGGTGAAACTATTTTTTGACCAAGGCTGGAATATTTTTTTTCGTAGCTCTGCCTGAAGGTTAAAAAAAATAATAAATCTGAAATCCCTTTACTTGTCGTTCACGGTTTGAAGAAATATTCAGTATATATATATATTTTTTTTTTTAAGCTAATTCAGATAACGGCCATGAAAAAGAGCGCCTTGGACGAACGGACAGTAAGTGAGTTTCCCGCCCGGTGCCCCCAACGATGACCTCCCGATCCGTTATCTTCCCCGTGGAAATCCGTCCTCTCGCATCCCCCCCTTTCTCTGTGTGTTTAACCCTTGCCGCGTGTCGAGATTTAGGACTCGATAGGAAGTCTCTGATGGGTTTGCGGTCTTGGCGGAGGGACTGGTCATTTTAGAAGGATGGATTACCAGCTTTGTGGCTCCTCTGGGGCTTTTAAGGCGTTCTTACGAAACTTTTTTGTGTGTATGTGGGTGGGGGGGGGGGATTTGTTTCTTTTGTGTATGTGTATGTGTTGTTTGTAGAGTTTTTTTATGGCGTGGTTATTTTGTATTTTGGGGGGGAGGAGGGGGTAATGGAAGTATGTGATAACAGTATACGTTAAGGGTAGAAGTCATGTACTGCAGTTTGTGTTTTTTGTGAGTTCTAAATATAAACTATCCGATGAAATTAGACGTACTTAGTATCACATGATACGACCTGGTGAAGAAATCTATTTATAGGAAAGCGTAAAAATAAAAATCGCTTCAAAAATGAATACACAGAAATATAACACAATGCCCTCTTCCTTTTCCGAGATTTTAAACGTTATAGTGATATCCATTGTTTTAACGAGATGAGATGAAAAAGAAGAAATAAAAAAAAGCATAAAGGAGTTAAGAAAATAGAGAAAAATTAAAAATAGAAAACTGAAAAGTAAAATAGGAAACAGGCAGTATTTCCACTCCATCCCCCCCCCCTTTTTCCAGCAGCCTACTTTGAACAACCATTTCGCTCCTTTCAGATCGACGACCCCCCCCCCTCCCCCACGCACACACACACATGAATGATTGTTGGCACAGGGAAAGTGTAGGCCTAAAAGCTCTTCATTTATCTTGTGCAGCCGCTTAGACTAATGGAGAATTAGATCCCCGAGTTGGTATGCTTTTGTGCTCCTAATGAGGCTGGTGAGGTTGTTGTTATGCATGTTCTTGCGGGAAGGGAAGCATGTAATCGAGGTATGAGCGAAGTTCATTAGAATATTTGTTTCATTTGTGTGTGGGTGGGTGTGTATGCGTGTAGGGTGGGGATGAGCTGTGTGTGTGTGTATGTGTGTGTGTGTGTGTGTGTGTGTGTGTGTGTGTGTGTGTGTGTGTGTGTGTGGTGGTGTGTGTGTGTGTGTGTGTGTGTGTGTGTGTGTTTGCTTGTCTGTGTGTGTGTGTGTGTGTGTGTGTGTGTGTGTGTGTGTGTGTGTGTGTGTGTGTGTGTGTCTGTGTTTGTCTCTGTGTCTGTGTAAGTATAAGTATAAATCTATATGTGTGTCTTACTGAACACGTGTACCTACACTACGTAAAAGCACGGTCACGCACACATTTCTCACTCACTCACTCACTCTCTCACCCGCCACTCACTCACGCATTTACCCAACCCACATCGCGTTCACTCATTCACTCACTCACCCATACGACAGTCTTACCCACACACAACACGAGCGATCAGTCAGAAGCGTAATGAAGTGGTAAAAAGAAGCATTAATATTTCGTTTTTTTTTTTATCTTCTCTCCTCCCCTAACACTTCTTTCGTTCCTCTTCTTTCCCTCTCTCTCCCTCTTCGTTCTTCGCTCCTCTTCTCTCTCTCTCTCTCTCCTCTCTCTCTCTCTTCTCTCTCTCTCTCTCTTCTCTCTCTCTACTCTCTTCTCTCTCTCTCTCTCTACTCTCTCTCTCTCTCTCTCTTCTCTCTCTCTCTCTTCCTCTTCCCTCTCTCTCTTCTCTCTCTCTCTCTCTCTTCCTCTTTCTCTCTCTCTCTCTCCCTTTCTCTCTCTCTCTCTGCCTTTCTCTCTCTCTCTCTGCCTTTCTCTCTCTCTCTCTCTGCCTTTCTCTCTCTCTCTCTGCCTTTCTCTCTCTCTCTCTCTCTTTATGTCTTTCTCGCTTTTGCTGTCGTCCTCCGACCGTCTCTCTCACTCTCCCCCTTCCTCCCAGTTCGTAGTTTCCCCTCATTTCTGTTTTCTGTTTCTCTCCCTGTCTCTTCTCTTCTCTCTACTCCCCCCCCCCTCCTAATTCCACCGTTTTATCCACATACATCGATCCATCATTTTTTTCCATTCATCTTTATCCCTCTTCCGCGCTTTCTCTCTCGCTCTCCCTTTTCCTTCCCTCTCTTTTTTTTTCTCCTTGTCTCCCTTCATCCGTCCGTCCTTCCATCTATCCATCCATGCACCTCTCCGTCCGTCCGTCCATCCATCCATCCATTTATCCATCCATCCATCCATCCATCCATCCATCCATCCATCCATCCATCCATCCATCCATCCATTTCTCCCTCTCTTCCTCTCTTCTTCTCTTCCTCCCTCCTATTTCTATCTCGACTTTCACCTGATATTCCGCTCTCTTTCCAACTCATGCTAATATCACCTCGTTTGACTTTCGCTTTTCGAGTTATCTCTACTTTCTATCATTTTCGTTTTTACATTCACGCATACGTATTTTTTTTTCGTCGTATATTCATGCTATTCGTTACCTCTTTCGCCTTTGACCTTCCTTTCTGTTTAGATGTCTTCTGTTTCATCTCCTTCGGTCCTCATGATCTCTTTGCTTGTCTCTCTTTATGTCTCCTCCTCCTTCTCATCTCTTCATCCTCCCACTTTTCCTTTCTCCTTCCTCCCCTTCTCCTTCCTCCCTTTCTCCTTCCCTACCTCCCTTCCTTCCCCCTCTCCCTCTCTTCTTCCTTCTCACCATTCCTCTCTCCCTTCCTCCCTTCATCCTTTCTTCTTCCCTTCTCTTTCTCCCTCCCTCTCCCCCATTAACCTCCAACCTTCAACCTTAACCAAGACCTTTCTTTATGAAACATAACCCCCCCCCCGAACATACCCTCCAACACACATACCCACCCACCCACTGGCACCCAGCTCCCACCCCTCAGCATACATCGTCATGAAATCACTTGCAAGTCACTACTGTTAACACACACACCTGCTCTCCCTGTGGTATATTTGCGCTTGCGATGGTCCCGTAGGTAAGAGAGAAGTGATAAAGAGAGGGAAGAGAAAAAATGATAACAATGGAGAGGGAAAAGAATGAGCTGGAAGGGAATGATAAATGGAGGAAGAGAGAGAGAGAGAGAGAGAGAGAGAGAGAGAGAGAGAGAGAGAGAGAGAGAGAGAGAGAGAGAGAGAGAGAGAGAGAGAGGGGGGGGGGTAATTAATTAATGAAGAAAGATCAGACGGAAGGGAATTATAAAAAGAAGGAAAGCGAGACAGAGATAGTAGGAAATAGATACAAATTAAGGGAGAAAGGTGAGGCGGAAGGGGAAAAGGTGGGAATCAGGTTTGGACACATTTCGCCCTCGCTCGTTTTCCCGGCTACCATTTTCGTTTTCTCGACCTCTCCTGCAAGTCACGTTTCTTTGTCTTTCCTTGTTCTCCTTCCGTACGCTTTAACCCTGTCATTTGGTCTGTTCTCCCCTCCCTCTCAGTTTCTCTTTCTCTTTCCTGTGTTTTTTCCTGTTCTACGCTCCCTCTTTCCCTTATTCCGTTCTATCCTTCCTTCTTTCTTTATTTCCTTCCGATAGGCCCTTCTCCTCCCTCTCTCTTCCCCTTCCCACTTTCTCTCTCCCTATCTCCTTCCTTTACTTCTTCCTTACACTTCCCTGCTTTACTTCTACTTCTCTCTCCACCCTCCACCCTTTCCCCTACCCTTCCCCCATTTCTTTTCCACTCTTTCCTCCCTCTCCTTCCCCATTCCTCCCCTTCCACCCTTTCCCCTCCTCCTCCCCTTTTTTCTCCTCTTTCACTCTTCTCTCATTCCCCTTCCCTCATTTCTTTCCTTTCACACTTCACTCCTTCCCACTCCCCAATTCCTCATCTTCCACTCTTACCCCTTTCCCTTCCCTATTCCTCCCCTTCCACCTTCTCCCCTGCCCCTCCTCTTTCCCTCCTATCCCCCGTTTCCCCTGGCCCTCCCTCACTCTTCCTCTTCCACTCTTTCCTCCTTCCCCATCATCCGTCCCTCCTCTTCCACCCTCTCCCCCTCCCTCATTCCTCCCCTTCCGCCCTCTCCCTCCCCAGGCCCTCCCCTTCCGTCCTCTCCCCTCCCCATCACCTTCCCCCCCTCTTCCCCATCCTCCGACCCTATCCTCCCCATTCCTCCAGCACCCCAAGATGGTGATCAATCGTGTTCATCTTTCTCTCTTGTTCTCACACCTTCGTCTCGCCGATGATGGAGATTCGTTACGATGTCCGGTGATGTCATGCCGTCTCCTTCGTCATTTTTTCTTCTTTTTTTCTCTTTTTTTCTTTTGTTTGTTTGTTCCTTTTTTATCTTTGTTTTTTTTTTGTCTACTTAACCGTTCTTGTTTTTTTTTCTTTGTGTTTTTTTTTCCTTGTTATTTTTCTTTTGCACATATTGTTTCCTTCTCTTTCATATTATTCTTTTACTCTCTTGTTCCTTCTTCTTTAATGCGACATCTTCGCCATTAACCTCTAACTTATGCCTGGTAATGATGCGTTTTCTTTGTCTTGTCTTTGAATGCTAATTTCGACCCGGAGGATTGGGGGAGGGAGGGGGGGGTAGAGTAACGTTAGCAGATAAGGGCCCCGAGTTCGTGTTGTAATTACAGGAAAATGACCCATAAAGACATTCTTAAGTGTGAAAGAATGACTGAGGCTCCTTGTCTAATCGATCTGGAATCTTTTTTTTTTCCTCCTAAGAAGGAAGGAAAAGAGGAGGAAAATGTCCAGTCATGTTCTTAATCGACACCTCATTATGCATATACGAAGGCAAGGTGACCCGACGCTGCACTTGTTTGCCTATTTTGGCGTTTTTTCCCCCTTCCTCCTCTTCGTGTGTTACATTTTGTTCTTGTTCTCTTCTTCGTTTTCTTCGTCATCTTTCTCTTCTTCTTTTCTTCTTTATTTTCGTCTTCTTCGCTTTCTTCGTCTTCTAACTTTTTTTCTCGTCTTCTTTTGTTCCTCTTCCTCCTCTTCGTCGTCGTCGTCCTCCTCCTCCTCCTCTCCTCCTCCTCCTCCTCCTCCTCCTCCTCCTCCTCCTCCTCCTCCTCCTCCTCCTCCTCCTCCTCCTCCTCCTCCTCCTCCTCCTCCTCTTTATTTCATGTACTCTTCTTCCTTTATATAATACTTCGGGCCAACGGGAATGGTTACCTAAGCCTAAATGATTCTCTGTATTTGAAGATGGTGACTCCTTGATTTTTAAGTGTAATCACAATGGCATCTTAAGCGAACGAAGACCTTTGGCGCACGAATAAACAGGGAGGGGGAGGGGGAGAGGGGGAGCGAGAGAGGGGGGGTCAGAAGGAAGAGAGAGGAAGGAAGGGAGTGAGACAGGGGGAGATGGGGAAAGAGGAGGGAGATTGGGAAAGAGAATGGAGATGGGGATAGAGAATGGAGATGGGGATAGAGAATGGAGATGGGGAGAAAGAATGGAGATGGGGAGAAAGAATGAGAGGGAGAGAGAGAGAGAGAGAGAGAGAGAGAGAGAGAGAGAGAGAGAGAGAGGGAGAGAGAGAGAGAGAGACAGAGAGAGAGACAGAGAGAGAGAGAAAAGAGTAGAGTTAAATAGAACATAACAGAAGAAAAGAGAAAAACAGAGAAAGAGAGAGTGAGAGAGAGTCAGAGAAACGAAGCTAGCGAGCGCGAGAGAGAGAGTGCGGGAAAGCCTGGCTCACGACAGCATCCCAAATAAGACAGAGCCATAAAAGGTAATAATCCCATTAGCGGCCGGAGAAGTGCTATGGAATGAAAGCATAACGAGAAAGTGCATGAGAAAAAGGTATACGATTACTCTCATTCACAGGGTATGGAAATCAGGGCGAGGCTTTATAAGCCAAAATCAAAATTGGTATCGTGACTTTCATACTTCCGGTGAAATAAATTCCACTCTTAAAAGTCAAAATTTCATGGCAGTATATACGTATCAAGCTTTTATGTTGTATCATAAATGTCCGTAAAAAATATATGGCTCGGGATATTAATTGAGGTTCAGCCCCGAAGTCTCACATAAATGACCTCAGAAATGGCCTCGGGCAGGAATAGTTAACCTCATGAGTATCTTTTGTTTCTTATTTATCTCTCCCCCTTTTCTTTATTTTTATATGTGTGTTTATTTTTTCGTTTCATTATTTTGTCATCTGTGTCTTCTCCAGGCAATTGAAGATCGGGTCATTATGTCTTGCCCCTTGACCTTTGTTTTCGTATTCTTAGATTCGATGGATGGTGTTTTAGCTCAGTGACCTTTTTTGTATTTAGTCTATTATCATTAATAGTGCATTTTATTAGATTTCTGATTAATGAGAAGTGTGCGATTTTCAACGCAAAAAAAAGATCACTTGATTATTGAGAGAATCTTACATCAGGTCGAGTCGTCGAATCTCGGTCCAAAACGGGACGGCACAGTTATCCAGGTGTTGCCCGAGTCATCTCCATTTATCATTGGAAGGATCGATTATCTCGTTTATCACACGCTGCCTTCCGCTTCCTAGACCTTATCTGCAGGTCATCATCGTACGTCGATATCTTTCTAGACATTTAAAGTCTACCTCTTGGTTATCTTTTTGGACATCGAAAATCAGTGCTGTGGGTCATCTTCTTGGATGCCTAAAATCGAAGTCATAGGGTTTTGGACACTTGAAATCTACCTTTTAGTTTTTTTTATATACAATATCTGACTCCCACGTTTAAGGACGTTTAAAATCTACCTTCTGGTTATCTTCCTGGACACCTAAAATCTAACTCCTAGGTTCTTGGACATTTAAAATATAACTTTTAGTTACCTTCTTGAATACCTAAAATCTAACTCTGGAAAAAGAAGAAAAAAGGTCCAGCAAAGCGTAAATATGTGTGACCCTAGTGTGAAAAAACGGGATTTATTTTCGGTCCCGTGCAATGACCCCCCCCCCCCCCTGAAGCTCCTTAGCGCAAGGTTATCGACATGCCAAGGCTGTAATGGAGGCAAAGGCTGCACCTAATGCTTGACCTTTCCAACATTGACACAACTGCATTCTACCTGTTGCTGTCACGGCATGATTAAACCTTGCGGAGCTGTCATTATCCAGGATATGACATGGCATTGCTTTACTTTTGGTATGAAAGTTGGGGGGGTCTTATACCTTCGAAATGATACTGTGAAGGCATGAAATTTACGATAGAAAATTTCTTTGCGGGTCTCCACACACCCGAAAAAAATTGCTGCGTTAGACTAGAAGGTTTTCTCATTCTTATTCTTTTCTCATTCTTTTATTCACGTACGGAATGTGTTTGTTATTTTAGAAACCGCTATCCAAATCCCAGTCACCGTGTATTGAAGCAACGGTATCAAGATTAGAATTACGTAATACAGATTCGGAATGAAACATCTGTCAATAGGAAGTCGAGGGGGAACTCCAAATGAGAGTTTAGTGTAGACGTGTGTGAATATTCAAAGGAAAGATCACAGTGCGTTTGGATATTCCTGTGCTCTAAGACTTGTGGAAGGAAGGAATCGGTAAATCGGTAAATAATTGTAGCGCCTGTTTCGTCACAGCCCCCCCCCCCCCTACGGGCGCTTGTCTGCATTTATCTCCGAATTGTCTTTCTTTCTATTTTTTTTTTTTCCAGTCTTATTTTGTCCTCTTGACTATTGCCGAATTAATCATCATCATCATAACCGCATCATCAATGTTTTTTTTAAATATTTATTATTATCATTATTTTCTATTGTTATTCTATTATTACTACTCCTAGTACTATTTTGTTACTATTCGTTCCGCTTACAATCCAAAGTTCCTTTACCCCTCGCCGTGCACCTCCTGTCGTCCAGCGCATCACGTTCCCCGAGGAGGCAACTAGGCTGTCATAACCAAGCCCCGTCGAGCAGTGAACTCAACGCGAAGCTAATCATGGTACCCACTCATGCCCGGTGCTCCTGGCGGGGTATCGGCTGCACGCCCGGGCTGATCTACTGGATGAATAGACTTTTCGTATATCGTCGGTGTTCACTGGGAAGACTGGTATGTGATGGGCACGGAAATGTATGCGTGTGTGTGTGTGTATGTCTATATATATATATATAATATAATTTTATATGATATAATATATATATATATATAATATATAATATATTTTATAATATATGTTATATATATTATATAAATGTTTAAATATATATATAAATAAAAATTTTTAAAATATATATATATATATATTATATATAATATATATATATATATATATATATATAACTATAATAATTATATATAATATTTTATATATATATATTATATATATATTATAATATATATATATAAACATATATATATATATATATATAAAATTTTATATATATATTATATTTTATATATATTATATATAAATATATATATAAATATATAATATATATATATAATAATATATATATATATATATATTTTAAATAATTATATATATTAAATATATTTTTATATATTTTAAATATATATATAATATATTTTAAATAATATATAAATTAATATATATAATATATATATATATTACATATATATATATATTATATATATATATAATATACATACACACACACACACACACACACACACACACACACACACACACACACACACACACACACACACACACACACACACACACACACACACACACACACACACACACAGACTTACAGACAGGTAGTTTGTTTCTTAGCGAGAGAAAAGACAAGAGAGAGAAGAATTGAGAGACAGATTGCGATAAATCTAGAGAGAAGAGGAAGTGAAAAGGAAACGGGCACCGACAGGCAGATGCGGCCAATGAGACAGAAAGCCTGCAGAAGTAACGGGCGAGATGGCCATTTCCTCGGCGATCGAAGACACGTTCAGAAGGATCGTGAATTGCAGGAACACCGTACGATCATTAGCCAAGTAGCAGTAAGTAAGAGGCGTACCTACGATGATGTTGAAGAAATATCGAAGAAATGTGCAGAAAAAAAAACTCACAGTACGTAGTAAGAAGAATATAAAAAAGATAACGTTATTCATGCATTACGCTGGCCATGAAGAACGCTTAGTTTGAAAGAGAAAGGACCATAATAGTACCTAAAATATTATGTATGTAGAATGGCGACAGTGAACGAGTCCCATGTGAGAGAGTAATGGCCATTATTAAAGCACCTGGAATTTTATACAAGCAAGATAGCGACGATGAAAGACGTTCCATATGACAGAATAATGACTGTTATTAAAACACATGGAATGTTATGCACGCAGAATGGCGACAGTAAAGGACGCTCCATCTGAGAGATTAATGGCCCTCATTAATAACACCTGGAATGCCATGCAGGCGGGATTAAATGTCATGCACGCAGTATGAAATCCGGGACCGCCTGAACGCCACCTGGGCCCACCGTCCAAAGCAAGGGAACGACCGGGAGGGGGGGGATTCGGCCTTCCGGGTAAAGTAAGTGTTCGCGCACGTAAGGGGAAGCATAGTGGACGCTCATGTTTGTTCATAGGTGAGTTTTGATTTGTTTATCTTATGTTTTTTTTCTGTTGTGTTGTCTGTTGGGTTTTCCTTGTATTCTCTTTCTTTCTCCTTGTCTGTGTATCCCTTTCTCTCTCTCTCCGTCTCCCTCTCTCTTTTTCGCATTCGTACAATCTCCACCTGGAACGAGGATCTGCAATCACGCAAACCCAAGGATCGCGAGTGGGCAAATCTCACGCCCCGAACTGACCTCCGCCAAAACCCGCTCCGCCGCCGCCGCCGCCGCCGCCGCCGCCGCCGCCATCACCGCTCGGGCCTCGGCGTCGACCCTTGCGCGATATGTCAGTCGTCGGGCGAAGTCGTGGGATCGGGTGGGGCCTAAAAAAAGGAAAACAAAAAGGAAAAAAAAAGAAAGGGAGATAAAAAATGCGTGCCATCTCATTACGCGGTCGCGGGTCGTGGGTGGGGGGGGGGGGGCGGTATGGGTGTGGTTGGGATGGGGATGGGGGTTGGGATGGAGGTGAGCCAGTCTTTGTGTTCAGCTAGAAATAGGAAGAAAGAGAGAAGGAGAGAGAAAAAATGAAAAAGAGAAAGAGATAGAGAGAAAGAAAGAGAAAGAGAGAAAAAGAAAGGGAAAGAGAAAGAAAGAAAAAAAGAGAGAAAGAAAGAAAAAGGGAGAAAGAAAGAAAAAGAGAGTAGGAAAGAAAGGAAGAGAGAGAAAGAAAGAAAGGAAGAGAGAGAAAGAAAGAAAGGAAGAGAGTGAGAGAGAGAGAGAGAGAGAGAGAGAAAGAGAGAAAGAGAATAGACCTCAGTACCAAAACAAGATACGATACAAGCAGAAGAGAACGTTGTTAGAAATGAGTAGAAATGGCAAGTGCGAACATGAAACAAAATGACAAGAAATAAGCAGAAATAAAACTAAAGCAAACTAGCAGAACAGATAACAAAAGACCAAATAAATCAATATTTGTTCTCTTAACCACGACTGTGTGGAAGACCGTGCTGAGGTTCCCATTGTAAACTTTCTCTTATGCTCGTCTGTTATCGTTCGCTATGGCAGTGAGTAAGCGTTCCATTGTGAGGATGTGTGCGTGTGTGTTTAATCAGAGCGTTTTTTTTATTCAGTTTTATGAGCAGCCTACGAAACTTTAGTTTATCAATGATTCTTGAATTTTGTGTTTGTTCACTGGCTCCAAAAGTACAGTCTTTTGAACTGTATTTGTCTTATTCACTGTTATGTGTAATCTGAAGAATTACAGGAGATCAGAAATTAACGAGATTGTTTTTTTTTCAGTGCAAGGAATGAATAGCAGAAGTTAAATTTGTTGATAGTCAACGATTTTTTTTTACTTTCTTTTTTTAGTGCTAAGAGTAGTTTATTGAAGTTGCAGAAATTTAGTCTATTAATAATCCATCCGATTCTCTTTAAGTTATCATACAGACATTACCTCGTGCCAAAGAAGGCCGCCAAAATCCAACTTATGACGGTTTTTTTAGGAGAGAGAGAGAAAAAAGATATAACATTCTAGACCCTTCCCTTCCGCTGGGGCGTGCGCGGGCGTGTGGCTGAATGTCAAGTTCATGG